>NC_090958.1:302424-604848 GCF_040807025.1 Struthio camelus | reverse complement strand
ACACTCTCCTCCAACACCCAACTACCAACAACAGCCACCACAACCTGACCCAAGGCACCCACCCTTTTGCCCTTGCCATCCATACGGCTCTCCCACCAACACTTCCCTCCTCCTTTTCCTCCCCTCCTCCTACTTTCAACAGCCCGAACCACACTTCCCCACTACAGCAGACACTCTCCTCCAACACCCAACTACCAACAACAGCCACCACAACCTGACCCAAGGCACCCACCCTTTTGCCCTTACCATCCAAACGGCTCTCCCACCAACACTTCCCTCCTCCTTTTCCTCCCCTCCTCCGACTTTCAACAGCCCGAACCACACTTCCCCACTACAGCAGACACTCTCCTCCAACACCCAACTACCAACAACAGCCACCACAACCTGACCCAAGGCACCCACCCTTTTGCCCTTGCCATCCATACGGCTCTCCCACCAACACTTCCCTCCTCCTTTTCCTCCCCTCCTCCTACTTTCAACAGCCCTGACCACACTTCCCCACTACAGCAGACACTCTCCTCCAACACCCAACTACCAACAACAGCCACCACAACCTGACCCAAGGCACCCACCCTTTTGCCCTTGCCATCCATACGGCTCTCCCACCAACACCTCCCTCCTCCTTTTCCTCCCCTCCTCCGACTTTCAACAGCCCGAACCACACTTCCCCACTACAGCAGACACTCTCCTCCAACACCGGACTACCAACAACAGCCACCACAACCTGCACCAAGGCACCCACCCTTTGGCCCTTGCCATCCATACGGCTCTCCCACCAACACTTCCCTCCTCCTTTTCCTCCCCTCCTCCGACTTTCAACAGCCCGAACCACACTTCCCCACTACAGCAGACACTCTCCTCCAACACCGGACTACCAACAACAGCCACCACAACCTGCACCAAGGCACCCACCCTTTTGGCACTGGCATGCACACGGCTCTCCCACCAACACTTCCCTCCTCCTTTTCCTCCCCTCCTCCTACTTTCAACAGCCCGAACCACACTTCCCCACTACAGCAGACACTCTCCTCCAACACCCAACTACCAACAACAGCCACCACAACCTGACCCAAGGCACCCACCCTTTTGGCACTGGCATGCACACGGCTCTCCCACCAACACTTCCCTCCTCCTTTTCCTCCCCTCCTCCTACTTTCAACAGCCCGAACCACACTTCCCCACTACAGCAGACACTCTCCTCCAACACCGGACTACCAACAACAGCCACCACAACCTGCACCAAGGCACCCACCCTTTTGCCCTTGCCATCCATACGGCTCTCCCACCAACACTTCCCTCCTCCTTTTCCTCCCCTCCTCCTACTTTCAACAGCCCTGACCACACTTCCCCACTACAGCAGACACTCTCCTCCAACACCAGACTACCAACAACAGCCACCACAACCTGCACCAAGGCCCCCCCCCCTTTTGGCATTGGCATGCACACGGCTCTCCCACCAACACTTCCCTCCTCCTTTTCCTCCCCTCCTCCTACTTTCAACAGCCCGAACCACACTTCCCCACTACAGCAGACACTCTCCTCCAACACCCAACTACCAACAACAGCCACCACAACCTGCACCAAGGCACCCACCCTTTTGGCACTGGCATGCACACGGCTCTCCCACCAACACTTCCCTCCTCCTTTTCCTCCCCTCCTCCTACTTTCAACAGCCCGAACCACACTTCCCCACTACAGCAGACACTCTCCTCCAACACCGGACTACCAACAACAGCCACCACAACCTGACCCAAGGCATCCACCCTTTTGCCCTTGCCATCCATACGGCTCTCCCACCAACACTTCCCTCCTCCTTTTCCTCCCCTCCTCCTACTTTCAACAGCCTGAACCACACTTCCCCACTACAGCAGACACTCTCCTCCAACACCGGACTATCAACAACAGCCACCACAACCTGCACCAAGGCACCCACCCTTTTGGCACTGGCATGCACACGGCTCTCCCACCAACACTTCCCTCCTCCTTTTCCTCCCCTCCTCCGACTTTCAACAGCCCGAACCACACTTCCCCACTACAGCAGACACTCTCCTCCAACACCCAACTACCAACAACAGCCACCACAACCTGCACCAAGGCACCCACCCTTTTGGCACTGGCATGCACACGGCTCTCCCACCAACACTTCCCTCCTCCTTTTCCTCCCCTCCTCCGACTTTCAACAGCCCGAACCACACTTCCCCACTACAGCAGACACTCTCCTCCAACACCGGACTACCAACAACAGCCACCACAACCTGCACCAAGGCACCCACCCTTTGGCCCTTGCCATCCATACGGCTCTCCCACCAACACTTCCCTCCTCCTTTTCCTCCCCTCCTCCTACTTTCAACAGCCCGAACCACACTTCCCCACTACAGCAGACACTCTCCTCCAACACCGGACCACCAACAACAGCCACCACAACCTGACCCAAGGCACCCACCCTTTTGCCCTTGCCATCCATGCGGCTCTCCCACCAACACTTCCCTCCTCCTTTTCCTCCCCTCCTCCTACTTTCAACAGCCCGAACCACACTTCCCCACTACAGCAGACACTCTCCTCCAACACCGGACTACCAACAACAGCCACCACAACCTGACCCAAGGCACCCACCCTTTGGCCCTTGCCATCCATATGGCGCTCCCACCAACACTTCCCTCCTCCTTTTCCTCCCCTCCTCCGACTTTCAACAGCCCGAACCACACTTCCCCACTACAGCAGACACTCTCCTCCAACACCCAACTACCAACAACAGCCACCACAACCTGACCCAAGGCACCCACCCTTTGGCCCTTGCCATCCATACGGCTCTCCCACCAACACTTCCCTCCTCCTTTTCCTCCCCTCCTCCGACTTTCAACAGCCCGAACCACACTTCCCCACTACAGCAGACACTCTCCTCCAACACCCAACTACCAACAACAGCCACCACAACCTGACCCAAGGCACCCACCCTTTTGCCCTTGCCATCCATACGGCTCTCCCACCAACACTTCCCTCCTCCTTTTCCTCCCCTCCTCCTACTTTCAACAGCCCGAACCACACTTCCCCACTACAGCAGACACTCTCCTCCAACACCCAACTACCAACAACAGCCACCACAACCTGACCCAAGGCACCCACCCTTTTGCCCTTACCATCCAAACGGCTCTCCCACCAACACTTCCCTCCTCCTTTTCCTCCCCTCCTCCGACTTTCAACAGCCCGAACCACACTTCCCCACTACAGCAGACACTCTCCTCCAACACCCAACTACCAACAACAGCCACCACAACCTGACCCAAGGCACCCACCCTTTTGCCCTTGCCATCCATACGGCTCTCCCACCAACACCTCCCTCCTCCTTTTCCTCCCCTCCTCCGACTTTCAACAGCCCGAACCACACTTCCCCACTACAGCAGACACTCTCCTCCAACACCGGACTACCAACAACAGCCACCACAACCTGACCCAAGGCACCCACCCTTTGGCCCTTGCCATCCATACGGCTCTCCCACCAACACTTCCCTCCTCCTTTTCCTCCCCTCCTCCGACTTTCAACAGCCCGAACCACACTTCCCCACTACAGCAGACACTCTCCTCCAACACCCAACTACCAACAACAGCCACCACAACCTGCACCAAGGCACCCACCCTTTGGCCCTTGCCATCCATACGGCTCTCCCACCAACACTTCCCTCCTCCTTTTCCTCCCCTCCTCCTGTTTTTGACAGCCCTGACCACACTTCCCCACTACAGCAGACACTCTCCTCCAACACCGGACTACCAACAACAGCCACCACAACCTGCACCAAGGCACCCACCCTTTTGCCCTTGCCATCCATACGGCTCTCCCACCAACACTTCCCTCCTCCTTTTCCTCCCCTCCTCCTACTTTCAACAGCCCGAACCACACTTCCCCACTACAGCAGACACTCTCCTCCAACACCCAACTACCAACAACAGCCACCACAACCTGACCCAAGGCACCCACCCTTTTGCCCTTACCATCCAAACGGCTCTCCCACCAACACTTCCCTCCTCCTTTTCCTCCCCTCCTCCGACTTTCAACAGCCCGAACCACACTTCCCCACTACAGCAGACACTCTCCTCCAACACCCAACTACCAACAACAGCCACCACAACCTGACCCAAGGCACCCACCCTTTTGCCCTTGCCATCCATACGGCTCTCCCACCAACACCTCCCTCCTCCTTTTCCTCCCCTCCTCCGACTTTCAACAGCCCGAACCACACTTCCCCACTACAGCAGACACTCTCCTCCAACACCGGACTACCAACAACAGCCACCACAACCTGCACCAAGGCACCCACCCTTTGGCCCTTGCCATCCATACGGCTCTCCCACCAACACTTCCCTCCTCCTTTTCCTCCCCTCCTCCGACTTTCAACAGCCCGAACCACACTTCCCCACTACAGCAGACACTCTCCTCCAACACCCAACTACCAACAACAGCCACCACAACCTGACCCAAGGCACCCACCCTTTGGCCCTTGCCATCCATACGGCTCTCCCACCAACACTTCCCTCCTCCTTTTCCTCCCCTCCTCCTGTTTTTGACAGCCCTGACCACACTTCCCCACTACAGCAGACACTCTCCTCCAACACCGGACTACCAACAACAGCCACCACAACCTGCACCAAGGCATCCACCCTTTTGCCCTTGCCATCCATACGGCTCTCCCACCAACACTTCCCTCCTCCTTTTCCTCCCCTCCTCCTACTTTCAACAGCCCTGACCACACTTCCCCACTACAGCAGACACTCTCCTCCAACACCGGACTACCAACAACAGCCACCACAACCTGCACCAAGGCACCCACCCTTTTGGCACTGGCATGCACACGGCTCTCCCACCAACACTTCCCTCCTCCTTTTCCTCCCCTCCTCCTACTTTCAACAGCCCGAACCACACTTCCCCACTACAGCAGACACTCTCCTCCAACACCGGACTACCAACAACAGCCACCACAACCTGCACCAAGGCACCCACCCTTTGGCCCTTGCCATCCATACGGCTCTCCCACCAACACTTCCCTCCTCCTTTTCCTCCCCTCCTCCTACTTTCAACAGCCCGAACCACACTTCCCCACTACAGCAGACACTCTCCTCCAACACCGGACTACCAACAACAGCCACCACAACCTGACCCAAGGCACCCACCCTTTTGCCCTTGCCATCCATACGGCTCTCCCACCAACACTTCCCTCCTCCTTTTCCTCCCCTCCTCCTACTTTCAACAGCCCGAACCACACTTCCCCACTACAGCAGACACTCTCCTCCAACACCAGACTACCAACAACAGCCACCACAACCTGCACCAAGGCACCCACCCTTTGGCCCTTGCCATCCATACGGCTCTCCCACCAACACTTCCCTCCTCCTTTTCCTCCCCTCCTCCTACTTTCAACAGCCCGAACCACACTTCCCCACTACAGCAGACACTCTCCTCCAACACCCAACTACCAACAACAGCCACCACAACCTGACCCAAGGCACCCACCCTTTTGGCACTGGCATGCACACGGCTCTCCCACCAACACTTCCCTCCTCCTTTTCCTCCCCTCCTCCTACTTTCAACAGCCCGAACCACACTTCCCCACTACAGCAGACACTCTCCTCCAACACCGGACTACCAACAACAGCCACCACAACCTGACCCAAGGCATCCACCCTTTTGCCCTTGCCATCCATACGGCTCTCCCACCAACACTTCCCTCCTCCTTTTCCTCCCCTCCTCCTACTTTCAACAGCCTGAACCACACTTCCCCACTACAGCAGACACTCTCCTCCAACACCGGACCATCAACAACAGCCACCACAACCTGCACCAAGGCACCCACCCTTTTGGCATTGGCATGCACACGGCTCTCCCACCAACACTTCCCTCCTCCTTTTCCTCCCCTCCTCCTACTTTCAACAGCCCGAACCACACTTCCCCACTACAGCAGACACTCTCCTCCAACACCCAACTACCAACAACAGCCACCACAACCTGCACCAAGGCACCCACCCTTTTGGCACTGGCATGCACACGGCTCTCCCACCAACACTTCCCTCCTCCTTTTCCTCCCCTCCTCCGACTTTCAACAGCCCGAACCACACTTCCCCACTACAGCAGACACTCTCCTCCAACACCGGACTACCAACAACAGCCACCACAACCTGCACCAAGGCACCCACCCTTTTGCCCTTGCCATCCATACGGCTCTCCCACCAACACTTCCCTCCTCCTTTTCCTCCCCTCCTCCTACTTTCAACAGCCCTGACCACACTTCCCCACTACAGCAGACACTCTCCTCCAACACCGGACCACCAACAACAGCCACCACAACCTGACCCAAGGCACCCACCCTTTTGCCCTTGCCATCCATGCGGCTCTCCCACCAACACTTCCCTCCTCCTTTTCCTCCCCTCCTCCTACTTTCAACAGCCCGAACCACACTTCCCCACTACAGCAGACACTCTCCTCCAACACCCAACTACCAACAACAGCCACCACAACCTGCACCAAGGCACCCACCCTTTTGCCCTTGCCATCCATATGGCGCTCCCACCAACACTTCCCTCCTCCTTTTCCTCCCCTCCTCCGACTTTCAACAGCCCGAACCACACTTCCCCACGACAGCAGACACTCTCCTCCAACACCGGACTACCAACAACAGCCACCACAACCTGACCCAAGGCACCCACCCTTTGGCCCTTGCCATCCATACGGCTCTCCCACCAACACTTCCCTCCTCCTTTTCCTCCCCTCCTCCGACTTTCAACAGCCCGAACCACACTTCCCCACTACAGCAGACACTCTCCTCCAACACCCAACTACCAACAACAGCCACCACAACCTGACCCAAGGCACCCACCCTTTTGCCCTTGCCATCCATACGGCTCTCCCACCAACACTTCCCTCCTCCTTTTCCTCCCCTCCTCCTACTTTCAACAGCCCGAACCACACTTCCCCACTACAGCAGACACTCTCCTCCAACACCCAACTACCAACAACAGCCACCACAACCTGACCCAAGGCACCCACCCTTTTGGCACTGGCATGCACACGGCTCTCCCACCAACACTTCCCTCCTCCTTTTCCTCCCCTCCTCCTACTTTCGACAGCCCGAGCCACACTTCCCCACTACAGCAGACACTCTCCTCCAACACCCAACTACCAACAACAGCCACCACAACCTGACCCAAGGCACCCACCCTTTGGCCCTTGCCATCCATACGGCTCTCCCACCAACACTTCCCTCCTCCTTTTCCTCCCCTCCTCCTACTTTCAACAGCCCGAACCACACTTCCCCACTACAGCAGACACTCTCCTCCAACACCGGACTACCAACAACAGCCACCACAACCTGACCCAAGGCACCCACCCTTTGGCCCTTGCCATCCATACGGCTCTCCCACCAACACTTCCCTCCTCCTTTTCCTCCCCTCCTCCGACTTTCAACAGCCCGAACCACACTTCCCCACTACAGCAGACACTCTCCTCCAACACCCAACTACCAACAACAGCCACCACAACCTGACCCAAGGCACCCACCCTTTGGCCCTTGCCATCCATACGGCTCTCCCACCAACACTTCCCTCCTCCTTTTCCTCCCCTCCTCCTACTTTCAACAGCCCGAACCACACTTCCCCACTACAGCAGACACTCTCCTCCAACACCCAACTACCAACAACAGCCACCACAACCTGACCCAAGGCACCCACCCTTTTGGCACTGGCATGCACACGGCTCTCCCACCAACACTTCCCTCCTCCTTTTCCTCCCCTCCTCCTACTTTCGACAGCCCGAACCACACTTCCCCACTACAGCAGACACTCTCCTCCAACACCGGACTACCAACAACAGCCACCACAACCTGCACCAAGGCACCCACCCTTTGGCCCTTGCCATCCATACAGCTCTCCCACCAACACTTCCCTCCTCCTTTTCCTCCCCTCCTCCTACTTTCAACAGCCCGAACCACACTTCCCCACTACAGCAGACACTCTCCTCCAACACCGGACCACCAACAACAGCCACCACAACCTGCACCAAGGCACCCACCCTTTGGCCCTTGCCATCCATACGGCTCTCCCACCAACACTTCCCTCATCCTTTTCCTCCCCTCCTCCTACTTTCAACAGCCCGAACCACACTTCCCCACTACAGCAGACACTCTCCTCCAACACCGGACTACCAACAACAGCCACCACAACCTGCACCAAGGCACCCACCTTTTTGCCCTTGCCATCCATACGGCTCTCCCACCAACACTTCCCTCCTCCTTTTCCTCCCCTCCTCCTACTTTCAACAGCCCGAACCACACTTCCCCACTACAGCAGACACTCTCTTCCAACACCGGACTACCAACAACAGCCACCACAACCTGACCCAAGGCACCCACCCTTTGGCCCTTGCCATCCATACGGCTCTCCCACCAACACTTCCCTCCTCCTTTTCCTCCCCTCCTCCTACTTTCAACAGCCCGAACCACACTTCCCCACTACAGCAGACACTCTCCTCCAACACCGGACTATCAACAACAGCCACCACAACCTGACCCAAGGCACCCACCCTTTGGCCCTTGCCATCCATACGGCTCTCCCACCAACACTTCCCTCCTCCTTTTCCTCCCCTCCTCCTACTTTCAACAGCCCGAACCACACTTCCCCACTACAGCAGACACTCTCCTCCAACACCGGACTACCAACAACAGCCACCACAACCTGCACCAAGGCACCCACCCTTTTGCCCTTGCCATCCATACAGCTCTCCCACCAACACTTCCCTCCTCCTTTTCCTCCCCTCCTCCTGTTTTTGACAGCCCGAGCCACACTTCCCCACTACAGCAGACACTCTCCTCCAACACCGGACCACCAACAACAGCCACCACAACCTGACCCAAGGCACCCACCCTTTTGCCCTTGCCATCCATACGGCTCTCCCACCAACACTTCCCTCCTCCTTTTCCTCCCCTCCTCCTACTTTCAACAGCCCGAACCACACTTCCCCACTACAGCAGACACTCTCCTCCAACACCGGACTACCAACAACAGCCACCACAACCTGACCCAAGGCACCCACCCTTTTGCCCTTGCCATCCATATGGCGCTCCCACCAACACTTCCCTCCTCCTTTTCCTCCCCTCCTCCTACTTTCAACAGCCCGAACCACACTTCCCCACTACAGCAGACACTCTCCTCCAACACCGGACTACCAACAACAGCCACCACAACCTGCACCAAGGCACCCACCCTTTTGGCACTGGCATGCACATGGCTCTCCCACCAACACTTCCTTCCTCCTTTTCCTCCCCTCCTCCTACTTTCAACAGCCTGTACCACACTTCCCCACTACAGCAGACACTCTCCTCCAACACCCAACTACCAACAACAGCCACCACAACCTGACCCAAGGCACCCACCCTTTGGCCCTTGCCATCCATACGGCTCTCCCACCAACACTTCCCTCCTCCTTTTCCTCCCCTCCTCCTACTTTCAACAGCCCGAACCACACTTCCCCACTACAGAAGACACTCTCCTCCAACACCGGACCACCAACAACAGCCACCACAACCTGTACCAAGGCACCCACCCTTTGGCCCTTGCCATCCATACGGCTCTCCCACCAACACTTCCCTCCTCCTTTTCCTCCCCTCCTCCGACTTTCAACAGCCCGAACCACACTTCCCCACTACAGCAGACACTCTCCTCCAACACCCAACTACCAACAACAGCCACCACAACCTGCACCAAGGCACCCACCCTTTTGCCCTTGCCATCCATACGGCTCTCCCACCAACACTTCCCTCCTCCTTTTCCTCCCCTCCTCCTACTTTCAACAGCCCGAACCACACTTCCCCACTACAGCAGACACTCTCCTCCAACACCGGACTACCAACAACAGCCACCACAACCTGACCCAAGGCACCCACCCTTTTGCCCTTGCCATCCATACGGCTCTCCCACCAACACTTCCCTCCTCCTTTTCCTCCCCTCCTCCTACTTTCAACAGCCCGAACCACACTTCCCCACTACAGCAGACACTCTCCTCCAACACCGGACTACCAACAACAGCCACCACAACCTGACCCAAGGCACCCACCCTTTGGCCCTTGCCATCCATACGGCTCTCCCACCAACACTTCCCTCCTCCTTTTCCTCCCCTCCTCCGACTTTCAACAGCCCGAACCACACTTCCCCACTACAGCAGACACTCTCCTCCAACACCGGACCACCAACAACAGCCACCACAACCTGTACCAAGGCACCCACCCTTTGGCCCTTGCCATCCATACGGCTCTCCCACCAACACTTCCCTCCTCCTTTTCCTCCCCTCCTCCTACTTTCAACAGCCCGAACCACACTTCCCCACTACAGCAGACACTCTCCTCCAACACCGGACCACCAACAACAGCCACCACAACCTGACCCAAGGCACCCACCCTTTTGCCCTTGCCATCCATATGGCGCTCCCACCAACACTTCCCTCCTCCTTTTCCTCCCCTCCTCCTACTTTCAACAGCCCTGACCACACTTCCCCACTACAGCAGACACTCTCCTCCAACACCGGACTACCAACAACAGCCACCACAACCTGCACCAAGGCACCCACCCTTTGGCCCTTGCCATCCATACGGCTCTCCCACCAACACTTCCCTCCTCCTTTTCCTCCCCTCCTCCTACTTTCAACAGCCCGAACCACACTTCCCCACTACAGCAGACACTCTCCTCCAACACCGGACTACCAACAACAGCCACCACAACCTGACCCAAGGCACCCACCCTTTGGCCCTTGCCATCCATATGGCGCTCCCACCAACACTTCCCTCCTCCTTTTCCTCCCCTCCTCCTACTTTCAACAGCCCGAACCACACTTCCCCACTACAGCAGACACTCTCCTCCAACACCGGACTACCAACAACAGCCACCACAACCTGACCCAAGGCCCCCCCCCCTTTTGCCCTTGCCATCCATACGGCTCTCCCACCAACACTTCCCTCCTCCTTTTCCTCCCCTCCTCCTACTTTCAACAGCCCTAACCACACTTCCCCACTACAGCAGACACTCTCCTCCAACACCGGACCACCAACAACAGCCACCACAACCTGACCCAAGGCACCCACCCTTTTGGCATTAGCATGCACACGGCTCTCCCACCAACACTTCCCTCCTCCTTTTCCTCCCCTCCTCCGACTTTCAACAGCCCGAACCACACTTCCCCACTACAGCAGACACTCTCCTCCAACACCGGACTACCAACAACAGCCACCACAACCTGACCCAAGGCACCCACCCTTTTGGCACTGGCATGCATACGGCTCTCCCACCAACACTTCCCTCCTCCTTTTCCTCCCCTCCTCCTGTTTTTGACAGCCCTGACCACACCTCCCCACTACAGCAGACACTCTCCTCCAACACCGGACTACCAACAACAGCCACCACAACCTGCACCAAGGCACCCACCCTTTTGCCCTGGCCATCCATACGGCTCTCCCACCAACACTTCCCTCCTCCTTTTCCTCCCCTCCTCCGACTTTCAACAGCCCGAACCACACTTCCCCACTACAGCAGACACTCTCCTCCAACACCGGACTACCAACAACAGCCACCACAACCTGACCCAAGGCACCCACCCTTTTGCCCTTGCCATCCATACGGCTCTCCCACCAACACTTCCCTCCTCCTTTTCCTCCCCTCCTCCTGTTTTTGACAGCCCGAACCACACTTCCCCACTACAGCAGACACTCTCCTCCAACACCCAACTACCAACAACAGCCACCACAACCTGACCCAAGGCACCCACCCTTTTGGCACTGGCATGCACACGGCTCTCCCACCAACACTTCCCTCCTCCTTTTCCTCCCCTCCTCCTACTTTCAACAGCCCTGACCACACTTCCCCACTACAGCAGACACTCTCCTCCAACACCGGACTACCAACAACAGCCACCACAACCTGCACCAAGGCCCCCCCCCTTTTGTCATTGACATGCATACGGCTCTCCCACCAACACTTCCCTCATCCTTTTCCTCCCCTCCTCCGACTTTCAACAGCCCGAACCACACTTCCCCACTACAGCAGACACTCTCCTCCAACATCGGACCACCAACAACAGCCACCACAACCTGCACCAAGGCACCCACCCTTTTGGCATTGGCATGCACACGGCTCTCCCACCAACACTTCCCTCCTCCTTTTCCTCCCCTCCTCCTACTTTCAACAGCCCGAACCACACTTCCCCACTACAGCAGACACTCTCCTCCAACACCCAACTACCAACAACAGCCACCACAACCTGACCCAAGGCACCCACCCTTTTGCCCTTGCCATCCATACGGCTCTCCCACCAACACTTCCCTCCTCCTTTTCCTCCCCTCCTCCTACTTTCAACAGCCCGAACCACACTTCCCCACTACAGCAGACACTCTCCTCCAACACCGGACTACCAACAACAGCCACCACAACCTGCACCAAGGCACCCACCCTTTTGCCCTTGCCATCCATACGGCTCTCCCACCAACACTTCCCTCCTCCTTTTCCTCCCCTCCTCCTACTTTCAACAGCCGGAACCACACTTCCCCACTACAGCAGACACTCTCCTCCAACACCGGACCACCAACAACAGCCACCACAACCTGTACCAAGGCACCCACCCTTTGGCCCTTGCCATCCATACGGCTCTCCCACCAACACTTCCCTCCTCCTTTTCCTCCCCTCCTCCTACTTTCGACAGCCCGAACCACACTTCCCCACTACAGCAGACACTCTCCTCCAACACCGGACTATCAACAACAGCCACCACAACCTGCACCAAGGCACCCACCCTTTTGGCATTGGCATGCACACGGCTCTCCCACCAACACTTCCCTCCTCCTTTTCCTCCCCTCCTCCTACTTTCAACAGCCCGAACCACACTTCCCCACTACAGCAGACACTCTCCTCCAACACCCAACTACCAACAACAGCCACCACAACCTGCACCAAGGCACCCACCCTTTTGGCACTGGCATGCACACGGCTCTCCCACCAACACTTCCCTCATCCTTTTCCTCCCCTCCTCCTACTTTCAACAGCCCGAACCACACTTCCCCACTACAGCAGACACTCTCCTCCAACACCCAACTACCAACAACAGCCACCACAACCTGACCCAAGGCACCCACCCTTTGGCCCTTGCCATCCATACGGCTCTCCCACCAACACTTCCCTCCTCCTTTTCCTCCCCTCCTCCTACTTTCAACAGCCCGAACCACACTTCCCCACTACAGAAGACACTCTCCTCCAACACCGGACCACCAACAACAGCCACCACAACCTGCACCAAGGCACCCACCCTTTTGCCCTTGCCATCCATACGGCTCTCCCACCAACACTTCCCTCATCCTTTTCCTCCCCTCCTCCGACTTTCAACAGCCCGAACCACACTTCCCCACGACAGCAGACACTCTCCTCCAACACCGGACTACCAACAACAGCCACCACAACCTGACCCAAGGCACCCACCCTTTGGCCCTTGCCATCCATACGGCTCTCCCACCAACACTTCCCTCCTCCTTTTCCTCCCCTCCTCCTACTTTCAACAGCCCGAACCACACTTCCCCACTACAGCAGACACTCTCTTCCAACACCGGACTACCAACAACAGCCACCACAACCTGACCCAAGGCACCCACCCTTTTGCCCTTGCCATCCATACGGCTCTCCCACCAACACTTCCCTCCTCCTTTTCCTCCCCTCCTCCTACTTTCAACAGCCCGAACCACACTTCCCCACTACAGCAGACACTCTCCTCCAACACCGGACTATCAACAACAGCCACCACAACCTGACCCAAGGCACCCACCCTTTTGCCCTTGCCATCCATACGGCTCTCCCACCAACACTTCCTTCCTCCTTTTCCTTCCATCCTCCTACTTTCAGCAGCCCGAACCACACTTCCCCACTACAGCAGACACTCTCCTCCAACACCGGACTACCAACAACAGCCACCACAACCTGACCCAAGGCACCCACCCTTTGGCCCTTGCCATCCATACGGCTCTCCCACCAACACTTCCCTCCTCCTTTTCCTCCCCTCCTCCGACTTTCAACAGCCCGAACCACACTTCCCCACTACAGCAGACACTCTCCTCCAACACCGGACCACCAACAACAGCCACCACAACCTGTACCAAGGCACCCACCCTTTGGCCCTTGCCATCCATACGGCTCTCCCACCAACACTTCCCTCCTCCTTTTCCTCCCCTCCTCCTACTTTCAACAGCCCGAACCACACTTCCCCACTACAGCAGACACTCTCCTCCAACACCGGACCACCAACAACAGCCACCACAACCTGCACCAAGGCACCCACCCTTTGGCCCTTGCCATCCATATGGCGCTCCCACCAACACTTCCCTCCTCCTTTTCCTCCCCTCCTCCTACTTTCAACAGCCCTGACCACACTTCCCCACTACAGCAGACACTCTCCTCCAACACCGGACTACCAACAACAGCCACCACAACCTGCACCAAGGCACCCACCCTTTGGCCCTTGCCATCCATACGGCTCTCCCACCAACACTTCCCTCCTCCTTTTCCTCCCCTCCTCCTACTTTCAACAGCCCGAACCACACTTCCCCACTACAGCAGACACTCTCCTCCAACACCGGACTACCAACAACAGCCACCACAACCTGCACCAAGGCACCCACCCTTTTGCCCTTGCCATCCATACGGCTCTCCCACCAACACTTCCCTCCTCCTTTTCCTCCCCTCCTCCTACTTTCAACAGCCCGAACCACACTTCCCCACTACAGCAGACACTCTCCTCCAACACCGGACTACCAACAACAGCCACCACAACCTGACCCAAGGCCCCCCCCCCTTTTGGCATTGACATGCACACGGCTCTCCCACCAACACTTCCCTCCTCCTTTTCCTCCCCTCCTCCTACTTTCAACAGCCCGAACCACACTTCCCCACTACAGCAGACACTCTCCTCCAACACCGGACCACCAACAACAGCCACCACAACCTGACCCAAGGCACCCACCCTTTTGGCATTGGCATGCACACGACTCTCCCACCAACACTTCCCTCCTCCTTTTCCTCCCCTCCTCCTACTTTCAGCAGCCCGAACCACACTTCCCCACTACAGCAGACACTCTCCTCCAACACCGGACTACCAACAACAGCCACCACAACCTGCACCAAGGCACCCACCCTTTGGCCCTTGCCATCCATACGGCTCTCCCACCAACACTTCCCTCCTCCTTTTCCTCCCCTCCTCCTACTTTCAACAGCCCGAACCACACTTCCCCACTACAGCAGACACTCTCCTCCAACACCGGACCACCAACAACAGCCACCACAACCTGACCCAAGGCACCCACCCTTTTGGCACTGGCATGCATACGGCTCTCCCACCAACACTTCCCTCCTCCTTTTCCTCCCCTCCTCCTGTTTTTGACAGCCCTGACCACACTTCCCCACTACAGCAGACACTCTCCTCCAACACCGGACTACCAACAACAGCCACCACAACCTGACCCAAGGCACCCACCCTTTTGCCCTTGCCATCCATATGGCTCTCCCACCAACACTTCCCTCCTCCTTTTTCTCCCCTCCTCCGACTTTCAACACCCCGAACCACACTTCCCCACTACAGCAGACACACTCCTCCAACACCGGACTACCAACAACAGCCACCACAACCTGCACCAAGGCACCCACCCTTTTGCCCTTGCCATCCATACGGCTCTCCCACCAACACTTCCCTCCTCCTTTTCCTCCCCTCCTCCGACTTTCAACAGCCCGAACCACACTTCCCCACTACAGCAGACACTCTCCTCCAACACCCAACTACCAACAACAGCCACCACAACCTGCACCAAGGCACCCACCCTTTGGCCCTTGCCATCCATACGGCTCTCCCACCAACACTTCCCTCCTCCTTTTCCTCCCCTCCTCCGACTTTCAACAGCCCGAACCACACTTCCCCACTACAGCAGACACTCTCCTCCAACACCCAACTACCAACAACAGCCACCACAACCTGCACCAACGCACCCACCCTTTTGGCACTGGCATGCACACGGCTCTCCCACCAACACTTCCCTCCTCCTTTTCCTCCCCTCCTCCTACTTTCAACAGCCCTGACCACACTTCCCCACTACAGCAGACACTCTCCTCCAACACCGGACTACCAACAACAGCCACCACAACCTGCACCAAGGCCCCCCCCCCTTTTGTCATTGACATGCATACGGCTCTCCCACCAACACTTCCCTCATCCTTTTCCTCCCCTCCTCCTACTTTCAACAGCCCGAACCACACTTCCCCACTACAGCAGACACTCTCCTCCAACATCGGACCACCAACAACAGCCACCACAACCTGCACCAAGGCACCCACCCTTTTGGCATTGGCATGCACACGGCTCTCCCACCAACACTTCCCTCCTCCTTTTCCTCCCCTCCTCCTACTTTCAACAGCCCGAACCACACTTCCCCACTACAGCAGACACTCTCCTCCAACACCGGACTACCAACAACAGCCACCACAACCTGACCCAAGGCACCCACCCTTTTGCCCTTGCCATCCATACGGCTCTCCCACCAACACTTCCCTCCTCCTTTTCCTCCCCTCCTCCGACTTTCAACAGCCCGAACCACACTTCCCCACTACAGCAGACACTCTCCTCCAACACCGGACCACCAACAACAGCCACCACAACCTGCACCAAGGCACCCACCCTTTTGGCACTGGCATGCATACGGCTCTCCCACCAACACTTCCCTCCTCCTCTTCCTCCCCTCCTCCTACTTTCAACAGCCCTGACAACACTTCCCCACTACAGCAGACACTCTCCTCCAACACCGGACTACCAACAACAGCCACCACAACCTGCACCAAGGCACCCACCCTTTGGCCCTTGCCATCCATACGGCTCTCCCACCAACACTTCCCTCCTCCTTTTCCTCCCCTCCTCCTACTTTCAACAGCCCGAACCACACTTCCCCACTACAGCAGACACTCTCCTCCAACACTGGACTACCAACAACAGCCACCACAACCTGACCCAAGGCACCCACCCTTTTGCCCTTGCCATCCATACGGCTCTCCCACCAACACTTCCCTCCTCCTTTTCCTCCCCTCCTCCGACTTTCAACAGCCCGAACCACACTTCCCCACTACAGCAGACACTCTCCTCCAACACCGGACTACCAACAACAGCCACCACAACCTGACCCAAGGCACCCACCCTTTTGCCCTTGCCATCCATACGGCTCTCCCACCAACACTTCCCTCCTCCTTTTCCTCCCCTCCTCCTACTTTCAACAGCCCGAACCACACTTCCCCACTACAGCAGACACTCTCCTCCAACACCCAACTACCAACAACAGCCACCACAACCTGACCCAAGGCACCCACCCTTTTGGCACTGGCATGCATACGGCTCTCCCACCAACACTTCCCTCCTCCTTTTCCTCCCCTCCTCCTACTTTCAACAGCCCGAACCACACTTCCCCACTACAGCAGACACTCTCCTCCAACACCCAACTACCAACAACAGCCACCACAACCTGCACCAAGGCACCCACCCTTTGGCCCTTGCCATCCATACGGCTCTCCCACCAACACTTCCCTCCTCCTTTTCCTCCCATCCTCCTGTTTTCAACAGCCCTGACCACACTTCCCCACTACAGCAGACACTCTCCTCCAACACCCAACTACCAACAACAGCCACCACAACCTGACCCAAGGCACCCACCCTTTGGCCCTTGCCATCCATACGGCTCTCCCACCAACACTTCCCTCCTCCTTTTCCTCCCCTCCTCCGACTTTCAACAGCCCGAACCACACTTCCCCACTACAGCAGACACTCTCCTCCAACACCCAACTACCAACAACAGCCACCACAACCTGCACCAAGGCACCCACCCTTTGGCCCTTGCCATCCATACGGCTCTCCCACCAACACTTCCCTCCTCCTTTTCCTCCCCTCCTCCTACTTTCAACAGCCCGAACCACACTTCCCCACTACAGCAGACACTCTCCTCCAACACCGGACTACCAACAACAGCCACCACAACCTGACCCAAGGCACCCACCCTTTTGGCATTGGCATGCACACGGCTCTCCCACCAACACTTCCCTCCTCCTTTTCCTCCCCTCCTCCTACTTTCAACAGCCCGAACCACACTTCCCCACTACAGCAGACACTCTCCTCCAACACCGGACTACCAACAACAGCCACCACAACCTGACCCAAGGCACCCACCCTTTTGGCACTGGCATGCACACGGCTCTCCCACCAACACTTCCCTCCTCCTTTTCCTCCCCTCCTCCTACTTTCAACAGCCTGAACCACACTTCCCCACTACAGCAGACACTCTCCTCCAACACCGGACTACCAACAACAGCCACCACAACCTGCACCAAGGCACCCACCCTTTTGCCCTTGCCATCCATATGGCTCTCCCACCAACACTTCCCTCCTCCTTTTCCTCCCCTCCTCCTACTTTCAACAGCCCGAACCACACTTCCCCACTACAGCAGACACTCTCCTCCAACACCCAACTACCAACAACAGCCACCACAACCTGACCCAAGGCACCCACCCTTTGGCCCTTGCCATCCATACGGCTCTCCCACCAACACTTCCCTCCTCCTTTTCCTCCCCTCCTCCTACTTTCAACAGCCCGAACCACACTTCCCCACTACAGCAGATACTCTCCTCCAACACCCAACTACCAACAACAGCCACCACAACCTGACCCAAGGCACCCACCCTTTGGCCCTTGCCATCCATACGGCTCTCCCACCAACACTTCCCTCCTCCTTTTCCTCCCCTCCTCGTACTTTCAACAGCCCGAACCACACTTCCCCACTACAGCAGACACTCTCCTCCAACACCGGACTACCAACAACAGCCACCACAACCTGACCCAAGGCACCCACCCTTTGGCCCTTGCCATCCATACGGCTCTCCCACCAACACTTCCCTCCTCCTTTTCCTCCCCTCCTCCTACTTTCAACAGCCCTGACCACACTTCCCCACTACAGCAGACACTCTCCTCCAACACCCAACTACCAACAACAGCCACCACAACCTGACCCAAGGCACCCACCCTTTGGCCCTTGCCATCCATACGGCTCTCCCACCAACACTTCCCTCCTCCTTTTCCTCCCCTCCTCCTACTTTCAACAGCCCTGACAACACTTCCCCACTACAGCAGACACTCTCCTCCAACACCGGACTACCAACAACAGCCACCACAACCTGACCCAAGGCACCCACCCTTTTGCCCTTGCCATCCATACGGCTCTCCCACCAACACTTCCCTCCTCCTTTTCCTCCCCTCCTCCTACTTTCAACAGCCCGAACCACACTTCCCCACTACAGCAGACACTCTCCTCCAACACCGGACTACCAACAACAGCCACCACAACCTGCACCAAGGCACCCACCCTTTGGCCCTTGCCATCCATACGGCTCTCCCACCAACACTTCCCTCCTCCTTTTCCTCCCCTCCTCCGACTTTCAACAGCCCGAACCACACTTCCCCACTACAGCAGACACTCTCCTCCAACACCGGACTACCAACAACAGCCACCACAACCTGACCCAAGGCACCCACCCTTTTGGCACTGGCATGCATACGGCTCTCCCACCAACACTTCCCTCCTCCTTTTCCTCCCCTCCTCCTGTTTTTGACAGCCCTGACCACACCTCCCCACTACAGCAGACACTCTCCTCCAACACCGGACTACCAACAACAGCCACCACAACCTGCACCAAGGCACCCCCCCTTTTGTCATTGACATGCATACGGCTCTCCCACCAACACTTCCCTCATCCTTTTCCTCCCCTCCTCCGACTTTCAACAGCCCGAACCACACTTCCCCACTACAGCAGACACTCTCCTCCAACATCGGACCAACAACAACAGCCACCACAACCTGCACCAAGGCACCCACCCTTTTGGCATTGGCATGCACACGGCTCTCCCACCAACACTTCCCTCCTCCTTTTCCTCCCCTCCTCCTACTTTCAACAGCCCGAACCACACTTCCCCACTACAGCAGACACTCTCCTCCAACACCGGACTACCAACAACAGCCACCACAACCTGACCCAAGGCACCCACCCTTTTGCCCTTGCCATCCATACGGCTCTCCCACCAACACTTCCCTCATCCTTTTCCTCCCATCCTCCTACTTTCAACAGCCCGAACCACACTTCCCCACTACAGCAGACACTCTCCTCCAACACCGGACTACCAACAACAGCCACCACAACCTGCACCAAGGCACCCACCCTTTTGCCCTTGCCATCCATACGGCTCTCCCACCAACACTTCCCTCCTCCTTTTCCTCCCCTCCTCCTACTTTCAACAGCCCGAACCACACTTCCCCACTACAGCAGACACTCTCCTCCAACACCGGACCACCAACAACAGCCACCACAACCTGTACCAAGGCACCCACCCTTTGGCCCTTGCCATCCATACGGCTCTCCCACCAACACTTCCCTCCTCCTTTTCCTCCCCTCCTCCTACTTTCAACAGCCCGAACCACACTTCCCCACTACAGCAGACACTCTCCTCCAACACCCAACTACCAACAACAGCCACCACAACCTGACCCAAGGCACCCACCCTTTTGGCATTGGCATGCACACGGCTCTCCCACCAACACTTCCCTCCTCCTTTTCCTCCCCTCCTCCTACTTTCAACAGCCCGAACCACACTTCCCCACTACAGCAGACACTCTCCTCCAACACCCAACTACCAACAACAGCCACCACAACCTGCACCAAGGCACCCACCCTTTTGGCACTGGCATGCACACGGCTCTCCCACCAACACTTCCCTCATCCTTTTCCTCCCCTCCTCCCACTTTCAACAGCCCGAACCACACTTCCCCACTACAGCAGACACTCTCCTCCAACACCCAACTACCAACAACAGCCACCACAACCTGACCCAAGGCACCCACCCTTTGGCCCTTGCCATCCATACGGCTCTCCCACCAACACTTCCCTCCTCCTTTTCCTCCCCTCCTCCTACTTTCAACAGCCCGAACCACACTTCCCCACTACAGAAGACACTCTCCTCCAACACCGGACCACCAACAACAGCCACCACAACCTGCACCAAGGCACCCACCCTTTTGCCCTTGCCATCCATACGGCTCTCCCACCAACACTTCCCTCATCCTTTTCCTCCCCTCCTCCGACTTTCAACAGCCCGAACCACACTTCCCCACGACAGCAGACACTCTCCTCCAACACCGGACTACCAACAACAGCCACCACAACCTGACCCAAGGCACCCACCCTTTGGCCCTTGCCATCCATACGGCTCTCCCACCAACACTTCCCTCCTCCTTTTCCTCCCCTCCTCCTACTTTCAACAGCCCGAACCACACTTCCCCACTACAGCAGACACTCTCTTCCAACACCGGACTACCAACAACAGCCACCACAACCTGACCCAAGGCACCCACCCTTTTGCCCTTGCCATCCATACGGCTCTCCCACCAACACTTCCCTCCTCCTTTTCCTCCCCTCCTCCTACTTTCAACAGCCCGAACCACACTTCCCCACTACAGCAGACACTCTCCTCCAACACCCAACTACCAACAACAGCCACCACAACCTGCACCAAGGCACCCACCCTTTTGCCCTTGCCATCCATACGGCTCTCCCACCAACACTTCCTTCCTCCTTTTCCTTCCATCCTCCTACTTTCAGCAGCCCGAACCACACTTCCCCACTACAGCAGACACTCTCCTCCAACACCGGACTACCAACAACAGCCACCACAACCTGACCCAAGGCACCCACCCTTTGGCCCTTGCCATCCATACGGCTCTCCCACCAACACTTCCCTCCTCCTTTTCCTCCCCTCCTCCGACTTTCAACAGCCCGAACCACACTTCCCCACTACAGCAGACACTCTCCTCCAACACCGGACCACCAACAACAGCCACCACAACCTGTACCAAGGCACCCACCCTTTGGCCCTTGCCATCCATACGGCTCTCCCACCAACACTTCCCTCCTCCTTTTCCTCCCCTCCTCCTACTTTCAACAGCCCGAACCACACTTCCCCACTACAGCAGACACTCTCCTCCAACACCGGACCACCAACAACAGCCACCACAACCTGACCCAAGGCACCCACCCTTTGGCCCTTGCCATCCATATGGCGCTCCCACCAACACTTCCCTCCTCCTTTTCCTCCCCTCCTCCTACTTTCAACAGCCCTGACCACACTTCCCCACTACAGCAGACACTCTCCTCCAACACCGGACTACCAACAACAGCCACCACAACCTGCACCAAGGCACCCACCCTTTTGCCCTTGCCATCCATACGGCTCTCCCACCAACACTTCCCTCCTCCTTTTCCTCCCCTCCTCCTACTTTCAACAGCCCGAACCACACTTCCCCACTACAGCAGACACTCTCCTCCAACACCCAACTACCAACAACAGCCACCACAACCTGACCCAAGGCACCCACCCTTTTGCCCTTGCCATCCATACGGCTCTCCCACCAACACTTCCCTCCTCCTTTTCCTCCCCTCCTCCTACTTTCAACAGCCCGAACCACACTTCCCCACTACAGCAGACACTCTCCTCCAACACCGGACTACCAACAACAGCCACCACAACCTGACCCAAGGCCCCCCCCCCTTTTGGCATTGACATGCACACGGCTCTCCCACCAACACTTCCCTCCTCCTTTTCCTCCCCTCCTCCTACTTTCAACAGCCCGAACCACACTTCCCCACTACAGCAGACACTCTCCTCCAACACCGGACCACCAACAACAGCCACCACAACCTGACCCAAGGCACCCACCCTTTTGGCATTGGCATGCACACGGCTCTCCCACCAACACTTCCCTCCTCCTTTTCCTCCCCTCCTCCTACTTTCAGCAGCCCGAACCACACTTCCCCACTACAGCAGACACTCTCCTCCAACACCGGACTACCAACAACAGCCACCACAACCTGCACCAAGGCACCCACCCTTTGGCCCTTGCCATCCATACGGCTCTCCCACCAACACTTCCCTCCTCCTTTTCCTCCCCTCCTCCTACTTTCAACAGCCCGAACCACACTTCCCCACTACAGCAGACACTCTCCTCCAACACCGGACCACCAACAACAGCCACCACAACCTGACCCAAGGCACCCACCCTTTTGGCACTGGCATGCATACGGCTCTCCCACCAACACTTCCCTCCTCCTTTTCCTCCCCTCCTCCTGTTTTTGACAGCCCTGACCACACTTCCCCACTACAGCAGACACTCTCCTCCAACACCGGACTACCAACAACAGCCACCACAACCTGACCCAAGGCACCCACCCTTTTGCCCTTGCCATCCATATGGCTCTCCCACCAACACTTCCCTCCTCCTTTTTCTCCCCTCCTCCGACTTTCAACACCCCGAACCACACTTCCCCACTACAGCAGACACTCTCCTCCAACACCGGACTACCAACAACAGCCACCACAACCTGCACCAAGGCACCCACCCTTTTGCCCTTGCCATCCATACGGCTCTCCCACCAACACTTCCCTCCTCCTTTTCCTCCCCTCCTCCGACTTTCAACAGCCCGAACCACACTTCCCCACTACAGCAGACACTCTCCTCCAACACCCAACTACCAACAACAGCCACCACAACCTGCACCAAGGCACCCACCCTTTGGCCCTTGCCATCCATACGGCTCTCCCACCAACACTTCCCTCCTCCTTTTCCTCCCCTCCTCCTACTTTCAACAGCCCGAACCACACTTCCCCACTACAGCAGACACTCTCCTCCAACACCCAACTACCAACAACAGCCACCACAACCTGCACCAACGCACCCACCCTTTTGGCACTGGCATGCACACGGCTCTCCCACCAACACTTCCCTCCTCCTTTTCCTCCCCTCCTCCTACTTTCAACAGCCCTGACCACACTTCCCCACTACAGCAGACACTCTCCTCCAACACCGGACTACCAACAACAGCCACCACAACCTGCACCAAGGCCCCCCCCGCTTTTGTCATTGACATGCATACGGCTCTCCCACCAACACTTCCCTCATCCTTTTCCTCCCCTCCTCCTACTTTCAACAGCCCGAACCACACTTCCCCACTACAGCAGACACTCTCCTCCAACATCGGACCACCAACAACAGCCACCACAACCTGCACCAAGGCACCCACCCTTTTGGCATTGGCATGCACACGGCTCTCCCACCAACACTTCCCTCCTCCTTTTCCTCCCCTCCTCCTACTTTCAACAGCCCGAACCACACTTCCCCACTACAGCAGACACTCTCCTCCAACACCGGACCACCAACAACAGCCACCACAACCTGCACCAAGGCACCCACCCTTTTGCCCTTGCCATCCATACGGCTCTCCCACCAACACTTCCCTCCTCCTCTTCCTCCCCTCCTCCTACTTTCAACAGCCCTGACAACACTTCCCCACTACAGCAGACACTCTCCTCCAACACCGGACTACCAACAACAGCCACCACAACCTGACCCAAGGCACCCACCCTTTTGCCCTTGCCATCCATACGGCTCTCCCACCAACACTTCCCTCCTCCTTTTCCTCCCCTCCTCCTACTTTCAACAGCCCGAACCACACTTCCCCACTACAGCAGACACTCTCCTCCAACACCCAACTACCAACAACAGCCACCACAACCTGCACCAAGGCACCCACCCTTTGGCCCTTGCCATCCATACGGCTCTCCCACCAACACTTCCCTCCTCCTTTTCCTCCCCTCCTCCGACTTTCAACAGCCCGAACCACACTTCCCCACTACAGCAGACACTCTCCTCCAACACCGGACTACCAACAACAGCCACCACAACCTGACCCAAGGCACCCACCCTTTTGCCCTTGCCATCCATACGGCTCTCCCACCAACACTTCCCTCCTCCTTTTCCTCCCCTCCTCCTACTTTCAACAGCCCGAACCACACTTCCCCACTACAGCAGACACTCTCCTCCAACACCCAACTACCAACAACAGCCACCACAACCTGACCCAAGGCACCCACCCTTTTGGCACTGGCATGCATACGGCTCTCCCACCAACACTTCCCTCCTCCTTTTCCTCCCCTCCTCCTACTTTCAACAGCCCGAACCACACTTCCCCACTACAGCAGACACTCTCCTCCAACACCCAACTACCAACAACAGCCACCACAACCTGCACCAAGGCACCCACCCTTTGGCCCTTGCCATCCATACGGCTCTCCCACCAACACTTCCCTCCTCCTTTTCCTCCCATCCTCCTGTTTTCAACAGCCCTGACCACACTTCCCCACTACAGCAGACACTCTCCTCCAACACCCAACTACCAACAACAGCCACCACAACCTGACCCAAGGCACCCACCCTTTGGCCCTTGCCATCCATACGGCTCTCCCACCAACACTTCCCTCCTCCTTTTCCTCCCCTCCTCCGACTTTCAACAGCCCGAACCACACTTCCCCACTACAGCAGACACTCTCCTCCAACACCCAACTACCAACAACAGCCACCACAACCTGCACCAAGGCACCCACCCTTTGGCCCTTGCCATCCATACGGCTCTCCCACCAACACTTCCCTCCTCCTTTTCCTCCCCTCCTCCTACTTTCAACAGCCCGAACCACACTTCCCCACTACAGCAGACACTCTCCTCCAACACCGGACTACCAACAACAGCCACCACAACCTGACCCAAGGCACCCACCCTTTTGGCATTGGCATGCACACGGCTCTCCCACCAACACTTCCCTCCTCCTTTTCCTCCCCTCCTCCTACTTTCAACAGCCCGAACCACACTTCCCCACTACAGCAGACACTCTCCTCCAACACCGGACTACCAACAACAGCCACCACAACCTGACCCAAGGCACCCACCCTTTTGGCACTGGCATGCACACGGCTCTCCCACCAACACTTCCCTCCTCCTTTTCCTCCCCTCCTCCTACTTTCAACAGCCTGAACCACACTTCCCCACTACAGCAGACACTCTCCTCCAACACCGGACTACCAACAACAGCCACCACAACCTGCACCAAGGCACCCACCCTTTGGCCCTTGCCATCCATATGGCTCTCCCACCAACACTTCCCTCCTCCTTTTCCTCCCCTCCTCCGACTTTCAACAGCCCGAACCACACTTCCCCACTACAGCAGACACTCTCCTCCAACACCCAACTACCAACAACAGCCACCACAACCTGACCCAAGGCACCCACCCTTTTGCCCTTGCCATCCATACGGCTCTCCCACCAACACTTCCCTCCTCCTTTTCCTCCCCTCCTCCTACTTTCAACAGCCCGAACCACGCTTCCCCACTACAGCAGACACTCTCCTCCAACACCCAACTACCAACAACAGCCACCACAACCTGCACCAAGGCACCCACCCTTTGGCCCTTGCCATCCATACGGCTCTCCCACCAACACTTCCCTCCTCCTTTTCCTCCCCTCCTCCGACTTTCAACAGCCCGAACCACACTTCCCCACTACAGCAGACACTCTCCTCCAACACCGGACTACCAACAACAGCCACCACAACCTGACCCAAGGCCCCCACCCTTTGGCCCTTGCCATCCATACGGCTCTCCCACCAACACTTCCCTCCTCCTTTTCCTCCCCTCCTCCTACTTTCAACAGCCCTGACCACACTTCCCCACTACAGCAGACACTCTCCTCCAACACCCAACTACCAACAACAGCCACCACAACCTGACCCAAGGCACCCACCCTTTGGCCCTTGCCATCCATACGGCTCTCCCACCAACACTTCCCTCCTCCTTTTCCTCCCCTCCTCCTACTTTCAACAGCCCTGACAACACTTCCCCACTACAGCAGACACTCTCCTCCAACACCGGACTACCAACAACAGCCACCACAACCTGACCCAAGGCACCCACCCTTTGGCCCTTGCCATCCATACGGCTCTCCCACCAACACTTCCCTCCTCCTTTTCCTCCCCTCCTCCTACTTTCAACAGCCCGAACCACACTTCCCCACTACAGCAGACACTCTCCTCCAACACCGGACTACCAACAACAGCCACCACAACCTGACCCAAGGCACCCACCCTTTTGGCACTGGCATGCATACGGCTCTCCCACCAACACTTCCCTCCTCCTTTTCCTCCCCTCCTCCTGTTTTTGACAGCCCTGACCACACCTCCCCACTACAGCAGACACTCTCCTCCAACACCGGACTACCAACAACAGCCACCACAACCTGCACCAAGGCACCCACCCTTTGGCCCTTGCCATCCATACGGCTCTCCCACCAACACTTCCCTCCTCCTTTTCCTCCCCTCCTCCGACTTTCAACAGCCCGAACCACACTTCCCCACTACAGCAGACACTCTCCTCCAACACCGGACTACCAACAACAGCCACCACAACCTGACCCAAGGCACCCACCCTTTTGGCATTGGCATGCACACGGCTCTCCCACCAACACTTCCCTCCTCCTTTTCCTCCCCTCCTCCTACTTTCAACAGCCCGAACCACGCTTCCCCACTACAACAGACACTCTCCTCCAACACCCAACTACCAACAACAGCCACCACAACCTGCACCAAGGCACCCACCCTTTTGCCCTTGCCATCCATACGGCTCTCCCACCAACACTTCCCTCCTCCTTTTCCTCCCCTCCTCCTACTTTCAACAGCCCGAACCACACTTCCCCACTACAGCAGACACTCTCCTCCAACACCCAACTACCAACAACAGCCACCACAACCTGCACCAAGGCACCCACCCTTTTGGCACTGGCATGCACACGGCTCTCCCACCAACACTTCCCTCCTCCTTTTCCTCCCCTCCTCCTACTTTCAACAGCCCTGACCACACTTCCCCACTACAGCAGACACTCTCCTCCAACACCGGACTACCAACAACAGCCACCACAACCTGCACCAAGGCCCCCCCCCCTTTTGTCATTGATATGCATACGGCTCTCCCACCAACACTTCCCTCATCCTTTTCCTCCCTCCTCCTACTTTCAACAGCCCTAACCACACTTCCCCACTACAGCAGACACTCTCCTCCAACATCGGACCACCAACAACAGCCACCACAACCTGCACCAAGGCACCCACCCTTTTGGCATTGGCATGCACACGGCTCTCCCACCAACACTTCCCTCCTCCTCTTCCTCCCCTCCTCCTACTTTCAACAGCCCGAACCACACTTCCCCACTACAGCAGACACTCTCCTCCAACACCGGACTATCAACAACAGCCACCACAACCTGACCCAAGGCACCCACCCTTTTGCCCTTGCCATCCATATGGCTCTCCCACCAACACTTCCCTCATCCTTTTCCTCCCATCCTCCTACTTTCAGCAGCCCGAACCACACTTCCCCACTACAGCAGACACTCTCCTCCAACACCGGACTACCAACAACAGCCACCACAACCTGACCCAAGGCACCCACCCTTTGGCCCTTGCCATCCATACGGCTCTCCCACCAACACTTCCCTCCTCCTTTTCCTCCCCTCCTCCTACTTTCAACAGCCCGAACCACACTTCCCCACTACAGCAGACACTCTCCTCCAACACCGGACCACCAACAACAGCCACCACAACCTGTACCAAGGCACCCACCCTTTTGCCCTTGCCATCCATACGGCTCTCCCACCAACACTTCCCTCATCCTTTTCCTCCCCTCCTCCTACTTTCAACAGCCCGAACCACACTTCCCCACTACAGCAGACACTCTCCTCCAACACCGGACTACCAACAACAGCCACCACAACCTGACCCAAGGCACCCACCCTTTTGCCCTTGCCATCCATATGGCGCTCCCACCAACACTTCCCTCCTCCTCTTCCTCCCCTCCTCCTACTTTCAACAGCCCGAACCACACTTCCCCACTACAGCAGACACTCTCCTCCAACACCCAACTACCAACAACAGCCACCACAACCTGACCCAAGGCACCCACCCTTTTGGCACTGGCATGCACACGGCTCTCCCACCAACACTTCCCTCCTCCTTTTCCTCCCCTCCTCCTACTTTCAACAGCCCGAACCACACTTCCCCACTACAGCAGACACTCTCCTCCAACACCCAACTACCAACAACAGCCACCACAACCTGACCCAAGGCACCCACCCTTTGGCCCTTGCCATCCATACGGCTCTCCCACCAACACTTCCCTCCTCCTTTTCCTCCCCTCCTCCTACTTTCAACAGCCCGAACCACGCTTCCCCACTACAGCAGACACTCTCCTCCAACACCCAACTACCAACAACAGCCACCACAACCTGCACCAAGGCACCCACCCTTTTGCCCTTGCCATCCATACGGCTCTCCCACCAACACTTCCCTCCTCCTTTTCCTCCCCTCCTCCGACTTTCAACAGCCCGAACCACACTTCCCCACTACAGCAGACACTCTCCTCCAACACCCAACTACCAACAACAGCCACCACAACCTGCACCAAGGCACCCACCCTTTTGGCACTGGCATGCACACGGCTCTCCCACCAACACTTCCCTCCTCCTTTTCCTCCCCTCCTCCTACTTTCAACAGCCCTGACCACACTTCCCCACTACAGCAGACACTCTCCTCCAACACCCAACTACCAACAACAGCCACCACAACCTGCACCAAGGCCCCCCCCCCTTTTGTCATTGACATGCATACGGCTCTCCCACCAACACTTCCCTCATCCTTTTCCTCCCTCCTCCTACTTTCAACAGCCCTAACCACACTTCCCCACTACAGCAGACACTCTCCTCCAACACCGGACCACCAACAACAGCCACCACAACCTGCACCAAGGCACCCACCCTTTTGGCATTGGCATGCACACGGCTCTCCCACCAACACTTCCCTCCTCCTTTTCCTCCCCTCCTCCTACTTTCAACAGCCCTAACCACACTTCCCCACTACAGCAGACACTCTCCTCCAACACCGGACTATCAACAACAGCCACCACAACCTGACCCAAGGCACCCACCCTTTTGCCCTTGCCATCCATATGGCTCTCCCACCAACACTTCGCTCATCCTTTTCCTCCCATCCTCCTACTTTCAACAGCCCGAACCACACTTCCCCACTACAGCAGACACTCTCCTCCAACACCGGACTACCAACAACAGCCACCACAACCTGACCCAAGGCACCCACCCTTTGGCCCTTGCCATCCATACGGCTCTCCCACCAACACTTCCCTCCTCCTTTTCCTCCCCTCCTCCTACTTTCAACAGCCCGAACCACACTTCCCCACTACAGCAGACACTCTCCTCCAACACCGGACCACCAACAACAGCCACCACAACCTGCACCAAGGCACCCACCCTTTTGCCCTTGCCATCCATACGGCTCTCCCAACAACACTTCCCTCATCCTTTTCCTCCCCTCCTCCGACTTTCAACAGCCCTAACCACACTTCCCCACTACAGCAGACACTCTCCTCCAACACCGGACTACCAACAACAGCCACCACAACCTGCACCAAGGCACCCACCCTTTTGCCCTTGCCATCCATATGGCGCTCCCACCAACACTTCCCTCCTCCTTTTCCTCCCCTCCTCCTACTTTCAACAGCCCGAACCACACTTCCCCACTACAGCAGACACTCTCTTCCAACACCGGACTACCAACAACAGCCACCACAACCTGACCCAAGGCACCCACCCTTTTGCCCTTGCCATCCATACGGCTCTCCCACCAACACTTCCCTCCTCCTTTTCCTCCCCTCCTCCTACTTTCAACAGCCCGAACCACACTTCCCCACTACAGCAGACACTCTCCTCCAACACCGGACTATCAACAACAGCCACCACAACCTGACCCAAGGCACCCACCCTTTTGCCCTTGCCATCCATACGGCTCTCCCACCAACACTTCCTTCCTCCTTTTCCTTCCATCCTCCTACTTTCAGCAGCCCGAACCACACTTCCCCACTACAGCAGACACTCTCCTCCAACACCCAACTACCAACAACAGCCACCACAACCTGACCCAAGGCACCCACCCTTTGGCCCTTGCCATCCATACGGCTCTCCCACCAACACTTCCCTCCTCCTTTTCCTCCCCTCCTCCGACTTTCAACAGCCCGAACCACACTTCCCCACTACAGCAGACACTCTCCTCCAACACCGGACCACCAACAACAGCCACCACAACCTGTACCAAGGCACCCACCCTTTGGCCCTTGCCATCCATACGGCTCTCCCACCAACACTTCCCTCCTCCTTTTCCTCCCCTCCTCCTACTTTCAACAGCCCGAACCACACTTCCCCACTACAGCAGACACTCTCCTCCAACACCGGACCACCAACAACAGCCACCACAACCTGACCCAAGGCACCCACCCTTTGGCCCTTGCCATCCATATGGCGCTCCCACCAACACTTCCCTCCTCCTTTTCCTCCCCTCCTCCTACTTTCAACAGCCCTGACCACACTTCCCCACTACAGCAGACACTCTCCTCCAACACCGGACTACCAACAACAGCCACCACAACCTGCACCAAGGCACCCACCCTTTTGCCCTTGCCATCCATACGGCTCTCCCACCAACACTTCCCTCCTCCTTTTCCTCCCCTCCTCCTACTTTCAACAGCCCGAACCACACTTCCCCACTACAGCAGACACTCTCCTCCAACACCGGACTACCAACAACAGCCACCACAACCTGACCCAAGGCCCCCCCCCCTTTTGTCATTGATATGCATACGGCTCTCCCACCAACACTTCCCTCATCCTTTTCCTCCCTCCTCCTACTTTCAACAGCCCTAACCACACTTCCCCACTACAGCAGACACTCTCCTCCAACATCGGACCACCAACAACAGCCACCACAACCTGCACCAAGGCACCCACCCTTTTGGCATTGGCATGCACACGGCTCTCCCACCAACACTTCCCTCCTCCTCTTCCTCCCCTCCTCCTACTTTCAACAGCCCGAACCACACTTCCCCACTACAGCAGACACTCTCCTCCAACACCGGACTATCAACAACAGCCACCACAACCTGACCCAAGGCACCCACCCTTTTGCCCTTGCCATCCATATGGCTCTCCCACCAACACTTCCCTCATCCTTTTCCTCCCATCCTCCTACTTTCAGCAGCCCGAACCACACTTCCCCACTACAGCAGACACTCTCCTCCAACACCGGACTACCAACAACAGCCACCACAACCTGACCCAAGGCACCCACCCTTTTGCCCTTGCCATCCATACGGCTCTCCCACCAACACTTCCCTCCTCCTTTTCCTCCCCTCCTCCTACTTTCAACAGCCCGAACCACACTTCCCCACTACAGCAGACACTCTCCTCCAACACCGGACCACCAACAACAGCCACCACAACCTGTACCAAGGCACCCACCCTTTGGCCCTTGCCATCCATACGGCTCTCCCACCAACACTTCCCTCCTCCTTTTCCTCCCCTCCTCCTACTTTCAACAGCCCGAACCACACTTCCCCACTACAGCAGACACTCTCCTCCAACACCGGACTACCAACAACAGCCACCACAACCTGACCCAAGGCACCCACCCTTTTGCACTTGCCATCCATATGGCGCTCCCACCAACACTTCCCTCCTCCTCTTCCTCCCCTCCTCCTACTTTCAACAGCCCGAACCACACTTCCCCACTACAGCAGACACTCTCCTCCAACACCCAACTACCAACAACAGCCACCACAACCTGACCCAAGGCACCCACCCTTTTGGCACTGGCATGCACACGGCTCTCCCACCAACACTTCCCTCCTCCTTTTCCTCCCCTCCTCCTACTTTCAACAGCCCGAACCACACTTCCCCACTACAGCAGACACTCTCCTCCAACACCCAACTACCAACAACAGCCACCACAACCTGACCCAAGGCACCCACCCTTTGGCCCTTGCCATCCATACGGCTCTCCCACCAACACTTCCCTCCTCCTTTTCCTCCCCTCCTCCTACTTTCAACAGCCCGAACCACGCTTCCCCACTACAGCAGACACTCTCCTCCAACACCCAACTACCAACAACAGCCACCACAACCTGCACCAAGGCACCCACCCTTTTGCCCTTGCCATCCATACGGCTCTCCCACCAACACTTCCCTCCTCCTTTTCCTCCCCTCCTCCGACTTTCAACAGCCCGAACCACACTTCCCCACTACAGCAGACACTCTCCTCCAACACCCAACTACCAACAACAGCCACCACAACCTGCACCAAGGCACCCACCCTTTTGGCACTGGCATGCACACGGCTCTCCCACCAACACTTCCCTCCTCCTTTTCCTCCCCTCCTCCTACTTTCAACAGCCCTGACCACACTTCCCCACTACAGCAGACACTCTCCTCCAACACCCAACTACCAACAACAGCCACCACAACCTGCACCAAGGCCCCCCCCCCTTTTGTCATTGACATGCATACGGCTCTCCCACCAACACTTCCCTCATCCTTTTCCTCCCTCCTCCTACTTTCAACAGCCCTAACCACACTTCCCCACTACAGCAGACACTCTCCTCCAACACCGGACCACCAACAACAGCCACCACAACCTGCACCAAGGCACCCACCCTTTTGGCATTGGCATGCACACGGCTCTCCCACCAACACTTCCCTCCTCCTTTTCCTCCCCTCCTCCTACTTTCAACAGCCCGAACCACACTTCCCCACTACAGCAGACACTCTCCTCCAACACCCAACTACCAACAACAGCCACCACAACCTGACCCAAGGCACCCACCCTTTTGCCCTTGCCATCCATATGGCTCTCCCACCAACACTTCCCTCCTCCTTTTCCTCCCATCCTCCTACTTTCAACAGCCCGAACCACACTTCCCCACTACAGCAGACACTCTCCTCCAACACCGGACTACCAACAACAGCCACCACAACCTGACCCAAGGCACCCACCCTTTGGCCCTTGCCATCCATACGGCTCTCCCACCAACACTTCCCTCCTCCTTTTCCTCCCCTCCTCCTACTTTCAACAGCCCGAACCACACTTCCCCACTACAGCAGACACTCTCCTCCAACACCGGACCACCAACAACAGCCACCACAACCTGCACCAAGGCACCCACCCTTTTGCCCTTGCCATCCATACGGCTCTCCCAACAACACTTCCCTCCTCCTTTTCCTCCCCTCCTCCGACTTTCAACAGCCCTAACCACACTTCCCCACTACAGCAGACACTCTCCTCCAACACCGGACTACCAACAACAGCCACCACAACCTGCACCAAGGCACCCACCCTTTTGCCCTTGCCATCCATATGGCGCTCCCACCAACACTTCCCTCCTCCTTTTCCTCCCCTCCTCCTACTTTCAACAGCCCGAACCACACTTCCCCACTACAGCAGACACTCTCTTCCAACACCGGACTACCAACAACAGCCACCACAACCTGACCCAAGGCACCCACCCTTTTGCCCTTGCCATCCATACGGCTCTCCCACCAACACTTCCCTCCTCCTTTTCCTCCCCTCCTCCTACTTTCAACAGCCCGAACCACACTTCCCCACTACAGCAGACACTCTCCTCCAACACCGGACTATCAACAACAGCCACCACAACCTGACCCAAGGCACCCACCCTTTTGCCCTTGCCATCCATACGGCTCTCCCACCAACACTTCCTTCCTCCTTTTCCTTCCATCCTCCTACTTTCAGCAGCCCGAACCACACTTCCCCACTACAGCAGACACTCTCCTCCAACACCCAACTACCAACAACAGCCACCACAACCTGACCCAAGGCACCCACCCTTTGGCCCTTGCCATCCATACGGCTCTCCCACCAACACTTCCCTCCTCCTTTTCCTCCCCTCCTCCGACTTTCAACAGCCCGAACCACACTTCCCCACTACAGCAGACACTCTCCTCCAACACCGGACCACCAACAACAGCCACCACAACCTGTACCAAGGCACCCACCCTTTGGCCCTTGCCATCCATACGGCTCTCCCACCAACACTTCCCTCCTCCTTTTCCTCCCCTCCTCCTACTTTCAACAGCCCGAACCACACTTCCCCACTACAGCAGACACTCTCCTCCAACACCGGACCACCAACAACAGCCACCACAACCTGACCCAAGGCACCCACCCTTTGGCCCTTGCCATCCATATGGCGCTCCCACCAACACTTCCCTCCTCCTTTTCCTCCCCTCCTCCTACTTTCAACAGCCCTGACCACACTTCCCCACTACAGCAGACACTCTCCTCCAACACCGGACTACCAACAACAGCCACCACAACCTGCACCAAGGCACCCACCCTTTTGCCCTTGCCATCCATACGGCTCTCCCACCAACACTTCCCTCCTCCTTTTCCTCCCCTCCTCCTACTTTCAACAGCCCGAACCACACTTCCCCACTACAGCAGACACTCTCCTCCAACACCGGACTACCAACAACAGCCACCACAACCTGACCCAAGGCACCCACCCTTTGGCCCTTGCCATCCATACGGCTCTCCCACCAACACTTCCCTCCTCCTTTTCCTCCCCTCCTCCTACTTTCAACAGCCCGAACCACACTTCCCCACTACAGCAGACACTCTCCTCCAACACCGGACCACCAACAACAGCCACCACAACCTGACCCAAGGCACCCACCCTTTGGCCCTTGCCATCCATACGGCTCTCCCACCAACACTTCCCTCCTCCTTTTCCTCCCCTCCTCCGACTTTCAACAGCCCTAACCACACTTCCCCACTACAGCAGACACTCTCCTCCAACACCGGACCACCAACAACAGCCACCACAACCTGCACCAAGGCACCCACCCTTTTGGCATTGGCATGCACACGGCTCTCCCACCAACACTTCCCTCCTCCTTTTCCTCCCCTCCTCCTACTTTCAACAGCCCGAACCACACTTCCCCACTACAGCAGACACTCTCCTCCAACACCGGACTACCAACAACAGCCACCACAACCTGACCCAAGGCACCCACCCTTTGGCCCTTGCCATCCATACGGCTCTCCCACCAACACTTCCCTCCTCCTTTTCCTCCCCTCCTCCTACTTTCAACAGCCCGAACCACACTTCCCCACTACAGCAGACACTCTCCTCCAACACCGGACTACCAACAACAGCCACCACAACCTGACCCAAGGCACCCACCCTTTTGGCACTGGCATGCATACGGCTCTCCCACCAACACTTCCCTCCTCCTTTTCCTCCCCTCCTCCTGTTTTTGACAGCCCTGACCACACTTCCCCACTACAGCAGACACTCTCCTCCAACACCGGACTACCAACAACAGCCACCACAACCTGACCCAAGGCACCCACCCTTTTGCCCTTGCCATCCATACGGCTCTCCCACCAACACTTCCCTCCTCCTTTTCCTCCCCTCCTCCTACTTTCAACAGCCCGAACCACACTTCCCCACTACAGCAGACACTCTCCTCCAACACCCAACTACCAACAACAGCCACCACAACCTGACCCAAGGCACCCACCCTTTGGCCCTTGCCATCCATACGGCTCTCCCACCAACACTTCCCTCCTCCTTTTCCTCCCCTCCTCCGACTTTCAACAGCCCGAACCACACTTCCCCACTACAGCAGACACTCTCCTCCAACACCCAACTACCAACAACAGCCACCACAACCTGACCCAAGGCACCCACCCTTTGGCCCTGGCCATCCATACGGCTCTCCCACCAACACTTCCCTCCTCCTTTTCCTCCCCTCCTCCTACTTTCAACAGCCCGAACCACACTTCCCCACTACAGCAGACACTCTCCTCCAACACCGGACTACCAACAACAGCCACCACAACCTGCACCAAGGCACCCACCCTTTTGGCACTGGCATGCACACGGCTCTCCCACCAACACTTCCCTCCTCCTTTTCCTCCCCTCCTCCTACTTTCAACAGCCCTGACAACACTTCCCCACTACAGCAGACACTCTCCTCCAACACCGGACTACCAACAACAGCCACCACAACCTGCACCAAGGCATCCACCCTTTTGCCCTTGCCATCCATACGGCTCTCCCACCAACACTTCCCTCATCCTTTTCCTCCCCTCCTCCGACTTTCAACAGCCCGAACCACACTTCCCCACTACAGCAGACACTCTCCTCCAACATCGGACCACCAACAACAGCCACCACAACCTGCACCAAGGCACCCACCCTTTTGGCATTGGCATGCACACGGCTCTCCCACCAACACTTCCCTCCTCCTTTTCCTCCCCTCCTCCTACTTTCAACAGCCCGAACCACACTTCCCCACTACAGCAGACACTCTCCTCCAACACCCAACTACCAACAACAGCCACCACAACCTGACCCAAGGCACCCACCCTTTTGCCCTTGCCATCCATACGGCTCTCCCACCAACACTTCCCTCCTCCTTTTCCTCCCCTCCTCCGACTTTCAACAGCCCGAACCACACTTCCCCACTACAGCAGACACTCTCCTCCAACACCGGACCACCAACAACAGCCACCACAACCTGCACCAAGGCACCCACCCTTTTGGCACTGGCATGCATACGGCTCTCCCACCAACACTTCCCTCCTCCTTTTCCTCCCCTCCTCCTACTTTCAACAGCCCTGACAACACTTCCCCACTACAGCAGACACTCTCCTCCAACACCGGACTACCAACAACAGCCACCACAACCTGCACCAAGGCACCCACCCTTTTGCCCTTGCCATCCATACGGCTCTCCCACCAACACTTCCCTCCTCCTTTTCCTCCCCTCCTCCTACTTTCAACAGCCCGAACCACACTTCCCCACTACAGCAGACACTCTCCTCCAACACCGGACTACCAACAACAGCCACCACAACCTGCACCAAGGCACCCACCCTTTTGGCATTGGCATGCACACGGCTCTCCCACCAACACTTCCCTCCTCCTTTTCCTCCCCTCCTCCGACTTTCAACAGCCCGAACCACACTTCCCCACTACAGCAGACACTCTCCTCCAACACCGGACTACCAACAACAGCCACCACAACCTGACCCAAGGCACCCACCCTTTTGCCCTTGCCATCCATACGGCTCTCCCACCAACACTTCCCTCCTCCTTTTCCTCCCCTCCTCCTACTTTCAACAGCCCGAACCACACTTCCCCACTACAGCAGACACTCTCCTCCAACACCGGACCACCAACAACAGCCACCACAACCTGCACCAAGGCACCCACCCTTTTGGCACTGGCATGCACACGGCTCTCCCACCAACACTTCCCTCCTCCTTTTCCTCCCCTCCTCCTACTTTCAACAGCCCTGACCACACTTCCCCACTACAGCAGACACTCTCCTCCAACACCGGACTACCAACAACAGCCACCACAACCTGCACCAAGGCACCCACCCTTTGGCCCTTGCCATCCATACGGCTCTCCCACCAACACTTCCCTCCTCCTTTTCCTCCCCTCCTCCTACTTTCAACAGCCCGAACCACACTTCCCCACTACAGCAGACACTCTCCTCCAACATCGGACCACCAACAACAGCCACCACAACCTGACCCAAGGCACCCACCCTTTTGGCATTAGCATGCACACGGCTCTCCCACCAACACTTCCCTCCTCCTTTTCCTCCCCTCCTCCTGTTTTTGACAGCCCGAACAACACTTCCCCACTACAGCAGACACTCTCCTCCAACACCGGACTACCAACAACAGCCACCACAACCTGCACCAAGGCACCCACCCTTTGGCCCTTGCCATCCATACGGCTCTCCCACCAACACTTCCCTCCTACTTTTCCTCCCCTCCTCCGACTTTCAACAGCCCGAACCACACTTCCCCACTACAGCAGACACTCTCCTCCAACACCGGACTACCAACAACAGCCACCACAACCTGACCCAAGGCACCCACCCTTTTGGCACTGGCATGCATACGGCTCTCCCACCAACACTTCCCTCCTCCTTTTCCTCCCCTCCTCCGACTTTCAACAGCCCGAACCACACTTCCCCACTACAGCAGACACTCTCCTCCAACACCCAACTACCAAAAACAGCCACCACAACCTGCACCAAGGCACCCACCCTTTGGCCCTTGCCATCCATACGGCTCTCCCACCAACACTTCCCTCCTACTTTTCCTCCCCTCCTCCGACTTTCAACAGCCCGAACCACACTTCCCCACTACAGCAGACACTCTCCTCCAACACCGGACTACCAACAACAGCCACCACAACCTGCACCAAGGCACCCACCCTTTTGGCACTGGCATGCACACGGCTCTCCCACCAACACTTCCCTCCTCCTTTTCCTCCCCTCCTCCTACTTTCAACAGCCCTGACAACACTTCCCCACTACAGCAGACACTCTCCTCCAACACCGGACTACCAACAACAGCCACCACAACCTGCACCAAGGCATCCACCCTTTTGCCCTTGCCATCCATACGGCTCTCCCACCAACACTTCCCTCATCCTTTTCCTCCCCTCCTCCGACTTTCAACAGCCCGAACCACACTTCCCCACTACAGCAGACACTCTCCTCCAACATCGGACCACCAACAACAGCCACCACAACCTGCACCAAGGCACCCACCCTTTTGGCATTGGCATGCACACGGCTCTCCCACCAACACTTCCCTCCTCCTTTTCCTCCCCTCCTCCTACTTTCAACAGCCCGAACCACACTTCCCCACTACAGCAGACACTCTCCTCCAACACCCAACTACCAACAACAGCCACCACAACCTGATCCAAGGCACCCACCCTTTTGCCCTTGCCATCCATACGGCTCTCCCACCAACACTTCCCTCCTCCTTTTCCTCCCCTCCTCCGACTTTCAACAGCCCGAACCACACTTCCCCACTACAGCAGACACTCTCCTCCAACACCGGACCACCAACAACAGCCACCACAACCTGCACCAAGGCACCCACCCTTTTGGCACTGGCATGCATACGGCTCTCCCACCAACACTTCCCTCCTCCTTTTCCTCCCCTCCTCCTACTTTCAACAGCCCTGACAACACTTCCCCACTACAGCAGACACTCTCCTCCAACACCGGACTACCAACAACAGCCACCACAACCTGCACCAAGGCACCCACCCTTTTGCCCTTGCCATCCATACGGCTCTCCCACCAACACTTCCCTCCTCCTTTTCCTCCCCTCCTCCTACTTTCAACAGCCCGAACCACACTTCCCCACTACAGCAGACACTCTCCTCCAACACCGGACTACCAACAACAGCCACCACAACCTGACCCAAGGCACCCACCCTTTTGGCATTGGCATGCACACGGCTCTCCCACCAACACTTCCCTCCTCCTTTTCCTCCCCTCCTCCGACTTTCAACAGCCCGAACCACACTTCCCCACTACAGCAGACACTCTCCTCCAACACCGGACTACCAACAACAGCCACCACAACCTGACCCAAGGCACCCACCCTTTTGCCCTTGCCATCCATACGGCTCTCCCACCAACACTTCCCTCCTCCTTTTCCTCCCCTCCTCCTACTTTCAACAGCCCGAACCACACTTCCCCACTACAGCAGACACTCTCCTCCAACACCGGACCACCAACAACAGCCACCACAACCTGCACCAAGGCACCCACCCTTTTGGCACTGGCATGCACACGGCTCTCCCACCAACACTTCCCTCCTCCTTTTCCTCCCCTCCTCCTACTTTCAACAGCCCTGACCACACTTCCCCACTACAGCAGACACTCTCCTCCAACACCGGACTACCAACAACAGCCACCACAACCTGCACCAAGGCACCCACCCTTTGGCCCTTGCCATCCATACGGCTCTCCCACCAACACTTCCCTCCTCCTTTTCCTCCCCTCCTCCTACTTTCAACAGCCCGAACCACACTTCCCCACTACAGCAGACACTCTCCTCCAACATCGGACCACCAACAACAGCCACCACAACCTGACCCAAGGCACCCACCCTTTTGGCATTAGCATGCACACGGCTCTCCCACCAACACTTCCCTCCTCCTTTTCCTCCCCTCCTCCTGTTTTTGACAGCCCGAACAACACTTCCCCACTACATCAGACACTCTCCTCCAACACCGGACTACCAACAACAGCCACCACAACCTGCACCAAGGCACCCACCCTTTGGCCCTTGCCATCCATACGGCTCTCCCACCAACACTTCCCTCCTACTTTTCCTCCCCTCCTCCGACTTTCAACAGCCCGAACCACACTTCCCCACTACAGCAGACACTCTCCTCCAACACCGGACTACCAACAACAGCCACCACAACCTGACCCAAGGCACCCACCCTTTTGGCACTGGCATGCATACGGCTCTCCCACCAACACTTCCCTCCTCCTTTTCCTCCCCTCCTCCGACTTTCAACAGCCCGAACCACACTTCCCCACTACAGCAGACACTCTCCTCCAACACCCAACTACCAAAAACAGCCACCACAACCTGCACCAAGGCACCCACCCTTTGGCCCTTGCCATCCATACGGCTCTCCCACCAACACTTCCCTCCTCCTTTTCCTCCCATCCTCCTGCTTTCAACAGCCCTGACCACACTTCCCCACTACAGCAGACACTCTCCTCCAACACCCAACTACCAACAACAGCCACCACAACCTGCACCAAGGCACCCACCCTTTGGCCCTTGCCATCCATACGGCTCTCCCACCAACACTTCCCTCCTCCTTTTCCTCCCCTCCTCCGACTTTCAACAGCCCGAACCACACTTCCCCACTACAGCAGACACTCTCCTCCAACACCGGACTACCAACAACAGCCACCACAACCTGCACCAAGGCACCCACCCTTTGGCCCTTGCCATCCATACGGCTCTCCCACCAACACTTCCCTCCTCCTTTTCCTCCCCTCCTCCTACTTTCAACAGCCCGAACCACACTTCCCCACTACAGCAGACACTCTCCTCCAACACCGGACTACCAACAACAGCCACCACAACCTGACCCAAGGCACCCACCCTTTTGGCATTGGCATGCACACGGCTCTCCCACCAACACTTCCCTCCTCCTTTTCCTCCCCTCCTCCTACTTTCAACAGCCCGAACCACACTTCCCCACTACAGCAGACACTCTCCTCCAACACCGGACTACCAACAACAGCCACCACAACCTGACCCAAGGCACCCACCCTTTTGGCACTGGCATGCACACGGCTCTCCCACCAACACTTCCCTCCTCCTTTTCCTCCCCTCCTCCTACTTTCAACAGCCTGAACCACACTTCCCCACTACAGCAGACACTCTCCTCCAACACCAGACCACCAACAACAGCCACCACAACCTGACCCAAGGCACCCACCCTTTGGCCCTTGCCATCCATACGGCTCTCCCACCAACACTTCCCTCCTCCTTTTCCTCCCCTCCTCCTACTTTCAACAGCCCGAACCACACTTCCCCACTACAGCAGACACTCTCCTCCAACACCGGACTACCAACAACAGCCACCACAACCTGCACCAAGGCACCCACCCTTTGGCCCTTGCCATCCATACGGCTCTCCCACCAACACTTCCCTCCTCCTTTTCCTCCCCTCCTCCTACTTTCAACAGCCCGAACCACACTTCCCCACTACAGCAGACACTCTCCTCCAACACCGGACTACCAACAACAGCCACCACAACCTGCACCAAGGCACCCACCCTTTTGCCCTTGCCATCCATACGGCTCTCCCACCAACACTTCCCTCCTCCTTTTCCTCCCCTCCTCCGACTTTCAACAGCCCGAACCACACTTCCCCACTACAGCAGACACTCTCCTCCAACACTGGACTATCAACAACAGCCACCACAACCTGACCTAAGGCACCCACCCTTTTGGCACTGGCATGCACACGGCTCTCCCACCAACACTTCCCTCCTCCTTTTCCTCCCCTCCTCCGACTTTCAACAGCCCGAACCACACTTCCCCACTACAGCAGACACTCTCCTCCAACACCCAACTACCAACAACAGCCACCACAACCTGCACCAAGGCACCCACCCTTTGGCCCTTGCCATCCATACGGCTCTCCCACCAACACTTCCCTCCTCCTTTTCCTCCCCTCCTCCTACTTTCAACAGCCCTGACAACACTTCCCCACTACAGCAGACACTCTCCTCCAACACCGGACTACCAACAACAGCCACCACAACCTGACCCAAGGCACCCACCCTTTTGGCATTGGCATGCACACGGCTCTCCCACCAACACTTCCCTCCTCCTCTTCCTCCCCTCCTCCTACTTTCAACAGCCCGAACCACACTTCCCCACTACAGCAGACACTCTCCTCCAACACCGGACTACCAACAACAGCCACCACAACCTGACCCAAGGCACCCACCCTTTTGCCCTTGCCATCCATACGGCTCTCCCACCAACACTTCCCTCCTCCTTTTCCTCCCCTCCTCCTGTTTTTGACAGCCCGAACCACACTTCCCCACTACAGCAGACACTCTCCTCCAACACCGGACTACCAACAACAGCCACCACAACCTGACCCAAGGCACCCACCCTTTGGCCCTTGCCATCCATACGGCTCTCCCACCAACACTTCCCTCCTCCTTTTCCTCCCCTCCTCCTACTTTCAACAGCCCTGACAACACTTCCCCACTACAGCAGACACTCTCCTCCAACACCGGACTACCAACAACAGCCACCACAACCTGACCCAAGGCACCCACCCTTTGGCCCTTGCCATCCATACGGCTCTCCCACCAACACTTCCCTCCTCCTTTTCCTCCCCTCCTCCTACTTTCAACAGCCCGAACCACACTTCCCCACTACAGCAGACACTCTCCTCCAACACCCAACTACCAACAACAGCCACCACAACCTGCACCAAGGCACCCACCCTTTGGCCCTTGCCATCCATACGGCTCTCCCACCAACACTTCCCTCCTCCTTTTCCTCCCCTCCTCCTACTTTCAACAGCCCGAACCACACTTCCCCACTACAGCAGACACTCTCCTCCAACACCGGACCACCAACAACAGCCACCACAACCTGACCCAAGGCACCCACCCTTTTGGCACTGGCATGCACACGGCTCTCCCACCAACACTTCCCTCCTCCTTTTCCTCCCCTCCTCCTACTTTCAACAGCCCGAACCACACTTCCCCACTACAGCAGACACTCTCCTCCAACACCGGACTACCAACAACAGCCACCACAACCTGACCCAAGGCACCCACCCTTTTGCCCTTGCCATCCATACGGCTCTCCCACCAACACTTCCCTCCTCCTCTTCCTCCCCTCCTCCTACTTTCAACAGCCCGAACCACACTTCCCCACTACAGCAGACACTCTCCTCCAACACCGGACCACCAACAACAGCCACCACAACCTGCACCAAGGCACCCACCCTTTGGCCCTTGCCATCCATACGGCTCTCCCACCAACACTTCCCTCCTCCTTTTCCTCCCCTCCTCCGACTTTCAACAGCCCGAACCACACTTCCCCACTACAGCAGACACTCACCTCCAACACCGGACTACCAACAACAGCCACCACAACCTGCACCAAGGCACCCACCCTTTGGCCCTTGCCATCCATACGGCTCTCCCACCAACACTTCCCTCCTCCTTTTCCTCCCCTCCTCCTACTTTCAACAGCCCGAACCACACTTCCCCACTACAGCAGACACTCTCCTCCAACACCCAACTACCAACAACAGCCACCACAACCTGACCCAAGGCACCCACCCTTTTGGCACTGGCATGCACACGGCTCTCCCACCAACACTTCCCTCCTCCTTTTCCTCCCCTCCTCCGACTTTCAACAGCCCGAACCACACTTCCCCACTACAGCAGACACTCTCCTCCAACACCGGACTACCAACAACAGCCACCACAACCTGCACCAAGGCACCCACCCTTTTGGCATTGGCATGCACACGGCTCTCCCACCAACACTTCCCTCCTCCTTTTCCTCCCCTCCTCCTACTTTCAACAGCCCGAACCACACTTCCCCACTACAGCAGACACTCTCCTCCAACACCGGACTACCAACAACAGCCACCACAACCTGCACCAAGGCACCCACCCTTTTGCCCTTGTCATCCATACGGCTCTCCCACCAACACTTCCCTCCTCCTTTTCCTCCCCTCCTCCGACTTTCAACAGCCCGAACCACACTTCCCCACTACAGCAGACACTCCTCCAACACCGGACCACCAACAACAGCCACCACAACCTGCACCAAGGCACCCACCCTTTTGGCACTGGCATGCACACGGCTCTCCCACCAACACTTCCCTCCTCCTTTTCCTCCCCTCCTCCTACTTTCAACAGCCCGAACCACACTTCCCCACTACAGCAGACACTCTCCTCCAACACCGGACTACCAACAACAGCCACCACAACCTGACCCAAGGCACCCACCCTTTGGCCCTTGCCATCCATACGGCTCTCCCACCAACACTTCCCTCCTCCTTTTCCTCCTCTCCTCCTACTTTCAACAGCCCGAACCACACTTCCCCACTACAGCAGACACTCTCCTCCAACACCGGACTACCAACAACAGCCACCACAACCTGCACCAAGGCACCCACCCTTTTGGCACTGGCATGCATACGGCTCTCCCACCAACACTTCCCTCCTCCTTTTCCTCCCCTCCTCCTACTTTCAACAGCCCGAACCACGCTTCCCCACTACAGCAGACACTCTCCTCCAACACCGGACTACCAACAACAGCCACCACAACCTGACCCAAGGCACCCACCCTTTTGCCCTTGCCATCCATACGGCTCTCCCACCAACACTTCCCTCCTCCTTTTCCTCCCCTCCTCCGACTTTCAACAGCCCGAACCACACTTCCCCACTACAGCAGACACTCTCCTCCAACACCGGACTACCAACAACAGCCACCACAACCTGACCCAAGGCACCCACCCTTTTGGCACTGGCATGCATACGGCTCTCCCACCAACACTTCCCTCCTCCTTTTCCTCCCCTCCTCCTCTTTTTGACAGCCCTGACCACACTTTCCCACTACAGCAGACACTCTCCTCCAACACCCAACTACCAACAACAGCCACCACAACCTGACCCAAGGCACCCACCCTTTTTTTCACTGGCATGCACACGGCTCTCCCACCAACACTTCCCTCCTCCTTTTCCTCCCCTCCTCCTACTTTCAACAGCCCGAACCACACTTCCCCACTACAGCAGACACTCTCCTCCAACACCCAACTACCAACAACAGCCACCACAACCTGACCCAAGGCACCCACCCTTTTGGCACTGGCATGCACACGGCTCTCCCACCAACACTTCCCTCCTCCTTTTCCTCCCCTCCTCCTGTTTTTGACAGCCCTGACCACACTTCCCCACTACAGCAGACACTCTCCTCCAACACCGGACTACCAACAACAGCCACCACAACCTGCACCAAGGCACCCACCCTTTGGCCCTTGCCATCCATACGGCTCTCCCACCAACACTTCCCTCCTCCTTTTCCTCCCCTCCTCCGACTTTCAACAGCCCGAACCACACTTCCCCACTACAGCAGACACTCTCCTCCAACACCGGACTACCAACAACAGCCACCACAACCTGACCCAAGGCACCCACCCTTTTGGCACTGGCATGCATACGGCTCTCCCACCAACACTTCCCTCCTCCTTTTCCTCCCCTCCTCCTCTTTTTGACAGCCCTGACCACACTTTCCCACTACAGCAGACACTCTCCTCCAACACCCAACTACCAACAACAGCCACCACAACCTGACCCAAGGCACCCACCCTTTTTTTCACTGGCATGCACACGGCTCTCCCACCAACACTTCCCTCCTCCTTTTCCTCCCCTCCTCCTACTTTCAACAGCCCGAACCACACTTCCCCACTACAGCAGACACTCTCCTCCAACACCCAACTACCAACAACAGCCACCACAACCTGACCCAAGGCACCCACCCTTTTGGCACTGGCATGCACACGGCTCTCCCACCAACACTTCCCTCCTCCTTTTCCTCCCCTCCTCCTACTTTCAACAGCCTGAACCACACTTCCCCACTACAGCAGACACTCTCCTCCAACACCGGACTACCAACAACAGCCACCACAACCTGCACCAAGGCACCCACCCTTTTGCCCTTGCCATCCATACGGCTCTCCCACCAACACTTCCCTCCTCCTTTTCCTCCCCTCCTCCTACTTTCAACAGCCCGAACCACACTTCCCCACTACAGCAGACACTCTCCTCCAACACCGGACTACCAACAACAGCCACCACAACCTGACCCAAGGCACCCACCCTTTGGCCCTTGCCATCCATACGGCTCTCCCACCAACACTTCCCTCCTCCTTTTCCTCCCCTCCTCCTACTTTCAACAGCCCGAACCACACTTCCCCACTACAGCAGACACTCTCCTCCAACACCGGACTACCAACAACAGCCACCACAACCTGACCCAAGGCACCCACCCTTTGGCCCTGGCCATCCATACGGCTCTCCCACCAACACTTCCCTCCTCCTTTTCCTCCCCTCCTCCGACTTTCAACAGCCCGAACCACACTTCCCCACTACAGCAGACACTCTCCTCCAACACCGGACTACCAACAACAGCCACCACAACCTGACCCAAGGCACCCACCCTTTTGGCACTGGCATGCATACGGCTCTCCCACCAACACTTCCCTCCTCCTTTTCCTCCCCTCCTCCTCTTTTTGACAGCCCTGACCACACTTTCCCACTACAGCAGACACTCTCCTCCAACACCCAACTACCAACAACAGCCACCACAACCTGACCCAAGGCACCCACCCTTTTTTTCACTGGCATGCACACGGCTCTCCCACCAACACTTCCCTCCTCCTTTTCCTCCCCTCCTCCTACTTTCAACAGCCCGAACCACACTTCCCCACTACAGCAGACACTCTCCTCCAACACCCAACTACCAACAACAGCCACCGCAACCTGACCCAAGGCACCCACCCTTTTGGCACTGGCATGCACACGGCTCTCCCACCAACACTTCCCTCCTCCTTTTCCTCCCCTCCTCCTACTTTCAACAGCCTGAACCACACTTCCCCACTACAGCAGACACTCTCCTCCAACACCGGACTACCAACAACAGCCACCACAACCTGACCCAAGGCACCCACCCTTTGGCCCTTGCCATCCATACGGCTCTCCCACCAACACTTCCCTCCTCCTTTTCCTCCCCTCCTCCTACTTTCAACAGCCCGAACCACACTTCCCCACTACAGCAGACACTCTCCTCCAACACCGGACTACCAACAACAGCCACCACAACCTGCACCAAGGCACCCACCCTTTGGCCCTTGCCATCCATACGGCTCTCCCACCAACACTTCCCTCCTCCTTTTCCTCCCCTCCTCCTACTTTCAACAGCCCGAACCACACTTCCCCACTACAGTAGACACTCTCCTCCAACACCCAACTACCAAAAACAGCCACCACAACCTGACCCAAGGCACCCACCCTTTGGCCCTTGCCATCCATACGGCTCTCCCACCAACACTTCCCTCCTACTTTTCCTCCCCTCCTCCGACTTTCAACAGCCCGAACCACACTTCCCCACTACAGCAGACACTCTCCTCCAACACCGGACTACCAACAACAGCCACCACAACCTGACCCAAGGCACCCACCCTTTGGCCCTTGCCATCCATACGGCTCTCCCACCAACACTTCCCTCCTCCTTTTCCTCCCCTCCTCCTACTTTCAACAGCCCGAACCACACTTCCCCACTACAGCAGACACTCTCCTCCAACATCGGACCACCAACAACAGCCACCACAACCTGCACCAAGGCACCCACCCTTTTGGCATTGGCATGCACACGGCTCTCCCACCAACACTTCCCTCCTCCTTTTCCTCCCCTCCTCCTACTTTCAACAGCCCTAACCACACTTCCCCACTACAGCAGACACTCTCCTCCAACACCGGACCACCAACAACAGCCACCACAACCTGCACCAAGGCACCCACCCTTTTGGCATTGGCATGCACACGGCTCTCCCACCAACACTTCCCTCCTCCTTTTCCTCCCCTCCTCCTACTTTCAACAGCCCGAACCACACTTCCCCACTACAGCAGACACTCTCCTCCAACACCCAACTACCAACAACAGCCACCACAACCTGCACCAAGGCACCCACCCTTTGGCCCTTGCCATCCATACGGCTCTCCCACCAACACTTCCCTCCTCCTTTTCCTCCCCTCCTCCGACTTTCAACAGCCCGAACCACACTTCCCCACTACAGCAGACACTCTCCTCCAACACCGGACTACCAACAACAGCCACCACAACCTGACCCAAGGCACCCACCCTTTTGGCACTGGCATGCATACGGCTCTCCCACCAACACTTCCCTCCTCCTTTTCCTCCCCTCCTCCTGTTTTTGACAGCCCTGACCACACTTCCCCACTACAGCAGACACTCTCCTCCAACACCGGACTACCAACAACAGCCACCACAACCTGACCCAAGGCACCCACCCTTTGGCCCTTGCCATCCATACGGCTCTCCCACCAACACTTCCCTCCTCCTTTTCCTCCCCTCCTCCTACTTTCAACAGCCCGAACCACACTTCCCCACTACAGCAGACACTCTCCTCCAACACCCAACTACCAACAACAGCCACCACAACCTGACCCAAGGCACCCACCCTTTGGCCCTTGCCATCCATACGGCTCTCCCACCAACACTTCCCTCCTCCTTTTCCTCCCCTCCTCCTACTTTCAACAGCCCGAACCACACTTCCCCACTACAGCAGACACTCTCCTCCAACACCCAACTACCAACAACAGCCACCACAACCTGACCCAAGGCACCCACCCTTTGGCCCTGGCCATCCATACGGCTCTCCCACCAACACTTCCCTCCTCCTTTTCCTCCCCTCCTCCTACTTTCAACAGCCCGAACCACACTTCCCCACTACAGCAGACACTCTCCTCCAACACCCAACTACCAACAACAGCCACCACAACCTGCACCAAGGCACCCACCCTTTTGGCACTGGCATGCACACGGCTCTCCCACCAACACTTCCCTCCTCCTTTTCCTCCCCTCCTCCGACTTTCAACAGCCCTGACAACACTTCCCCACTACAGCATACACTCTCCTCCAACACCGGACTACCAACAACAGCCACCACAACCTGCACCAAGGCCCCCCCCCCTTTTGTCATTGACATGCATACGGCTCTCCCACCAACACTTCCCTCCTCCTTTTCCTCCCCTCCTCCTACTTTCAACAGCCCTAACCACACTTCCCCACTACAGCAGACACTCTCCTCCAACATCGGACCACCAACAACAGCCACCACAACCTGACCCAAGGCACCCACCCTTTTGGCATTGGCATGCACACGGCTCTCCCACCAACACTTCCCTCCTCCTTTTCCTCCCCTCCTCCGACTTTCAACAGCCCGAACCACACTTCCCCACTACAGCAGACACTCTCCTCCAACACCGGACCACCAACAACAGCCACCACAACCTGCACCAAGGCACCCACCCTTTTGGCACTGGCATGCATACGGCTCTCCCACCAACACTTCCCTCCTCCTTTTCCTCCCCTCCTCCTACTTTCAACAGCCCTGACAACACTTCCCCACTACAGCAGACACTCTCCTCCAACACCGGACTACCAACAACAGCCACCACAACCTGCACCAAGGCACCCACCCTTTTGCCCTTGCCATCCATACGGCTCTCCCACCAACACTTCCCTCCTCCTTTTCCTCCCCTCCTCCTACTTTCAACAGCCCGAACCACACTTCCCCACTACAGCAGACACTCTCCTCCAACACCGGACTACCAACAACAGCCACCACAACCTGACCCAAGGCACCCACCCTTTTGGCATTGGCATGCACACGGCTCTCCCACCAACACTTCCCTCCTCCTTTTCCTCCCCTCCTCCTACTTTCAACAGCCCGAACCACACTTCCCCACTACAGCAGACACTCTCCTCCAACACCGGACCACCAACAACAGCCACCACAACCTGCACCAAGGCACCCACCCTTTTGGCACTGGCATGCACACGGCTCTCCCACCAACACTTCCCTCCTCCTTTTCCTCCCCTCCTCCTACTTTCAACAGCCCTGACCACACTTCCCCACTACAGCAGACACTCTCCTCCAACACCGGACTACCAACAACAGCCACCACAACCTGCACCAAGGCACCCACCCTTTGGCCCTTGCCATCCATACGGCTCTCCCACCAACACTTCCCTCCTCCTTTTCCTCCCCTCCTCCTACTTTCAACAGCCCGAACCACACTTCCCCACTACAGCAGACACTCTCCTCCAACATCGGACCACCAACAACAGCCACCACAACCTGACCCAAGGCACCCACCCTTTTGGCATTAGCATGCACACGGCTCTCCCACCAACACTTCCCTCCTCCTTTTCCTCCCCTCCTCCTGTTTTTGACAGCCCGAACCACACTTCCCCACTACAGCAGACACTCTCCTCCAACACCCAACTACCAACAACAGCCACCACAACCTGCACCAAGGCACCCACCCTTTGGCCCTTGCCATCCATACGGCTCTCCCACCAACACTTCCCTCCTCCTTTTCCTCCCCTCCTCCTACTTTCAACAGCCCGAACCACACTTCCCCACTACAGCAGACACTCTCCTCCAACACCCAACTACCAACAACAGCCACCACAACCTGCACCAAGGCACCCACCCTTTTGGCACTGGCATGCATACGGCTCTCCCACCAACACTTCCCTCCTCCTTTTCCTCCCATCCTCCTGTTTTCAACAGCCCTGACCACACTTCCCCACTACAGCAGACACTCTCCTCCAACACCCAACTACCAACAACAGCCACCACAACCTGACCCAAGGCACCCACCCTTTTGCCCTTGCCATCCATACGGCTCTCCCACCAACACTTCCCTCCTCCTTTTCCTCCCCTCCTCCGACTTTCAACAGCCCGAACCACACTTCCCCACTACAGCAGACACTCTCCTCCAACACCGGACTACCAACAACAGCCACCACAACCTGCACCAAGGCACCCACCCTTTGGCCCTTGCCATCCATACGGCTCTCCCACCAACACTTCCCTCCTCCTTTTCCTCCCCTCCTCCTACTTTCAACAGCCCGAACCACACTTCCCCACTACAGCAGACACTCTCCTCCAACACCGGACTACCAACAACAGCCACCACAACCTGCACCAAGGCACCCACCCTTTTGGCATTGGCATGCACACGGCTCTCCCACCAACACTTCCCTCCTCCTTTTCCTCCCCTCCTCCTACTTTCAACAGCCCGAACCACACTTCCCCACTACAGCAGACACTCTCCTCCAACACCGGACTACCAACAACAGCCACCACAACCTGACCCAAGGCACCCCCCCCTTTTGGCACTGGCATGCACACGGCTCTCCCACCAACACTTCCCTCCTCCTTTTCCTCCCCTCCTCCTACTTTCAACAGCCTGAACCACACTTCCCCACTACAGCAGACACTCTCCTCCAACACCAGACCACCAACAACAGCCACCACAACCTGCACCAAGGCACCCACCCTTTGGCCCTTGCCATCCATACGGCTCTCCCACCAACACTTCCCTCCTCCTTTTCCTCCCCTCCTCCGACTTTCAACAGCCCGAACCACACTTCCCCACTACAGCAGACACTCACCTCCAACACCGGACTACCAACAACAGCCACCACAACCTGCACCAAGGCACCCACCCTTTGGCCCTTGCCATCCATACGGCTCTCCCACCAACACTTCCCTCCTCCTTTTCCTCCCCTCCTCCTACTTTCAACAGCCCGAACCACACTTCCCCACTACAGCAGACAGTCTCCTCCAACACCCAACTACCAACAACAGCCACCACAACCTGCACCAAGGCACCCACCCTTTGGCCCTTGCCATCCATACGGCTCTCCCACCAACACTTCCCTCCTCCTTTTCCTCCCCTCCTCCTACTTTCAACAGCCCGAACCACACTTCCCCACTACAGCAGACACTCTCCTCCAACACTGGACTATCAACAACAGCCACCACAACCTGACCTAAGGCACCCACCCTTTTGGCACTGGCATGCACACGGCTCTCCCACCAACACTTCCCTCCTCCTTTTCCTCCCCTCCTCCTACTTTCAACAGCCCGAACCACACTTCCCCACTACAGCAGACACTCTCCTCCAACACCGGACTACCAACAACAGCCACCACAACCTGACCCAAGGCACCCACCCTTTGGCCCTTGCCATCCATACGGCTCTCCCACCAACACTTCCCTCCTCCTTTTCCTCCCCTCCTCCTACTTTCAACAGCCCTGACAACACTTCCCCACTACAGCAGACACTCTCCTCCAACACCGGACTACCAACAACAGCCACCACAACCTGACCCAAGGCACCCACCCTTTTGGCATTGGCATGCACACGGCTCTCCCACCAACACTTCCCTCCTCCTCTTCCTCCCCTCCTCCTACTTTCAACAGCCCGAACCACACTTCCCCACTACAGCAGACACTCTCCTCCAACACCGGACTACCAACAACAGCCACCACAACCTGCACCAAGGCACCCACCCTTTTGCCCTTGCCATCCATACGGCTCTCCCACCAACACTTCCCTCCTCCTTTTCCTCCCCTCCTCCTGTTTTTGACAGCCCGAACCACACTTCCCCACTACAGCAGACACTCTCCTCCAACACCGGACTACCAACAACAGCCACCACAACCTGCACCAAGGCACCCACCCTTTTGGCACTGGCATGCACACGGCTCTCCCACCAACACTTCCCTCCTCCTTTTCCTCCCCTCCTCCTACTTTCAACAGCCCTGACAACACTTCCCCACTACAGCAGACACTCTCCTCCAACACCGGACTACCAACAACAGCCACCACAACCTGACCCAAGGCACCCACCCTTTGGCCCTTGCCATCCATACGGCTCTCCCACCAACACTTCCCTCCTCCTTTTCCTCCCCTCCTCCGACTTTCGACAGCCCGAACCACACTTCCCCACTACAGCAGACACTCTCCTCCAACACCCAACTACCAACAACAGCCACCACAACCTGCACCAAGGCACCCACCCTTTGGCCCTTGCCATCCATACGGCTCTCCCACCAACACTTCCCTCCTCCTTTTCCTCCCCTCCTCCTACTTTCAACAGCCCGAACCACACTTCCCCACTACAGCAGACACTCTCCTCCAACACCGGACCACCAACAACAGCCACCACAACCTGACCCAAGGCACCCACCCTTTTGGCACTGGCATGCACACGGCTCTCCCACCAACACTTCCCTCCTCCTTTTCCTCCCCTCCTCCTACTTTCAACAGCCCGAACCACACTTCCCCACTACAGCAGACACTCTCCTCCAACACCGGACTACCAACAACAGCCACCACAACCTGACCCAAGGCACCCACCCTTTTGCCCTTGCCATCCATACGGCTCTCCCACCAACACTTCCCTCCTCCTCTTCCTCCCCTCCTCCTACTTTCAACAGCCCGAACCACACTTCCCCACTACAGCAGACACTCTCCTCCAACACCGGACCACCAACAACAGCCACCACAACCTGCACCAAGGCACCCACCCTTTGGCCCTTGCCATCCATACGGCTCTCCCACCAACACTTCCCTCCTCCTTTTCCTCCCCTCCTCCGACTTTCAACAGCCCGAACCACACTTCGCCACTACAGCAGACACTCTCCTCCAACACCCAACTACCAACAACAGCCACCACAACCTGACCCAAGGCACCCACCCTTTGGCCCTTGCCATCCATACGGCTCTCCCACCAACACTTCCCTCCTCCTTTTCCTCCCCTCCTCCTACTTTCAACAGCCCGAACCACACTTCCCCACTACAGCAGACACTCTCCTCCAACACCCAACTACCAACAACAGCCACCACAACCTGACCCAAGGCACCCACCCTTTTGGCACTGGCATGCACACGGCTCTCCCACCAACACTTCCCTCCTCCTTTTCCTCCCCTCCTCCTACTTTCAACAGCCCGAACCACACTTCCCCACTACAGCAGACACTCTCCTCCAACACCGGACTACCAACAACAGCCACCACAACCTGACCCAAGGCACCCACCCTTTGGCCCTTGCCATCCATACGGCTCTCCCACCAACACTTCCCTCCTCCTTTTCCTCCCCTCCTCCTACTTTCAACAGCCCGAACCACACTTCCCCACTACAGCAGACACTCTCCTCCAACACCGGACTACCAACAACAGCCACCACAACCTGCACCAAGGCACCCACCCTTTGGCCCTTGCCATCCATACGGCTCTCCCACCAACACTTCCCTCCTCCTTTTCCTCCCCTCCTCCGACTTTCAACAGCCCGAACCACACTTCCCCACTACAGCAGACACTCCTCCAACACCGGACCACCAACAACAGCCACCACAACCTGCACCAAGGCACCCACCCTTTTGGCACTGGCATGCACACGGCTCTCCCACCAACACTTCCCTCCTCCTTTTCCTCCCCTCCTCCTACTTTCAACAGCCCGAACCACACTTCCCCACTACAGCAGACACTCTCCTCCAACACCGGACTACCAACAACAGCCACCACAACCTGACCCAAGGCACCCACCCTTTGGCCCTTGCCATCCATACGGCTCTCCCACCAACACTTCCCTCCTCCTTTTCCTCCTCTACTCCTACTTTCAACAGCCCGAACCACACTTCCCCACTACAGCAGACACTCTCCTCCAACACCGGACTACCAACAACAGCCACCACAACCTGCACCAAGGCACCCACCCTTTTGGCACTGGCATGCATACGGCTCTCCCACCAACACTTCCCTCCTCCTTTTCCTCCCCTCCTCCTACTTTCAACAGCCCGAACCACGCTTCCCCACTACAGCAGACACTCTCCTCCAACACCGGACTACCAACAACAGCCACCACAACCTGACCCAAGGCACCCACCCTTTTGCCCTTGCCATCCATACGGCTCTCCCACCAACACTTCCCTCCTCCTTTTCCTCCCCTCCTCCTGTTTTTGACAGCCCTGACCACACTTCCCCACTACAGCAGACACTCTCCTCCAACACCGGACTACCAACAACAGCCACCACAACCTGCACCAAGGCACCCACCCTTTGGCCCTTGCCATCCATACGGCTCTCCCACCAACACTTCCCTCCTCCTTTTCCTCCCCTCCTCCGACTTTCAACAGCCCGAACCACACTTCCCCACTACAGCAGACACTCTCCTCCAACACCGGACTACCAACAACAGCCACCACAACCTGACCCAAGGCACCCACCCTTTTGGCACTGGCATGCATACGGCTCTCCCACCAACACTTCCCTCCTCCTTTTCCTCCCCTCCTCCTCTTTTTGACAGCCCTGACCACACTTCCCCACTACAGCAGACACTCTCCTCCAACACCCAACTACCAACAACAGCCACCACAACCTGACCCAAGGCACCCACCCTTTTTTTCACTGGCATGCACACGGCTCTCCCACCAACACTTCCCTCCTCCTTTTCCTCCCCTCCTCCTACTTTCAACAGCCCGAACCACACTTCCCCACTACAGCAGACACTCTCCTCCAACACCCAACTACCAACAACAGCCACCGCAACCTGACCCAAGGCACCCACCCTTTTGGCACTGGCATGCACACGGCTCTCCCACCAACACTTCCCTCCTCCTTTTCCTCCCCTCCTCCTACTTTCAACAGCCCGAACCAAACTTCCCCACTACAGCAGACACTCTCCTCCAACACCGGACTACCAACAACAGCCACCACAACCTGACCCAAGGCACCCACCCTTTGGCCCTTGCCATCCATACGGCTCTCCCACCAACACTTCCCTCCTCCTTTTCCTCCCCTCCTCCTACTTTCAACAGCCCGAACCACACTTCCCCACTACAGCAGACACTCTCCTCCAACACCGGACTACCAACAACAGCCACCACAACCTGACCCAAGGCACCCACCCTTTGGCCCTTGCCATCCATACGGCTCTCCCACCAACACTTCCCTCCTCCTTTTCCTCCCCTCCTCCTACTTTCAACAGCCCGAACCACACTTCCCCACTACAGCAGACACTCTCCTCCAACACTGGACTACCAACAACAGCCACCACAACCTGCACCAAGGCACCCACCCTTTTGCCCTTGCCATCCATACGGCTCTCCCACCAACACTTCCCTCCTCCTTTTCCTCCCCTCCTCCTACTTTCAACAGCCCTGACCACACTTCCCCACTACAGCAGACACTCTCCTCCAACACCCAACTACCAACAACAGCCACCACAACCTGACCCAAGGCACCCACCCTTTGGCCCTTGCCATCCATACGGCTCTCCCACCAACACTTCCCTCCTCCTTTTCCTCCCCTCCTCCTACTTTCAACAGCCCGAACCACACTTCCCCACTACAGCAGACACTCTCCTCCAACACCGGACTACCAACAACAGCCACCACAACCTGCACCAAGGCACCCACCCTTTTGGCACTGGCATGCACACGGCTCTCCCACCAACACTTCCCTCCTCCTTTTCCTCCCCTCCTCCTACTTTCAACAGCCCGAACCACACTTCCCCACTACAGCAGACACTCTCCTCCAACACCGGACTACCAACAACAGCCACCACAACCTGACCCAAGGCACCCACCCTTTGGCCCTTGCCATCCATACGGCTCTCCCACCAACACTTCCCTCCTCCTTTTCCTCCCCTCCTCCGACTTTCAACAGCCCGAACCACACTTCCCCACTACAGCAGACACTCTCCTCCAACACCGGACTATCAACAACAGCCACCACAACCTGCACCAAGGCACCCACCCTTTTGGCACTGGCATGCATACGGCTCTCCCACCAACACTTCCCTCCTCCTTTTCCTCCCCTCCTCCTACTTTCAACAGCCCTGACAACACTTCCCCACTACAGCAGACACTCTCCTCCAACACCGGACTACCAACAACAGCCACCACAACCTGCACCAAGGCACCCACCCTTTTGCCCTTGCCATCCATACGGCTCTCCCACCAACACTTCCCTCCTCCTTTTCCTCCCCTCCTCCTACTTTCAACAGCCCTGACCACACTTCCCCACTACAGCAGACACTCTCCTCCAACACCGGACTACCAACAACAGCCACCACAACCTGCACCAAGGCCCCCCCCCCCTTTTGTCATTGACATGCACACGGTTCTCCCACCAACACTTCCCTCCTCCTTTTCCTCCCCTCCTCCTACTTTCAACAGCCCGAACCACACTTCCCCACTACAGCAGACACTCTCCTCCAACATCGGACCACCAACAACAGCCACCACAACCTGCACCAAGGCACCCACCCTTTTGGCATTGGCATGCACACGGCTCTCCCACCAACACTTCCCTCCTCCTTTTCCTCCCCTCCTCCTACTTTCAACAGCCCGAACCACACTTCCCCACTACAGCAGACACTCTCCTCCAACACCCAACTACCAACAACAGCCACCACAACCTGACCCAAGGCACCCACCCTTTTGGCACTGGCATGCACACGGCTCTCCCACCAACACTTCCCTCCTCCTTTTCCTCCCCTCCTCCTACTTTCAACAGCCCGAACCACACTTCCCCACTACAGCAGACACTCTCCTCCAACACCGGACTACCAACAACAGCCACCACAACCTGACCCAAGGCACCCACCCTTTGGCCCTTGCCATCCATACGGCTCTCCCACCAACACTTCCCTCCTCCTTTTCCTCCCCTCCTCCTACTTTCAACAGCCCGAACCACACTTCCCCACTACAGCAGACACTCTCCTCCAACACTGGACTACCAACAACAGCCACCACAACCTGCACCAAGGCACCCACCCTTTGGCCCTTGCCATCCATACGGCTCTCCCACCAACACTTCCCTCCTCCTTTTCCTCCCCTCCTCCTACTTTCAACAGCCCGAACCACACTTCCCCACTACAGCAGACACTCTCCTCCAACACCGGACTACCAACAACAGCCACCACAACCTGACCCAAGGCACCCACCCTTTTGGCACTGGCATGCACACGGCTCTCCCACCAACACTTCCCTCCTCCTTTTCCTCCCCTCCTCCTACTTTCAACAGCCCGAACCACACTTCCCCACTACAGCAGACACTCTCCTCCAACACCCAACTACCAACAACAGCCACCACAACCTGACCCAAGGCACCCACCCTTTGGCCCTTGCCATCCATACGGCTCTCCCACCAACACTTCCCTCCTCCTTTTCCTCCCCTCCTCCGACTTTCAACAGCCCGAACCACACTTCCCCACTACAGCAGACACTCTCCTCCAACACCGGACCACCAACAACAGCCACCACAACCTGCACCAAGGCACCCACCCTTTTGGCACTGGCATGCATACGGCTCTCCCACCAACACTTCCCTCCTCCTTTTCCTCCCCTCCTCCTACTTTCAACAGCCCTGACAACACTTCCCCACTACAGCAGACACTCTCCTCCAACACCGGACTACCAACAACAGCCACCACAACCTGACCCAAGGCACCCACCCTTTTGCCCTTGCCATCCATACGGCTCTCCCACCAACACTTCCCTCCTCCTTTTCCTCCCCTCCTCCTACTTTCAACAGCCCGAACCACACTTCCCCACGACAGCAGACACTCTCCTCCAACACCCAACTACCAACAACAGCCACCACAACCTGACCCAAGGCACCCACCCTTTTGCCCTTGCCATCCATATGGCTCTCCCACCAACACTTCCCTCCTCCTTTTCCTCCCCTCCTCCTGTTTTTGACAGCCCTGACCACACTTCCCCACTACAGCAGACACTCTCCTCCAACACCGGACTACCAACAACAGCCACCACAACCTGCACCAAGGCACCCACCCTTTTGCCCTTGCCATCCATACGGCTCTCCCACCAACACTTCCCTCCTCCTTTTCCTCCCCTCCTCCTACTTTCAACAGCCCGAACCACACTTCCCCACTACAGCAGACACTCTCCTCCAACACCCAACTACCAACAACAGCCACCACAACCTGCACCAAGGCACCCACCCTTTGGCCCTTGCCATCCATACGGCTCTCCCACCAACACTTCCCTCCTCCTTTTCCTCCCCTCCTCCTACTTTCAACAGCCCGAACCACACTTCCCCACTACAGCAGACACTCTCCTCCAACACCGGACTATCAACAACAGCCACCACAACCTGACCTAAGGCACCCACCCTTTTGGCACTGGCATGCACACGGCTCTCCCACCAACACTTCCCTCCTCCTTTTCCTCCCCTCCTCCTACTTTCAACAGCCCGAACCACACTTCCCCACTACAGCAGACACTCTCCTCCAACACCGGACTACCAACAACAGCCACCACAACCTGCACCAAGGCACCCACCCTTTGGCCCTTGCCATCCATACGGCTCTCCCACCAACACTTCCCTCCTCCTCTTCCTCCCCTCCTCCTACTTTCAACAGCCCGAACCACACTTCCCCACTACAGCAGACACTCTCCTCCAACACCGGACTACCAACAACAGCCACCACAACCTGACCCAAGGCACCCACCCTTTTGCCCTTGCCATCCATACGGCTCTCCCACCAACACTTCCCTCCTCCTTTTCCTCCCCTCCTCCTGTTTTTGACAGCCCGAACCACACTTCCCCACTACAGCAGACACTCTCCTCCAACACCGGACTACCAACAACAGCCACCACAACCTGCACCAAGGCACCCACCCTTTTGCCCTTGCCATCCATACGGCTCTCCCACCAACACTTCCCTCCTCCTTTTCCTCCCCTCCTCCTACTTTCAACAGCCCGAACCACACTTCCCCACTACAGCAGACACTCTCCTCCAACACCGGACCACCAACAACAGCCACCACAACCTGCACCAAGGCACCCACCCTTTTGCCCTTGCCATCCATACGGCTCTCCCACCAACACTTCCCTCCTCCTTTTCCTCCCCTCCTCCTACTTTCAACAGCCCGAACCACACTTCCCCACTACAGCAGACACTCTCCTCCAACACCGGACTACCAACAACAGCCACCACAACCTGCACCAAGGCACCCACCCTTTTGGCATTGGCATGCACACGGCTCTCCCACCAACACTTCCCTCCTCCTTTTCCTCCCCTCCTCCTACTTTCAACAGCCCGAACCACACTTCCCCACTACAGCAGACACTCTCCTCCAACACCCAACTACCAACAACAGCCACCACAACCTGCACCAAGGCACCCACCCTTTTGGCACTGGCATGCACACGGCTCTCCCACCAACACTTCCCTCCTCCTTTTCCTCCCCTCCTCCTACTTTCAACAGCCCGAACCACACTTCCCCACTACAGCAGACACTCTCCTCCAACACCAGACTACCAACAACAGCCACCACAACCTGACCCAAGGCACCCACCCTTTGGCCCTTGCCATCCATACGGCTCTCCCACCAACACTTCCCTCCTCCTTTTCCTCCCCTCCTCCTACTTTCAACAGCCCGAACCATGCTTCCCCACTACAGCAGACACTCTCCTCCAACACCGGACTACCAACAACAGCCACCACAACCTGACCCAAGGCACCCACCCTTTGGCCCTTGCCATCCATACGGCTCTCCCACCAACACTTCCCTCCTCCTTTTCCTCCCCTCCTCCTACTTTCAACAGCCCGAACCACACTTCCCCACTACAGCAGACACTCTCCTCCAACACCGGACTACCAACAACAGCCACCACAACCTGCACCAAGGCACCCACCCTTTGGCCCTTGCCATCCATACGGCTCTCCCACCAACACTTCCCTCCTCCTTTTCCTCCCCTCCTCCTACTTTCAACAGCCCGAACCACACTTCCCCACTACAGCAGACACTCTCCTCCAACACCGGACTACCAACAACAGCCACCACAACCTGACCTAAGGCACCCACCCTTTTGGCACTGGCATGCACACGGCTCTCCCACCAACACTTCCCTCCTCCTTTTCCTCCCCTCCTCCTACTTTCAACAGCCCGAACCACACTTCCCCACTACAGCAGACACTCTCCTCCAACACCCAACTACCAACAACAGCCACCACAACCTGCACCAAGGCACCCACCCTTTTGCCCTTGCCATCCATACGGCTCTCCCACCAACACTTCCCTCCTCCTTTTCCTCCCCTCCTCCTACTTTCAACAGCCCGAACCACACTTCCCCACTACAGCAGACACTCTCCTCCAACACCGGACTACCAACAACAGCCACCACAACCTGACCCAAGGCACCCACCCTTTTGGCATTGGCATGCACACGGCTCTCCCACCAACACTTCCCTCCTCCTCTTCCTCCCCTCCTCCTACTTTCAACAGCCCGAACCACACTTCCCCACTACAGCAGACACTCTCCTCCAACACCCAACTACCAACAACAGCCACCACAACCTGACCCAAGGCACCCACCCTTTGGCCCTTGCCATCCATACGGCTCTCCCACCAACACTTCCCTCCTCCTTTTCCTCCCCTCCTCCTACTTTCAACAGCCCGAACCACACTTCCCCACTACAGCAGACACTCTCCTCCAACACCCAACTACCAACAACAGCCACCACAACCTGCACCAAGGCACCCACCCTTTTGCCCTTGCCATCCATACGGCTCTCCCACCAACACTTCCCTCCTCCTTTTCCTCCCCTCCTCCTACTTTCAACAGCCCGAACCACACTTCCCCACTACAGCAGACACTCTCCTCCAACACCCAACTACCAACAACAGCCACCACAACCTGCACCAAGGCACCCACCCTTTGGCCCTTGCCATCCATACGGCTCTCCCACCAACACTTCCCTCCTCCTTTTCCTCCCCTCCTCCTACTTTCAACAGCCCGAACCACACTTCCCCACTACAGCAGACACTCTCCTCCAACACCCAACTACCAACAACAGCCACCACAACCTGCACCAAGGCACCCACCCTTTGGCCCTTGCCATCCATACGGCTCTCCCACCAACACTTCCCTCCTCCTTTTCCTCCCCTCCTCCTACTTTCAACAGCCCGAACCACACTTCCCCACTACAGCAGACACTCTCCTCCAACACCGGACTATCAACAACAGCCACCACAGCCTGACCTAAGGCACCCACCCTTTTGGCACTGGCATGCACACGGCTCTCCCACCAACACTTCCCTCCTCCTTTTCCTCCCCTCCTCCTACTTTCAACAGCCCGAACCACACTTCCCCACTACAGCAGACACTCTCCTCCAACACCGGACTACCAACAACAGCCACCACAACCTGCACCAAGGCACCCACCCTTTTGCCCTTGCCATCCATACGGCTCTCCCACCAACACTTCCCTCCTCCTCTTCCTCCCCTCCTCCTACTTTCAACAGCCCGAACCACACTTCCCCACTACAGCAGACACTCTCCTCCAACACCGGACTACCAACAACAGCCACCACAACCTGACCCAAGGCACCCACCCTTTTGCCCTTGCCATCCATACGGCTCTCCCACCAACACTTCCCTCCTCCTTTTCCTCCCCTCCTCCTGTTTTTGACAGCCCGAACCACACTTCCCCACTACAGCAGACACTCTCCTCCAACACCGGACTACCAACAACAGCCACCACAAGCTGCACCAAGGCACCCACCCTTTTGCCCTTGCCATCCATACGGCTCTCCCACCAACACTTCCCTCCTCCTTTTCCTCCCCTCCTCCTACTTTCAACAGCCCGAACCACACTTCCCCACTACAGCAGACACTCTCCTCCAACACCGGACCACCAACAACAGCCACCACAACCTGACCCAAGGCACCCACCCTTTTGCCCTTGCCATCCATACGGCTCTCCCACCAACACTTCCCTCCTCCTTTTCCTCCCCTCCTCCTACTTTCAACAGCCCGAACCACACTTCCCCACTACAGCAGACACTCTCCTCCAACACCGGACTACCAACAACAGCCACCACAACCTGCACCAAGGCACCCACCCTTTTGCCCTTGCCATCCATACGGCTCTCCCACCAACACTTCCCTCCTCCTCTTCCTCCCCTCCTCCTACTTTCAACAGCCCGAACCACACTTCCCCACTACAGCAGACACTCTCCTCCAACACCCAACTACCAACAACAGCCACCACAACCTGCACCAAGGCACCCACCCTTTTGCCCTTGCCATCCATACGGCTCTCCCACCAACACTTCCCTCCTCCTTTTCCTCCCCTCCTCCTACTTTCAACAGCCCGAACCACACTTCCCCACTACAGCAGACACTCTCCTCCAACACCGGACTACCAACAACAGCCACCACAACCTGACCCAAGGCACCCACCCTTTTGCCCTTGCCATCCATACGGCTCTCCCACCAACACTTCCCTCCTCCTTTTCCTCCCCTCCTCCTACTTTCAACAGCCCGAACCACACTTCCCCACTACAGCAGACACTCTCCTCCAACACCGGACCACCAACAACAGCCACCACAACCTGACCCAAGGCACCCACCCTTTTGCCCTTGCCATCCATACGGCTCTCCCACCAACACTTCCCTCCTCCTTTTCCTCCCCTCCTCCTGTTTTTGACAGCCCTGACCACACTTCCCCACTACAGCAGACACTCTCCTCCAACACCGGACTACCAACAACAGCCACCACAACCTGACCCAAGGCACCCACCCTTTGGCCCTTGCCATCCATACGGCTCTCCCACCAACACTTCCCTCCTCCTTTTCCTCCCCTCCTCCGACTTTCAACAGCCCGAACCACACTTCCCCACTACAGCAGACACTCTCCTCCAACACCCAACTACCAACAACAGCCACCACAACCTGACCCAAGGCACCCACCCTTTTGGCACTGGCATGCATACGGCTCTCCCACCAACACTTCCCTCCTCCTTTTCCTCCCCTCCTCCTCTTTTTGACAGCCCTGACCACACTTTCCCACTACAGCAGACACTCTCCTCCAACACCCAACTACCAACAACAGCCACCACAACCTGCACCAAGGCACCCACCCTTTTTTTCACTGGCATGCACACGGCTCTCCCACCAACACTTCCCTCCTCCTTTTCCTCCCCTCCTCCTACTTTCAACAGCCCGAACCACACTTCCCCACTACAGCAGACACTCTCCTCCAACACCCAACTACCAACAACAGCCACCGCAACCTGACCCAAGGCACCCACCCTTTTGGCACTGGCATGCACACGGCTCTCCCACCAACACTTCCCTCCTCCTTTTCCTCCCCTCCTCCGACTTTCAACAGCCTGAACCACACTTCCCCACTACAGCAGACACTCTCCTCCAACACCGGACTACCAACAACAGCCACCACAACCTGACCCAAGGCACCCACCCTTTGGCCCTGGCCATCCATACGGCTCTCCCACCAACACTTCCCTCCTCCTTTTCCTCCCCTCCTCCTACTTTCAACAGCCCGAATCACACTTCCCCACTACAGCAGACACTCTCCTCCAACACCGGACTATCAACAACAGCCACCACAACCTGACCTAAGGCAACCACCCTTTTGGCACTGGCATGCACACGGCTCTCCCACCAACACTTCCCTCCTCCTTTTCCTCCCCTCCTCCTACTTTCAACAGCCCGAACCACACTTCCCCACTACAGCAGACACTCTCCTCCAACACCGGACTACCAACAACAGCCACCACAACCTGCACCAAGGCACCCACCCTTTTGCCCTTGCCATCCATACGGCTCTCCCACCAACACTTCCCTCCTCCTCTTCCTCCCCTCCTCCTACTTTCAACAGCCCGAACCACACTTCCCCACTACAGCAGACACTCTCCTCCAACACCGGACTACCAACAACAGCCACCACAACCTGCACCAAGGCACCCACCCTTTTGCCCTTGCCATCCATACGGCTCTCCCACCAACACTTCCCTCCTCCTTTTCCTCCCCTCCTCCTGTTTTTGACAGCCCGAACCACACTTCCCCACTACAGCAGACACTCTCCTCCAACACCGGACTACCAACAACAGCCACCACAAGCTGCACCAAGGCACCCACCCTTTTGCCCTTGCCATCCATACGGCTCTCCCACCAACACTTCCCTCCTCCTTTTCCTCCCCTCCTCCTACTTTCAACAGCCCGAACCACACTTCCCCACTACAGCAGACACTCTCCTCCAACACCGGACCACCAACAACAGCCACCACAACCTGACCCAAGGCACCCACCCTTTTGCCCTTGCCATCCATACGGCTCTCCCACCAACACTTCCCTCCTCCTTTTCCTCCCCTCCTCCTACTTTCAACAGCCCGAACCACACTTCCCCACTACAGCAGACACTCTCCTCCAACACCGGACTACCAACAACAGCCACCACAACCTGACCCAAGGCACCCACCCTTTTGCCCTTGCCATCCATACGGCTCTCCCACCAACACTTCCCTCCTCCTCTTCCTCCCCTCCTCCTACTTTCAACAGCCCGAACCACACTTCCCCACTACAGCAGACACTCTCCTCCAACACCCAACTACCAACAACAGCCACCACAACCTGCACCAAGGCACCCACCCTTTTGCCCTTGCCATCCATACGGCTCTCCCACCAACACTTCCCTCCTCCTTTTCCTCCCCTCCTCCTGTTTTTGACAGCCCGAACCACACTTCCCCACTACAGCAGACACTCTCCTCCAACACCGGACTACCAACAACAGCCACCACAACCTGACCCAAGGCACCCACCCTTTTGCCCTTGCCATCCATACGGCTCTCCCACCAACACTTCCCTCCTCCTTTTCCTCCCCTCCTCCTACTTTCAACAGCCCGAACCACACTTCCCCACTACAGCAGACACTCTCCTCCAACACCGGACCACCAACAACAGCCACCACAACCTGACCCAAGGCACCCACCCTTTTGCCCTTGCCATCCATACGGCTCTCCCACCAACACTTCCCTCCTCCTTTTCCTCCCCTCCTCCTGTTTTTGACAGCCCTGACCACACTTCCCCACTACAGCAGACACTCTCCTCCAACACCGGACTACCAACAACAGCCACCACAACCTGCACCAAGGCACCCACCCTTTGGCCCTTGCCATCCATACGGCTCTCCCACCAACACTTCCCTCCTCCTTTTCCTCCCCTCCTCCTACTTTCAACAGCCCGAACCACACTTCCCCACTACAGCAGACACTCTCCTCCAACACCGGACTACCAACAACAGCCACCACAACCTGACCCAAGGCACCCACCCTTTTGGCACTGGCATGCATACGGCTCTCCCACCAACACTTCCCTCCTCCTTTTCCTCCCCTCCTCCTGTTTTTGACAGCCCTGACCACACTTTCCCACTACAGCAGACACTCTCCTCCAACACCCAACTACCAACAACAGCCACCACAACCTGACCCAAGGCACCCACCCTTTTTTTCACTGGCATGCACACGGCTCTCCCACCAACACTTCCCTCCTCCTTTTCCTCCCCTCCTCCTACTTTCAACAGCCCGAACCACACTTCCCCACTACAGCAGACACTCTCCTCCAACACCCAACTACCAACAACAGCCACCGCAACCTGACCCAAGGCACCCACCCTTTTGGCACTGGCATGCACACGGCTCTCCCACCAACACTTCCCTCCTCCTTTTCCTCCCCTCCTCCTACTTTCAACAGCCTGAACCACACTTCCCCACTACAGCAGACACTCTCCTCCAACACCGGACTACCAACAACAGCCACCACAACCTGACCCAAGGCACCCACCCTTTGGCCCTTGCCATCCATACGGCTCTCCCACCAACACTTCCCTCCTCCTTTTCCTCCCCTCCTCCTACTTTCAACAGCCCGAACCACACTTCCCCACTACAGCAGACACTCTCCTCCAACACCGGACTACCAACAACAGCCACCACAACCTGACCCAAGGCACCCACCCTTTGGCCCTTGCCATCCATACGGCTCTCCCACCAACACTTCCCTCCTCCTTTTCCTCCCCTCCTCCTACTTTCAACAGCCCGAACCACACTTCCCCACTACAGCAGACACTCTCCTCCAACACCGGACTACCAACAACAGCCACCACAACCTGACCCAAGGCACCCACCCTTTTGCCCTTGCCATCCATACGGCTCTCCCACCAACACTTCCCTCCTCCTTTTCCTCCCCTCCTCCTACTTTCAACAGCCCGAACCACACTTCCCCACTACAGCAGACACTCTCCTCCAACACCGGACTACCAACAACAGCCACCACAACCTGCACCAAGGCACCCACCCTTTGGCCCTTGCCATCCATACGGCTCTCCCACCAACACTTCCCTCCTCCTTTTCCTCCCCTCCTCCTACTTTCAACAGCCCGAACCACACTTCCCCACTACAGCAGACACTCTCCTCCAACACCGGACTATCAACAACAGCCACCACAACCTGACCTAAGGCACCCACCCTTTTGGCACTGGCATGCACACGGCTCTCCCACCAACACTTCCCTCCTCCTTTTCCTCCCCTCCTCCTACTTTCAACAGCCCGAACCACACTTCCCCACTACAGCAGACACTCTCCTCCAACACCGGACTACCAACAACAGCCACCACAACCTGCACCAAGGCACCCACCCTTTTGCCCTTGCCATCCATACGGCTCTCCCACCAACACTTCCCTCCTCCTCTTCCTCCCCTCCTCCTACTTTCAACAGCCCGAACCACACTTCCCCACTACAGCAGACACTCTCCTCCAACACCGGACCACCAACAACAGCCACCACAACCTGCACCAAGGCACCCACCCTTTTGCCCTTGCCATCCATACGGCTCTCCCACCAACACTTCCCTCCTCCTTTTCCTCCCCTCCTCCTGTTTTTGACAGCCCGAACCACACTTCCCCACTACAGCAGACACTCTCCTCCAACACCGGACTACCAACAACAGCCACCACAACCTGACCCAAGGCACCCACCCTTTTGCCCTTGCCATCCATACGGCTCTCCCACCAACACTTCCCTCCTCCTTTTCCTCCCCTCCTCCTACTTTCAACAGCCCGAACCACACTTCCCCACTACAGCAGACACTCTCCTCCAACACCGGACCACCAACAACAGCCACCACAACCTGACCCAAGGCACCCACCCTTTTGCCCTTGCCATCCATACGGCTCTCCCACCAAAACTTCCCTCCTCCTTTTCCTCCCCTCCTCCTACTTTCAACAGCCCGAACCACACTTCCCCACTACAGCAGACACTCTCCTCCAACACCGGACTACCAACAACAGCCACCACAACCTGCACCAAGGCACCCACCCTTTTGGCATTGGCATGCACACGGCTCTCCCACCAACACTTCCCTCCTCCTTTTCCTCCCCTCCTCCTACTTTCAACAGCCCGAACCACACTTCCCCACTACAGCAGACACTCTCCTCCAACACCCAACTACCAACAACAGCCACCACAACCTGCACCAAGGCACCCACCCTTTTGGCACTGGCATGCACACGGCTCTCCCACCAACACTTCCCTCCTCCTTTTCCTCCCCTCCTCCTACTTTCAACAGCCCGAACCACACTTCCCCACTACAGCAGACACTCTCCTCCAACACCAGACTACCAACAACAGCCACCACAACCTGACCCAAGGCACCCACCCTTTGGCCCTTGCCATCCATACGGCTCTCCCACCAACACTTCCCTCCTCCTTTTCCTCCCCTCCTCCTACTTTCAACAGCCCGAACCATGCTTCCCCACTACAGCAGACACTCTCCTCCAACACCGGACTACCAACAACAGCCACCACAACCTGACCCAAGGCACCCACCCTTTGGCCCTTGCCATCCATACGGCTCTCCCACCAACACTTCCCTCCTCCTTTTCCTCCCCTCCTCCTACTTTCAACAGCCCGAACCACACTTCCCCACTACAGCAGACACTCTCCTCCAACACCGGACTACCAACAACAGCCACCACAACCTGACCCAAGGCACCCACCCTTTGGCCCTTGCCATCCATACGGCTCTCCCACCAACACTTCCCTCCTCCTTTTCCTCCCCTCCTCCTACTTTCAACAGCCCGAACCACACTTCCCCACTACAGCAGACACTCTCCTCCAACACCGGACTACCAACAACAGCCACCACAACCTGACCTAAGGCACCCACCCTTTTGGCACTGGCATGCACACGGCTCTCCCACCAACACTTCCCTCCTCCTTTTCCTCCCCTCCTCCTACTTTCAACAGCCCGAACCACACTTCCCCACTACAGCAGACACTCTCCTCCAACACCCAACTACCAACAACAGCCACCACAACCTGACCCAAGGCACCCACCCTTTGGCCCTGGCCATCCATACGGCTCTCCCACCAACACTTCCCTCCTCCTTTTCCTCCCCTCCTCCTACTTTCAACAGCCCGAACCACACTTCCCCACTACAGCAGACACTCTCCTCCAACACCCAACTACCAACAACAGCCACCACAACCTGACCCAAGGCACCCACCCTTTTGGCATTGGCATGCACACGGCTCTCCCACCAACACTTCCCTCCTCCTCTTCCTCCCCTCCTCCTACTTTCAACAGCCCGAACCACACTTCCCCACTACAGCAGACACTCTCCTCCAACACCCAACTACCAACAACAGCCACCACAACCTGACCCAAGGCACCCACCCTTTGGCCCTTGCCATCCATACGGCTCTCCCACCAACACTTCCCTCCTCCTTTTCCTCCCCTCCTCCTACTTTCAACAGCCCGAACCACACTTCCCCACTACAGCAGACACTCTCCTCCAACACCGGACTACCAACAACAGCCACCACAACCTGACCCAAGGCACCCACCCTTTTGCCCTTGCCATCCATACGGCTCTCCCACCAACACTTCCCTCCTCCTTTTCCTCCCCTCCTCCTACTTTCAACAGCCCGAACCACACTTCCCCACTACAGCAGACACTCTCCTCCAACACCCAACTACCAACAACAGCCACCACAACCTGACCCAAGGCACCCACCCTTTGGCCCTTGCCATCCATACGGCTCTCCCACCAACACTTCCCTCCTCCTTTTCCTCCCCTCCTCCTACTTTCAACAGCCCGAACCACACTTCCCCACTACAGCAGACACTCTCCTCCAACACCCAACTACCAACAACAGCCACCACAACCTGCACCAAGGCACCCACCCTTTGGCCCTTGCCATCCATACGGCTCTCCCACCAACACTTCCCTCCTCCTTTTCCTCCCCTCCTCCTACTTTCAACAGCCCGAACCACACTTCCCCACTACAGCAGACACTCTCCTCCAACACCGGACTATCAACAACAGCCACCACAACCTGACCTAAGGCACCCACCCTTTTGGCACTGGCATGCACACGGCTCTCCCACCAACACTTCCCTCCTCCTTTTCCTCCCCTCCTCCTACTTTCAACAGCCCGAACCACACTTCCCCACTACAGCAGACACTCTCCTCCAACACCCAACTACCAACAACAGCCACCACAACCTGACCCAAGGCACCCACCCTTTTGCCCTTGCCATCCATACGGCTCTCCCACCAACACTTCCCTCCTCCTCTTCCTCCCCTCCTCCTACTTTCAACAGCCCGAACCACACTTCCCCACTACAGCAGACACTCTCCTCCAACACCGGACTACCAACAACAGCCACCACAACCTGCACCAAGGCACCCACCCTTTTGCCCTTGCCATCCATACGGCTCTCCCACCAACACTTCCCTCCTCCTTTTCCTCCCCTCCTCCTGTTTTTGACAGCCCGAACCACACTTCCCCACTACAGCAGACACTCTCCTCCAACACCGGACCACCAACAACAGCCACCACAACCTGACCCAAGGCACCCACCCTTTGGCCCTTGCCATCCATACGGCTCTCCCACCAACACTTCCCTCCTCCTTTTCCTCCCCTCCTCCTACTTTCAACAGCCCGAACCACACTTCCCCACTACAGCAGACACTCTCCTCCAACACCGGACCACCAACAACAGCCACCACAACCTGACCCAAGGCACCCACCCTTTTGCCCTTGCCATCCATACGGCTCTCCCACCAACACTTCCCTCCTCCTTTTCCTCCCCTCCTCCTACTTTCAACAGCCCGAACCACACTTCCCCACTACAGCAGACACTCTCCTCCAACACCGGACTACCAACAACAGCCACCACAACCTGACCCAAGGCACCCACCCTTTTGCCCTTGCCATCCATACGGCTCTCCCACCAACACTTCCCTCCTCCTCTTCCTCCCCTCCTCCTACTTTCAACAGCCCGAACCACACTTCCCCACTACAGCAGACACTCTCCTCCAACACCCAACTACCAACAACAGCCACCACAACCTGCACCAAGGCACCCACCCTTTTGCCCTTGCCATCCATACGGCTCTCCCACCAACACTTCCCTCCTCCTTTTCCTCCCCTCCTCCTGTTTTTGACAGCCCGAACCACACTTCCCCACTACAGCAGACACTCTCCTCCAACACCGGACTACCAACAACAGCCACCACAACCTGACCCAAGGCACCCACCCTTTTGCCCTTGCCATCCATACGGCTCTCCCACCAACACTTCCCTCCTCCTTTTCCTCCCCTCCTCCTACTTTCAACAGCCCGAACCACACTTCCCCACTACAGCAGACACTCTCCTCCAACACCGGACCACCAACAACAGCCACCACAACCTGACCCAAGGCACCCACCCTTTTGCCCTTGCCATCCATACGGCTCTCCCACCAACACTTCCCTCCTCCTTTTCCTCCCCTCCTCCTGTTTTTGACAGCCCTGACCACACTTCCCCACTACAGCAGACACTCTCCTCCAACACCGGACTACCAACAACAGCCACCACAACCTGCACCAAGGCACCCACCCTTTGGCCCTTGCCATCCATACGGCTCTCCCACCAACACTTCCCTCCTCCTTTTCCTCCCCTCCTCCGACTTTCAACAGCCCGAACCACACTTCCCCACTACAGCAGACACTCTCCTCCAACACCGGACTACCAACAACAGCCACCACAACCTGACCCAAGGCACCCACCCTTTTGGCACTGGCATGCATACGGCTCTCCCACCAACACTTCCCTCCTCCTTTTCCTCCCCTCCTCCTCTTTTTGACAGCCCTGACCACACTTTCCCACTACAGCAGACACTCTCCTCCAACACCCAACTACCAACAACAGCCACCACAACCTGACCCAAGGCACCCACCCTTTTTTTCACTGGCATGCACACGGCTCTCCCACCAACACTTCCCTCCTCCTTTTCCTCCCCTCCTCCTACTTTCAACAGCCCGAACCACACTTCCCCACTACAGCAGACACTCTCCTCCAACACCCAACTACCAACAACAGCCACCGCAACCTGACCCAAGGCACCCACCCTTTTGGCACTGGCATGCACACGGCTCTCCCACCAACACTTCCCTCCTCCTTTTCCTCCCCTCCTCCTACTTTCAACAGCCTGAACCACACTTCCCCACTACAGCAGACACTCTCCTCCAACACCGGACTACCAACAACAGCCACCACAACCTGACCCAAGGCACCCACCCTTTGGCCCTTGCCATCCATACGGCTCTCCCACCAACACTTCCCTCCTCCTTTTCCTCCCCTCCTCCTACTTTCAACAGCCCGAACCACACTTCCCCACTACAGCAGACACTCTCCTCCAACACCGGACTACCAACAACAGCCACCACAACCTGACCCAAGGCACCCACCCTTTGGCCCTTGCCATCCATACGGCTCTCCCACCAACACTTCCCTCCTCCTTTTCCTCCCCTCCTCCTACTTTCAACAGCCCGAACCACACTTCCCCACTACAGCAGACACTCTCCTCCAACACCGGACTACCAACAACAGCCACCACAACCTGCACCAAGGCACCCACCCTTTTGCCCTTGCCATCCATACGGCTCTCCCACCAACACTTCCCTCCTCCTTTTCCTCCCCTCCTCCTACTTTCAACAGCCCTGACCACACTTCCCCACTACAGCAGACACTCTCCTCCAACACCGGACCACCAACAACAGCCACCACAACCTGACCCAAGGCACCCACCCTTTGGCCCTTGCCATCCATACGGCTCTCCCACCAACACTTCCCTCCTCCTTTTCCTCCCCTCCTCCGACTTTCAACAGCCCGAACCACACTTCCCCACTACAGCAGACACTCTCCTCCAACACCGGACTACCAACAACAGCCACCACAACCTGACCCAAGGCACCCACCCTTTTGGCACTGGCATGCACACGGCTCTCCCACCAACACTTCCCTCCTCCTTTTCCTCCCCTCCTCCTACTTTCAACAGCCCGAACCACACTTCCCCACTACAGCAGACACTCTCCTCCAACACCCAACTACCAACAACAGCCACCACAACCTGACCCAAGGCACCCACCCTTTTGCCCTTGCCATCCATACGGCTCTCCCACCAACACTTCCCTCCTCCTTTTCCTCCCCTCCTCCGACTTTCAACAGCCCGAACCACACTTCCCCACTACAGCAGACACTCTCCTCCAACACCGGACCACCAACAACAGCCACCACAACCTGACCCAAGGCACCCACCCTTTTGGCACTGGCATGCATACGGCTCTCCCACCAACACTTCCCTCCTCCTTTTCCTCCCCTCCTCCTACTTTCAACAGCCCTGACAACACTTCCCCACTACAGCAGACACTCTCCTCCAACACCGGACTACCAACAACAGCCACCACAACCTGCACCAAGGCACCCACCCTTTTGCCCTTGCCATCCATACGGCTCTCCCACCAACACTTCCCTCCTCCTTTTCCTCCCCTCCTCCTACTTTCAACAGCCCTGACCACACTTCCCCACTACAGCAGACACTCTCCTCCAACACCCAACTACCAACAACAGCCACCACAACCTGCACCAAGGCACCCCCCCCCTTTTGTCATTGACATGCACACGGTTCTCCCACCAACACTTCCCTCCTCCTTTTCCTCCCCTCCTCCTACTTTCAACAGCCCGAACCACACTTCCCCACTACAGCAGACACTCTCCTCCAACATCGGACCACCAACAACAGCCACCACAACCTGCACCAAGGCACCCACCCTTTTGGCATTGGCATGCACACGGCTCTCCCACCAACACTTCCCTCCTCCTTTTCCTCCCCTCCTCCTACTTTCAACAGCCCGAACCACACTTCCCCACTACAGCAGACACTCTCCTCCAACACCGGACTACCAACAACAGCCACCACAACCTGACCCAAGGCACCCACCCTTTTGCCCTTGCCATCCATACGGCTCTCCCACCAACACTTCCCTCCTCCTTTTCCTCCCCTCCTCCTACTTTCAACAGCCCGAACCACGCTTCCCCACTACAGCAGACACTCTCCTCCAACACCGGACTACCAACAACAGCCACCACAACCTGACCCAAGGCACCCACCCTTTGGCCCTTGCCATCCATACGGCTCTCCCACCAACACTTCCCTCCTCCTTTTCCTCCCCTCCTCCTACTTTCAACAGCCCGAACCACACTTCCCCACTACAGCAGACACTCTCCTCCAACACTGGACTACCAACAACAGCCACCACAACCTGCACCAAGGCACCCACCCTTTGGCCCTTGCCATCCATACGGCTCTCCCACCAACACTTCCCTCCTCCTTTTCCTCCCCTCCTCCTACTTTCAACAGCCCGAACCACACTTCCCCACTACAGCAGACACTCTCCTCCAACACCGGACTACCAACAACAGCCACCACAACCTGACCCAAGGCACCCACCCTTTTGGCACTGGCATGCACACGGCTCTCCCACCAACACTTCCCTCCTCCTTTTCCTCCCCTCCTCCTACTTTCAACAGCCCGAACCACACTTCCCCACTACAGCAGACACTCTCCTCCAACACCCAACTACCAACAACAGCCACCACAACCTGACCCAAGGCACCCACCCTTTTGCCCTTGCCATCCATACGGCTCTCCCACCAACACTTCCCTCCTCCTTTTCCTCCCCTCCTCCGACTTTCAACAGCCCGAACCACACTTCCCCACTACAGCAGACACTCTCCTCCAACACCGGACCACCAACAACAGCCACCACAACCTGCACCAAGGCACCCACCCTTTTGGCACTGGCATGCATACGGCTCTCCCACCAACACTTCCCTCCTCCTTTTCCTCCCCTCCTCCTACTTTCAACAGCCCTGACAACACTTCCCCACTACAGCAGACACTCTCCTCCAACACCGGACTACCAACAACAGCCACCACAACCTGCACCAAGGCACCCACCCTTTTGCCCTTGCCATCCATACGGCTCTCCCACCAACACTTCCCTCCTCCTTTTCCTCCCCTCCTCCTACTTTCAACAGCCCGAACCACACTTCCCCACGACAGCAGACACTCTCCTCCAACACCCAACTACCAACAACAGCCACCACAACCTGACCCAAGGCACCCACCCTTTTGCCCTTGCCATCCATATGGCTCTCCCACCAACACTTCCCTCCTCCTTTTCCTCCCCTCCTCCTGTTTTTGACAGCCCTGACCACACTTCCCCACTACAGCAGACACTCTCCTCCAACACCGGACTACCAACAACAGCCACCACAACCTGCACCAAGGCACCCACCCTTTTGCCCTTGCCATCCATACGGCTCTCCCACCAACACTTCCCTCCTCCTTTTCCTCCCCTCCTCCTACTTTCAACAGCCCGAACCACACTTCCCCACTACAGCAGACACTCTCCTCCAACACCCAACTACCAACAACAGCCACCACAACCTGCACCAAGGCACCCACCCTTTGGCCCTTGCCATCCATACGGCTCTCCCACCAACACTTCCCTCCTCCTTTTCCTCCCCTCCTCCTACTTTCAACAGCCCGAACCACACTTCCCCACTACAGCAGACACTCTCCTCCAACACCGGACTACCAACAACAGCCACCACAACCTGACCTAAGGCACCCACCCTTTTGGCACTGGCATGCACACGGCTCTCCCACCAACACTTCCCTCCTCCTTTTCCTCCCCTCCTCCTACTTTCAACAGCCCGAACCACACTTCCCCACTACAGCAGACACTCTCCTCCAACACCGGACTACCAACAACAGCCACCACAACCTGCACCAAGGCACCCACCCTTTTGCCCTTGCCATCCATACGGCTCTCCCACCAACACTTCCCTCCTCCTCTTCCTCCCCTCCTCCTACTTTCAACAGCCCGAACCACACTTCCCCACTACAGCAGACACTCTCCTCCAACACCGGACTACCAACAACAGCCACCACAACCTGCACCAAGGCACCCACCCTTTTGCCCTTGCCATCCATACGGCTCTCCCACCAACACTTCCCTCCTCCTTTTCCTCCCCTCCTCCTACTTTCAACAGCCCGAACCACACTTCCCCACTACAGCAGACACTCTCCTCCAACACCCAACTACCAACAACAGCCACCACAACCTGCACCAAGGCACCCACCCTTTTGCCCTTGCCATCCATACGGCTCTCCCACCAACACTTCCCTCCTCCTTTTCCTCCCCTCCTCCTACTTTCAACAGCCCGAACCACACTTCCCCACTACAGCAGACACTCTCCTCCAACACCGGACTACCAACAACAGCCACCACAACCTGCACCAAGGCACCCACCCTTTTGCCCTTGCCATCCATACGGCTCTCCCACCAACACTTCCCTCCTCCTTTTCCTCCCCTCCTCCTACTTTCAACAGCCCGAACCACACTTCCCCACTACAGCAGACACTCTCCTCCAACACCGGACTACCAACAACAGCCACCACAACCTGCACCAAGGCACCCACCCTTTTGCCCTTGCCATCCATACGGCTCTCCCACCAACACTTCCCTCCTCCTTTTCCTCCCCTCCTCCTACTTTCAACAGCCCGAACCACACTTCCCCACTACAGCAGACACTCTCCTCCAACACCGGACCACCAACAACAGCCACCACAACCTGCACCAAGGCACCCACCCTTTTGCCCTTGCCATCCATACGGCTCTCCCACCAACACTTCCCTCCTCCTTTTCCTCCCCTCCTCCTACTTTCAACAGCCCGAACCACACTTCCCCACTACAGCAGACACTCTCCTCCAACACCGGACTACCAACAACAGCCACCACAACCTGCACCAAGGCACCCACCCTTTTGCCCTTGCCATCCATACGGCTCTCCCACCAACACTTCCCTCCTCCTTTTCCTCCCCTCCTCCTACTTTCAACAGCCCTGACCACACTTCCCCACTACAGCAGACACTCTCCTCCAACACCGGACTACCAACAACAGCCACCACAACCTGCACCAAGGCCCCCCCCCCCTTTTGTCATTGACATGCACACGGTTCTCCCACCAACACTTCCCTCCTCCTTTTCCTCCCCTCCTCCTACTTTCAACAGCCCGAACCACACTTCCCCACTACAGCAGACACTCTCCTCCAACATCGGACCACCAACAACAGCCACCACAACCTGCACCAAGGCACCCACCCTTTTGGCATTGGCATGCACACGGCTCTCCCACCAACACTTCCCTCCTCCTTTTCCTCCCCTCCTCCTACTTTCAACAGCCCGAACCACACTTCCCCACTACAGCAGACACTCTCCTCCAACACCGGACTACCAACAACAGCCACCACAACCTGACCCAAGGCACCCACCCTTTTGCCCTTGCCATCCATACGGCTCTCCCACCAACACTTCCCTCCTCCTTTTCCTCCCCTCCTCCTACTTTCAACAGCCCGAACCACGCTTCCCCACTACAGCAGACACTCTCCTCCAACACCCAACTACCAACAACAGCCACCACAACCTGACCCAAGGCACCCACCCTTTGGCCCTTGCCATCCATACGGCTCTCCCACCAACACTTCCCTCCTCCTTTTCCTCCCCTCCTCCTACTTTCAACAGCCCGAACCACACTTCCCCACTACAGCAGACACTCTCCTCCAACACTGGACTACCAACAACAGCCACCACAACCTGCACCAAGGCACCCACCCTTTGGCCCTTGCCATCCATACGGCTCTCCCACCAACACTTCCCTCCTCCTTTTCCTCCCCTCCTCCTACTTTCAACAGCCCGAACCACACTTCCCCACTACAGCAGACACTCTCCTCCAACACCGGACTACCAACAACAGCCACCACAACCTGACCCAAGGCACCCACCCTTTTGGCACTGGCATGCACACGGCTCTCCCACCAACACTTCCCTCCTCCTTTTCCTCCCCTCCTCCTACTTTCAACAGCCCGAACCACACTTCCCCACTACAGCAGACACTCTCCTCCAACACCCAACTACCAACAACAGCCACCACAACCTGACCCAAGGCACCCACCCTTTTGCCCTTGCCATCCATACGGCTCTCCCACCAACACTTCCCTCCTCCTTTTCCTCCCCTCCTCCGACTTTCAACAGCCCGAACCACACTTCCCCACTACAGCAGACACTCTCCTCCAACACCGGACCACCAACAACAGCCACCACAACCTGCACCAAGGCACCCACCCTTTTGGCACTGGCATGCATACGGCTCTCCCACCAACACTTCCCTCCTCCTTTTCCTCCCCTCCTCCTACTTTCAACAGCCCTGACAACACTTCCCCACTACAGCAGACACTCTCCTCCAACACCGGACTACCAACAACAGCCACCACAACCTGCACCAAGGCACCCACCCTTTTGCCCTTGCCATCCATACGGCTCTCCCACCAACACTTCCCTCCTCCTTTTCCTCCCCTCCTCCTACTTTCAACAGCCCGAACCACACTTCCCCACGACAGCAGACACTCTCCTCCAACACCCAACTACCAACAACAGCCACCACAACCTGACCCAAGGCACCCACCCTTTTGCCCTTGCCATCCATATGGCTCTCCCACCAACACTTCCCTCCTCCTTTTCCTCCCCTCCTCCTGTTTTTGACAGCCCTGACCACACTTCCCCACTACAGCAGACACTCTCCTCCAACACCGGACTACCAACAACAGCCACCACAACCTGCACCAAGGCACCCACCCTTTTGCCCTTGCCATCCATACGGCTCTCCCACCAACACTTCCCTCCTCCTTTTCCTCCCCTCCTCCTACTTTCAACAGCCCGAACCACACTTCCCCACTACAGCAGACACTCTCCTCCAACACCCAACTACCAACAACAGCCACCACAACCTGCACCAAGGCACCCACCCTTTGGCCCTTGCCATCCATACGGCTCTCCCACCAACACTTCCCTCCTCCTTTTCCTCCCCTCCTCCTACTTTCAACAGCCCGAACCACACTTCCCCACTACAGCAGACACTCTCCTCCAACACCCAACTACCAACAACAGCCACCACAACCTGACCTAAGGCACCCACCCTTTTGGCACTGGCATGCACACGGCTCTCCCACCAACACTTCCCTCCTCCTTTTCCTCCCCTCCTCCTACTTTCAACAGCCCGAACCACACTTCCCCACTACAGCAGACACTCTCCTCCAACACCCAACTACCAACAACAGCCACCACAACCTGCACCAAGGCACCCACCCTTTTGCCCTTGCCATCCATACGGCTCTCCCACCAACACTTCCCTCCTCCTCTTCCTCCCCTCCTCCTACTTTCAACAGCCCGAACCACACTTCCCCACTACAGCAGACACTCTCCTCCAACACCGGACTACCAACAACAGCCACCACAACCTGCACCAAGGCACCCACCCTTTTGCCCTTGCCATCCATACGGCTCTCCCACCAACACTTCCCTCCTCCTTTTCCTCCCCTCCTCCTACTTTCAACAGCCCGAACCACACTTCCCCACTACAGCAGACACTCTCCTCCAACACCGGACTACCAACAACAGCCACCACAACCTGCACCAAGGCACCCACCCTTTTGCCCTTGCCATCCATACGGCTCTCCCACCAACACTTCCCTCCTCCTTTTCCTCCCCTCCTCCTACTTTCAACAGCCCGAACCACACTTCCCCACTACAGCAGACACTCTCCTCCAACACCGGACTACCAACAACAGCCACCACAACCTGACCCAAGGCACCCACCCTTTTGCCCTTGCCATCCATACGGCTCTCCCACCAACACTTCCCTCCTCCTTTTCCTCCCCTCCTCCTACTTTCAACAGCCCGAACCACACTTCCCCACTACAGCAGACACTCTCCTCCAACACCGGACTACCAACAACAGCCACCACAACCTGCACCAAGGCACCCACCCTTTTGCCCTTGCCATCCATACGGCTCTCCCACCAACACTTCCCTCCTCCTTTTCCTCCCCTCCTCCTACTTTCAACAGCCCGAACCACACTTCCCCACTACAGCAGACACTCTCCTCCAACACCGGACCACCAACAACAGCCACCACAACCTGACCCAAGGCACCCACCCTTTTGCCCTTGCCATCCATACGGCTCTCCCACCAACACTTCCCTCCTCCTTTTCCTCCCCTCCTCCTACTTTCAACAGCCCGAACCACACTTCCCCACTACAGCAGACACTCTCCTCCAACACCCAACTACCAACAACAGCCACCACAACCTGCACCAAGGCACCCACCCTTTTGGCATTGGCATGCACACGGCTCTCCCACCAACACTTCCCTCCTCCTTTTCCTCCCCTCCTCCTACTTTCAACAGCCCGAACCACACTTCCCCACTACAGCAGACACTCTCCTCCAACACCCAACTACCAACAACAGCCACCACAACCTGCACCAAGGCACCCACCCTTTTGGCACTGGCATGCACACGGCTCTCCCACCAACACTTCCCTCCTCCTTTTCCTCCCCTCCTCCTACTTTCAACAGCCCGAACCACACTTCCCCACTACAGCAGACACTCTCCTCCAACACCAGACTACCAACAACAGCCACCACAACCTGACCCAAGGCACCCACCCTTTGGCCCTTGCCATCCATACGGCTCTCCCACCAACACTTCCCTCCTCCTTTTCCTCCCCTCCTCCTACTTTCAACAGCCCGAACCATGCTTCCCCACTACAGCAGACACTCTCCTCCAACACCGGACTACCAACAACAGCCACCACAACCTGACCCAAGGCACCCACCCTTTGGCCCTTGCCATCCATACGGCTCTCCCACCAACACTTCCCTCCTCCTTTTCCTCCCCTCCTCCTACTTTCAACAGCCCGAACCACACTTCCCCACTACAGCAGACACTCTCCTCCAACACCGGACTACCAACAACAGCCACCACAACCTGCACCAAGGCACCCACCCTTTGGCCCTTGCCATCCATACGGCTCTCCCACCAACACTTCCCTCCTCCTTTTCCTCCCCTCCTCCTACTTTCAACAGCCCGAACCACACTTCCCCACTACAGCAGACACTCTCCTCCAACACCGGACTACCAACAACAGCCACCACAACCTGACCCAAGGCACCCACCCTTTTGGCACTGGCATGCACACGGCTCTCCCACCAACACTTCCCTCCTCCTTTTCCTCCCCTCCTCCTACTTTCAACAGCCCGAACCACACTTCCCCACTACAGCAGACACTCTCCTCCAACACCCAACTACCAACAACAGCCACCACAACCTGCACCAAGGCACCCACCCTTTTGCCCTTGCCATCCATACGGCTCTCCCACCAACACTTCCCTCCTCCTTTTCCTCCCCTCCTCCTACTTTCAACAGCCCGAACCACACTTCCCCACTACAGCAGACACTCTCCTCCAACACCCAACTACCAACAACAGCCACCACAACCTGACCCAAGGCACCCACCCTTTTGGCATTGGCATGCACACGGCTCTCCCACCAACACTTCCCTCCTCCTCTTCCTCCCCTCCTCCTACTTTCAACAGCCCGAACCACACTTCCCCACTACAGCAGACACTCTCCTCCAACACCCAACTACCAACAACAGCCACCACAACCTGACCCAAGGCACCCACCCTTTGGCCCTTGCCATCCATACGGCTCTCCCACCAACACTTCCCTCCTCCTTTTCCTCCCCTCCTCCTACTTTCAACAGCCCGAACCACACTTCCCCACTACAGCAGACACTCTCCTCCAACACCCAACTACCAACAACAGCCACCACAACCTGACCCAAGGCACCCACCCTTTTGCCCTTGCCATCCATACGGCTCTCCCACCAACACTTCCCTCCTCCTTTTCCTCCCCTCCTCCTACTTTCAACAGCCCGAACCACACTTCCCCACTACAGCAGACACTCTCCTCCAACACCGGACTACCAACAACAGCCACCACAACCTGCACCAAGGCACCCACCCTTTGGCCCTTGCCATCCATACGGCTCTCCCACCAACACTTCCCTCCTCCTTTTCCTCCCCTCCTCCTACTTTCAACAGCCCGAACCACACTTCCCCACTACAGCAGACACTCTCCTCCAACACCCAACTACCAACAACAGCCACCACAACCTGCACCAAGGCACCCACCCTTTGGCCCTTGCCATCCATACGGCTCTCCCACCAACACTTCCCTCCTCCTTTTCCTCCCCTCCTCCTACTTTCAACAGCCCGAACCACACTTCCCCACTACAGCAGACACTCTCCTCCAACACCGGACTACCAACAACAGCCACCACAACCTGCACCAAGGCACCCACCCTTTTGCCCTTGCCATCCATACGGCTCTCCCACCAACACTTCCCTCCTCCTCTTCCTCCCCTCCTCCTACTTTCAACAGCCCGAACCACACTTCCCCACTACAGCAGACACTCTCCTCCAACACCCAACTACCAACAACAGCCACCACAACCTGCACCAAGGCACCCACCCTTTTGCCCTTGCCATCCATACGGCTCTCCCACCAACACTTCCCTCCTCCTTTTCCTCCCCTCCTCCTGTTTTTGACAGCCCGAACCACACTTCCCCACTACAGCAGACACTCTCCTCCAACACCCAACTACCAACAACAGCCACCACAAGCTGCACCAAGGCACCCACCCTTTTGCCCTTGCCATCCATACGGCTCTCCCACCAACACTTCCCTCCTCCTTTTCCTCCCCTCCTCCGACTTTCAACAGCCCGAACCACACTTCCCCACTACAGCAGACACTCTCCTCCAACACCGGACCACCAACAACAGCCACCACAACCTGACCCAAGGCACCCACCCTTTTGCCCTTGCCATCCATACAGCTCTCCCACCAACACTTCCCTCCTCCTCTTCCTCCCCTCCTCCGACTTTCAACAGCCCGAACCACACTTCCCCACTACAGCAGACACTCTCCTCCAACACCCAACTACCAACAACAGCCACCACAACCTGACCCAAGGCACCCACCCTTTTGCCCTTGCCATCCATACGGCTCTCCCACCAACACTTCCCTCCTCCTTTTCCTCCCCTCCTCCTGTTTTTGACAGCCCGAACCACACTTCCCCACTACAGCAGACACTCTCCTCCAACACCCAACTACCAACAACAGCCACCACAACCTGACCCAAGGCACCCACCCTTTGGCCCTTGCCATCCATACGGCTCTCCCACCAACACTTCCCTCCTCCTTTTCCTCCCCTCCTCCTACTTTCAACAGCCCGAACCACACTTCCCCACTACAGCAGACACTCTCCTCCAACACCGGACCACCAACAACAGCCACCACAACCTGCACCAAGGCACCCACCCTTTTGCCCTTGCCATCCATACGGCTCTCCCACCAACACTTCCCTCCTCCTTTTCCTCCCCTCCTCCTACTTTCAACAGCCCGAACCACACTTCCCCACTACAGCAGACACTCTCCTCCAACACCGGACTACCAACAACAGCCACCACAACCTGCACCAAGGCACCCACCCTTTTGCCCTTGCCATCCATACGGCTCTCCCACCAACACTTCCCTCCTCCTCTTCCTCCCCTCCTCCTACTTTCAACAGCCCGAACCACACTTCCCCACTACAGCAGACACTCTCCTCCAACACCGGACTACCAACAACAGCCACCACAACCTGCACCAAGGCACCCACCCTTTTGCCCTTGCCATCCATACGGCTCTCCCACCAACACTTCCCTCCTCCTTTTCCTCCCCTCCTCCTGTTTTTGACAGCCCGAACCACACTTTCCCACTACAGCAGACACTCTCCTCCAACACCGGACTACCAACAACAGCCACCACAACCTGACCCAAGGCACCCACCCTTTTGGCACTGGCATGCACACGGCTCTCCCACCAACACTTCCCTCCTCCTTTTCCTCCCCTCCTCCTACTTTCAACAGCCCTGACCACACTTCCCCACTACAGCAGACACTCTCCTCCAACACCGGACTACCAACAACAGCCACCACAACCTGACCCAAGGCACCCACCCTTTGGCCCTTGCCATCCATACGGCTCTCCCACCAACACTTCCCTCCTCCTTTTCCTCCCCTCCTCCTACTTTCAACAGCCCGAACCACACTTCCCCACTACAGCAGACACTCTCCTCCAACACCGGACCACCAACAACAGCCACCACAACCTGACCCAAGGCACCCACCCTTTTGGCATTGGCATGCACACGGCTCTCCCACCAACACTTCCCTCCTCCTTTTCCTCCCCTCCTCCTACTTTCAACAGCCGGAACCACACTTCCCCACTACAGCAGACACTCTCCTCCAACACCGGACCACCAACAACAGCCACCACAACCTGCACCAAGGCACCCACCCTTTGGCCCTTGCCATCCATACGGCTCTCCCACCAACACTTCCCTCCTCCTTTTCCTCCCCTCCTCCTACTTTCAACAGCCCGAACCACACTTCCCCACTACAGCAGACACTCTCCTCCAACACCGGACTACCAACAACAGCCACCACAACCTGACCCAAGGCACCCACCCTTTTGGCACTGGCATGCATACGGCTCTCCCACCAACACTTCCCTCCTCCTTTTCCTCCCCTCCTCCTACTTTCAACAGCCCGAACCACACTTCCCCACTACAGCAGACACTCTCCTCCAACACCGGACTACCAACAACAGCCACCACAACCTGCACCAAGGCACCCTCCCTTTGGCCCTTGCCATCCATATGGCTCTCCCACCAACACTTCCCTCCTCCTTTTCCTCCCCTCCTACTGTTTTTGACAGCCCTGACCACACTTCCCCACTACAGCAGACACTCTCCTCCAACACCGGACTACCAACAACAGCCACCACAACCTGACCCAAGGCACCCACCCTTTTGCCCTTGCCATCCATACGGCGCTCCCACCAACACTTCCCTCCTCCTTTTCCTCCCCTCCTCCTACTTTCAACAGCCCGAACCACACTTCCCCACTACAGCAGACACTCTCCTCCAACACCGGACTACCAACAACAGCCACCACAACCTGACCCAAGGCACCCACCCTTTTGCCCTTGCCATCCATACGGCTCTCCCACCAACACTTCCCTCCTCCTTTTCCTCCCCTCCTCCTACTTTCAACAGCCCGAACCACACTTCCCCACTACAGCAGACACTCTCCTCCAACACCGGACTATCAACAACAGCCACCACAACCTGCACCAAGGCACCCACCCTTTTGGCACTGGCATGCACACGGCTCTCCCACCAACACTTCCCTCCTCCTTTTCCTCCCCTCCTCCTACTTTCAACAGCCCGAACCACACTTCCCCACTACAGCAGACACTCTCCTCCAACACCGGACTACCAACAACAGCCACCACAACCTGACCCAAGGCACCCACCCTTTTGGCACTGGCATGCACATGGCTCTCCCACCAACACTTCCCTCCTCCTTTTCCTCCCCTCCTCCTACTTTCAACAGCCCTGACCACACTTCCCCACTACAGCAGACACTCTCCTCCAACACCCAACTACCAACAACAGCCACCACAACCTGACCCAAGGCACCCACCCTTTTGCCCTTGCCATCCATACGGCTCTCCCACCAACACTTCCCTCCTCCTTTTCCTCCCCTCCTCCGACTTTCAACAGCCCGAACCACACTTCCCCACTACAGCAGACACTCTCCTCCAACACCGGACCACCAACAACAGCCACCACAACCTGCACCAAGGCACCCACCCTTTTGGCACTGGCATGCATACGGCTCTCCCACCAACACTTCCCTCCTCCTTTTCCTCCCCTCCTCCTACTTTCAACAGCCCTGACAACACTTCCCCACTACAGCAGACACTCTCCTCCAACACCGGACTACCAACAACAGCCACCACAACCTGACCCAAGGCACCCACCCTTTTGCCCTTGCCATCCATACGGCTCTCCCACCAACACTTCCCTCCTCCTTTTCCTCCCCTCCTCCTACTTTCAACAGCCCGAACCACACTTCCCCACTACAGCAGACACTCTCCTCCAACACCCAACTACCAACAACAGCCACCACAACCTGACCCAAGGCACCCACCCTTTTGCCCTTGCCATCCATACGGCTCTCCCACCAACACTTCCCTCCTCCTTTTCCTCCCCTCCTCCGACTTTCAACAGCCCGAACCACACTTCCCCACTACAGCAGACACTCTCCTCCAACACCCAACTACCAACAACAGCCACCACAACCTGACCCAAGGCACCCACGCTTTGGCCCTTGCCATCCAAACGGCTCTGCCACCAACACTTCCCTCCTCCTTTTCCTCCCCTCCTCCTACTTTCAACAGCCCGAACCACACTTCCCCACTACAGCAGACACTCTCCTCCAACACCAGACTACCAACAACAGCCACCACAACCTGCACCAAGGCACCCACCCTTTTGGCACTGGCATGCACACGGCTCTCCCACCAACACTTCCCTCCTCCTTTTCCTCCCCTCCTCCTACTTTCAACAGCCCTGACCACACTTCCCCACTACAGCAGACACTCTCCTCCAACACCGGACTACCAACAACAGCCACCACAACCTGCACCAAGGCCCCCCCCCCCTTTTGTCATTGACATGCACACGGTTCTCCCACCAACACTTCCCTCCTCCTTTTCCTCCCCTCCTCCTACTTTCAACAGCCCGAACCACACTTCCCCACTACAGCAGACACTCTCCTCCAACATCGGACCACCAACAACAGCCACCACAACCTGCACCAAGGCACCCACCCTTTTGCCCTTGCCATCCATACGGCTCTCCCACCAACACTTCCCTCCTCCTTTTCCTCCCCTCCTCCTGTTTTTGACAGCCCTGACCACACTTCCCCACTACAGCAGACACTCTCCTCCAACACCGGACTACCAACAACAGCCACCACAACCTGCACCAAGGCACCCACCCTTTTGCCCTTGCCATCCATACGGCTCTCCCACCAACACTTCCCTCCTCCTTTTCCTCCCCTCCTCCGACTTTCAACAGCCCGAACCACACTTCCCCACTACAGCAGACACTCTCCTCCAACACCGGACCACCAACAACAGCCACCACAACCTGCACCAAGGCACCCACCCTTTTGCCCTTGCCATCCATACGGCTCTCCCACCAACACTTCCCTCCTCCTTTTCCTCCCATCCTCCTGTTTTCAACAGCCCTGACCACACTTCCCCACTACAGCAGACACTCTCCTCCAACACCGGACTACCAACAACAGCCACCACAACCTGACCCAAGGCACCCACCCTTTGGCCCTTGCCATCCATACGGCTCTCCCACCAACACTTCCCTCCTCCTTTTCCTCCCCTCCTCCGACTTTCAACAGCCCGAACCACACTTCCCCACTACAGCAGACACTCTCCTCCAACACCGGACTACCAACAACAGCCACCACAACCTGCACCAAGGCACCCACCCTTTTGGCATTGGCATGCACACGGCTCTCCCACCAACACTTCCCTCCTCCTTTTCCTCCCCTCCTCCGACTTTCAACAGCCCGAACCACACTTCCCCACTACAGCAGACACTCTCCTCCAACACCGGACTACCAACAACAGCCACCACAACCTGACCCAAGGCACCCACCCTTTTGGCACTGGCATGCACACGGCTCTCCCACCAACACTTCCCTCCTCCTTTTCCTCCCCTCCTCCTACTTTCAACAGCCTGAACCACACTTCCCCACTACAGCAGACACTCTCCTCCAACACCAGACCACCAACAACAGCCACCACAACCTGACCCAAGGCACCCACCCTTTTGCCCTTGCCATCCATACGGCTCTCCCACCAACACTTCCCTCCTCCTTTTCCTCCCCTCCTCCTGTTTTTGACAGCCCGAACCACACTTCCCCACTACAGCAGACACTCTCCTCCAACACCCAACTACCAACAACAGCCACCACAACCTGACCCAAGGCACCCACCCTTTTGCCCTTGCCATCCATACGGCTCTCCCACCAACACTTCCCTCCTCCTTTTCCTCCCCTCCTCCGACTTTCAACAGCCCGAACCACACTTCCCCACTACAGCAGACACTCTCCTCCAACACTGGACTACCAACAACAGCCACCACAACCTGCACCAAGGCACCCACCCTTTGGCCCTTGCCATCCATACGGCTCTCCCACCAACACTTCCCTCCTCCTTTTCCTCCCCTCCTCCTACTTTCAACAGCCCGAACCACACTTCCCCACTACAGCAGACACTCTCCTCCAACACCCAACTACCAACAACAGCCACCACAACCTGACCCAAGGCACCCACCCTTTGGCCCTTGCCATCCATACGGCTCTCCCACCAACACTTCCCTCCTCCTTTTCCTCCCCTCCTCCTACTTTCAACAGCCCTGACAACACTTCCCCACTACAGCAGACACTCTCCTCCAACACCGGACTACCAACAACAGCCACCACAACCTGCACCAAGGCACCCACCCTTTTGGCATTGGCATGCACACGGCTCTCCCACCAACACTTCCCTCCTCCTCTTCCTCCCCTCCTCCTACTTTCAACAGCCCGAACCACACTTCCCCACTACACCAGACACTCTCCTCCAACACCGGACTACCAACAACAGCCACCACAACCTGACCCAAGGCACCCACCCTTTGGCCCTTGCCATCCATACGGCTCTCCCACCAACACTTCCCTCCTCCTTTTCCTCCCCTCCTCCTGTTTTTGACAGCCCGAACCACACTTCCCCACTACAGCAGACACTCTCCTCCAACACCGGACTACCAACAACAGCCACCACAACCTGCACCAAGGCACCCACCCTTTTGGCACTGGCATGCACACGGCTCTCCCACCAACACTTCCCTCCTCCTTTTCCTCCCCTCCTCCTACTTTCAACAGCCCGAACCACACTTCCCCACTACAGCAGACACTCTCCTCCAACACCGGACTACCAACAACAGCCACCACTACCTGCACCAAGGCACCCACCCTTTTGCCCTTGCCATCCATACGGCTCTCCCACCAACACTTCCCTCCTCCTTTTCCTCCCCTCCTCCTACTTTCAACAGCCCTGACCACACTTCCCCACTACAGCAGACACTCTCCTCCAACACCGGACTACCAACAACAGCCACCACAACCTGACCCAAGGCACCCACCCTTTTGCCCTTGCCATCCATACGGCTCTCCCACCAACACTTCCCTCCTCCTTTTCCTCCCCTCCTCCTGTTTTTGACAGCCCGAACCACACTTCCCCACTACAGCAGACACTCTCCTCCAACACCGGACTACCAACAACAGCCACCACAACCTGACCCAAGGCACCCACCCTTTTGCCCTTGCCATCCATACGGCTCTCCCACCAACACTTCCCTCCTCCTTTTCCTCCCCTCCTCCTACTTTCAACAGCCCTGACCACACTTCCCCACTACAGCAGACACTCTCCTCCAACACCGGACTACCAACAACAGCCACCACAACTTGACCCAAGGCACCCACCCTTTGGCCCTTGCCATCCATACGGCTCTCCCACCAACACTTCCCTCCTCCTTTTCCTCCCCTCCTCCTACTTTCAACAGCCCGAACCACACTTCCCCACTACAGCAGACACTCTCCTCCAACACCCAACTACCAACAACAGCCACCACAACCTGACCCAAGGCACCCACCCTTTTGGCACTGGCATGCACACGGCTCTCCCACCAACACTTCCCTCCTCCTTTTCCTCCCCTCCTCCTACTTTCAACAGCCCGAACCACACTTCCCCACTACAGCAGACACTCTCCTCCAACACCCAACTACCAACAACAGCCACCACAACCTGACCCAAGGCACCCACCCTTTTGGCACTGGCATGCACACGGCTCTCCCACCAACACTTCCCTCCTCCTTTTCCTCCCCTCCTCCTACTTTCAACAGCCCGAACCACACTTCCCCACTACAGCAGACACTCTCCTCCAACACCGGACCACCAACAACAGCCACCACAACCTGTACCAAGGCACCCACCCTTTGGCCCTTGCCATCCATACGGCTCTCCCACCAACACTTCCCTCCTCCTTTTCCTCCCCTCCTCCGACTTTCAACAGCCCGAACCACACTTCCCCACTACAGCAGACACTCTCCTCCAACACCGGACTACCAACAACAGCCACCACAACCTGACCCAAGGCACCCACCCTTTTGCCCTTGCCATCCATACGGCTCTCCCACCAACACTTCCCTCCTCCTTTTCCTCCCCTCCTCCTACTTTCAACAGCCCTGACAACACTTCCCCACTACAGCAGACACTCTCCTCCAACACCGGACTATCAACAACAGCCACCACAACCTGACCCAAGGCACCCACCCTTTGGCCCTTGCCATCCATACGGCTCTCCCACCAACACTTCCTTCCTCCTTTTCCTCCCCTCCTCCTACTTTCAACAGCCCGAACCACACTTCCCCACTACAGCAGACACTCTCCTCCAACACCGGACTACCAACAACAGCCACCACAACCTGACCCAAGGCACCCACCCTTTGGCCCTTGCCATCCATACGGCTCTCCCACCAACACTTCCCTCATCCTTTTCCTCCCCTCCTCCTACTTTCAACAGCCCTGACCACACTTCCCCACTACAGCAGACACTCTCCTCCAACACCGGACCACCAACAACAGCCACCACAACCTGCACCAAGGCACCCACCCTTTTGCCCTTGCCATCCATACGGCTCTCCCACCAACACTTCCCTCCTCCTTTTCCTCCCCTCCTCCGACTTTCAACAGCCCTGACAACACTTCCCCACGACAGCAGACACTCTCCTCCAACACCGGACTACCAACAACAGCCACCACAACCTGACCCAAGGCACCCACCCTTTGGCCCTTGCCATCCATACGGCTCTCCCACCAACACTTCCCTCCTCCTTTTCCTCCCCTCCTCCTACTTTCAACAGCCCTGACCACACTTCCCCACTACAGCAGACACTCTCCTCCAACACCGGACTACCAACAACAGCCACCACAACCTGCACCAAGGCACCCACCCTTTTGCCCTTGCCATCCATACGGCTCTCCCACCAACACTTCCCTCCTCCTTTTCCTCCCCTCCTCCTACTTTCAACAGCCCTGACCACACTTCCCCACTACAGCAGACACTCTCCTCCAACACCGGACTACCAACAACAGCCACCACAACCTGCACCAAGGCACCCACCCTTTGGCCCTTGCCATCCATACGGCTCTCCCACCAACACTTCCCTCCTCCTTTTCCTCCCCTCCTCCTACTTTCAACAGCCCGAACCACACTTCCCCACGACAGCAGACACTCTCCTCCAACACCGGACCACCAACAACAGCCACCACAACCTGCACCAAGGCACCCACCCTTTTGCCCTTGCCATCCATATGGCGCTCCCACCAACACTTCCCTCCTCCTTTTCCTCCCCTCCTCCTACTTTCAACAGCCCTGACCACACTTCCCCACTACAGCAGACACTCTCCTCCAACACCGGACTACCAACAACAGCCACCACAACCTGACCCAAGGCACCCACCCTTTGGCCCTTGCCATCCATATGGCGCTCCCACCAACACTTCCCTCCTCCTTTTCCTCCCCTCCTCCTACTTTCAACAGCCCGAACCACACTTCCCCACTACAGCAGACACTCTCCTCCAACACCGGACTACCAACAACAGCCACCACAACCTGACCCAAGGCACCCACCCTTTGGCCCTTGCCATCCATACGGCTCTCCCACCAACACTTCCCTCCTCCTTTTCCTCCCCTCCTCCTACTTTCAACAGCCCGAACCACACTTCCCCACTACAGCAGACACTCTCCTCCAACACCCAACTACCAAAAACAGCCACCACAACCTGACCCAAGGCACCCACCCTTTGGCCCTTGCCATCCATACGGCTCTCCCACCAACACTTCCCTCCTCCTTTTCCTCCCCTCCTCCTACTTTCAACAGCCCGAACCACACTTCCCCACTACAGCAGACACTCTCCTCCAACACCCAACTACCAACAACAGCCACCACAACCTGCACCAAGGCACCCACCCTTTTGGCACTGGCATGCACACGGCTCTCCCACCAACACTTCCCTCCTCCTTTTCCTCCCCTCCTCCTACTTTCAACAGCCCTGACCACACTTCCCCACTACAGCAGACACTCTCCTCCAACACCCAACTACCAACAACAGCCACCACAACCTGACCCAAGGCACCCACCCTTTGGCCCTTGCCATCCATACGGCTCTCCCACCAACACTTCCCTCCTCCTTTTCCTCCCCTCCTCCGACTTTCAACAGCCCGAACCACACTTCCCCACTACAGCAGACACTCTCCTCCAACACCCAACTACCAACAACAGCCACCACAACCTGACCCAAGGCACCCACCCTTTTGGCACTGGCATGCACACGGCTCTCCCACCAACACTTCCCTCCTCCTTTTCCTCCCCTCCTCCTACTTTCAACAGCCCGAACCACACTTCCCCACTACAGCAGACACTCTCCTCCAACACCCAACTACCAACAACAGCCACCACAACCTGACCCAAGGCACCCACCCTTTGGCCCTTGCCATCCATACGGCTCTCCCACCAACATTTCCCTCCTCCTTTTCCTCCCCTCCTCCTACTTTCAACAGCCCTGACCACACTTCCCCACTACAGCAGACACTCTCCTCCAACACCGGACTACCAACAACAGCCACCACAACCTGACCCAAGGCACCCACCCTTTTGCCCTTGCCATCCATATGGCGCTCCCACCAACACTTCCCTCCTCCTTTTCCTCCCCTCCTCCTACTTTCAACAGCCCGAACCACACTTCCCCACTACAGCAGACACTCTCCTCCAACACCGGACTACCAACAACAGCCACCACAACCTGACCCAAGGCACCCACCCTTTGGCCCTTGCCATCCATACGGCTCTCCCACCAACACTTCCCTCCTCCTTTTCCTCCCCTCCTCCGACTTTCAACAGCCCGAACCACACTTCCCCACTACAGCAGACACTCTCCTCCAACACCCAACTACCAACAACAGCCACCACAACCTGACCCAAGGCACCCACCCTTTTGCCCTTGCCATCCATACGGCTCTCCCACCAACACTTCCCTCCTCCTTTTCCTCCCCTCCTCCTACTTTCAACAGCCCGAACCACACTTCCCCACTACAGCAGACACTCTCCTCCAACACCGGACTACCAACAACAGCCACCACAACCTGACCCAAGGCACCCACCCTTTTGGCACTGGCATGCACACGGCTCTCCCACCAACACTTCCCTCCTCCTTTTCCTCCCCTCCTCCTACTTTCAACAGCCCGAACCACACTTCCCCACTACAGCAGACACTCTCCTCCAACACCCAACTACCAACAACAGCCACCACAACCTGACCCAAGGCACCCACCCTTTTGCCCTTGCCATCCATACGGCTCTCCCACCAACACTTCCCTCCTCCTTTTCCTCCCCTCCTCCTACTTTCAACAGCCCGAACCACACTTCCCCACTACAGCAGACACTCTCCTCCAACACCGGACTACCAACAACAGCCACCACAACCTGACCCAAGGCACCCACCCTTTGGCCCTTGCCATCCATACGGCTCTCCCACCAACACTTCCTTCCTCCTTTTCCTCCCCTCCTCCTACTTTCAACAGCCCGAACCACACTTCCCCACTACAGCAGACACTCTCCTCCAACACCCAACTACCAACAACAGCCACCACAACCTGCACCAAGGCACCCACCCTTTTGCCCTTGCCATCCATACGGCTCTCCCACCAACACTTCCCTCATCCTTTTCCTCCCCTCCTCCGACTTTCAACAGCCCTGACAACACTTCCCCACGACAGCAGACACTCTCCTCCAACACCGGACCACCAACAACAGCCACCACAACCTGACCCAAGGCACCCACCCTTTGGCCCTTGCCATCCATACGGCTCTCCCACCAACACTTCCCTCCTCCTTTTCCTCCCCTCCTCCTACTTTCGACAGCCCGAACCACACTTCCCCACTACAGCAGACACTCTCCTCCAACACCGGACTACCAACAACAGCCACCACTACCTGCACCAAGGCACCCACCCTTTTGCCCTTGCCATCCATACGGCTCTCCCACCAACACTTCCCTCCTCCTTTTCCTCCCCTCCTCCTACTTTCAACAGCCCTGACCACACTTCCCCACTACAGCAGACACTCTCCTCCAACACCGGACTACCAACAACAGCCACCACAACCTGACCCAAGGCACCCACCCTTTGGCCCTTGCCATCCATACGGCTCTCCCACCAACACTTCCCTCCTCCTTTTCCTCCCCTCCTCCTGTTTTTGACAGCCCTGACCACACTTCCCCACTACAGCAGACACTCTCCTCCAACACCGGACTACCAACAACAGCCACCACAACCTGACCCAAGGCACCCACCCTTTTGCCCTTGCCATCCATACGGCTCTCCCACCAACACTTCCCTCCTCCTTTTCCTCCCCTCCTCCGACTTTCAACAGCCCGAACCACACTTCCCCACTACAGCAGACACTCTCCTCCAACACCCAACTACCAACAACAGCCACCACAACCTGACCCAAGGCACCCACCCTTTTGGCACTGGCATGCACACGGCTCTCCCACCAACACTTCCCTCCTCCTTTTCCTCCCCTCCTCCTACTTTCAACAGCCCTGACCACACTTCCCCACTACAGCAGACACTCTCCTCCAACACCGGACTACCAACAACAGCCACCACAACCTGCACCAAGGCACCCACCCTTTTGGCACTGGCATGCACACGGCTCTCCCACCAACACTTCCCTCCTCCTTTTCCTCCCCTCCTCCTACTTTCAACAGCCCGAACCACACTTCCCCACGACAGCAGACACTCTCCTCCAACACCGGACCACCAACAACAGCCACCACAACCTGCACCAAGGCACCCACCCTTTGGCCCTTGCCATCCATACGGCTCTCCCACCAACACTTCCCTCCTCCTTTTCCTCCCCTCCTCCTACTTTCAACAGCCCGAACCACACTTCCCCACTACAGCAGACACTCTCCTCCAACACCCAACTACCAAAAACAGCCACCACAACCTGACCCAAGGCACCCACCCTTTGGCCCTTGCCATCCATACGGCTCTCCCACCAACACTTCCCTCCTCCTTTTCCTCCCCTCCTCCTACTTTCAACAGCCCGAACCACACTTCCCCACTACAGCAGACACTCTCCTCCAACACCCAACTACCAACAACAGCCACCACAACCTGACCCAAGGCACCCACCCTTTTGGCACTGGCATGCACACGGCTCTCCCACCAACACTTCCCTCCTCCTTTTCCTCCCTTCCTCCTACTTTCAACAGCCCTGACCACACTTCCCCACTACAGCAGACACTCTCCTCCAACACCGGACTACCAACAACAGCCACCACAACCTGCACCAAGGCACCCACCCTTTGGCCCTTGCCATCCATACGGCTCTCCCACCAACACTTCCCTCCTCCTTTTCCTCCCCTCCTCCGACTTTCAACAGCCCGAACCACACTTCCCCACTACAGCAGACACTCTCCTCCAACACCCAACTACCAACAACAGCCACCACAACCTGACCCAAGGCACCCACCCTTTTGGCACTGGCATGCACACGGCTCTCCCACCAACACTTCCCTCCTCCTTTTCCTCCCCTCCTCCTACTTTCAACAGCCCTAACCACACTTCCCCACTACAGCAGACACTCTCCTCCAACACCCAACTACCAACAACAGCCACCACAACCTGACCCAAGGCACCCACCCTTTGGCCCTTGCCATCCATACGGCTCTCCCACCAACACTTCCCTCCTCCTTTTCCTCCCCTCCTCCGACTTTCAACAGCCCTGACCACACTTCCCCACTACAGCAGACACTCTCCTCCAACACCGGACTACCAACAACAGCCACCACAACCTGACCCAAGGCACCCACCCTTTTGCCCTTGCCATCCATATGGCGCTCCCACCAACACTTCCCTCCTCCTTTTCCTCCCCTCCTCCTACTTTCAACAGCCCGAACCACACTTCCCCACTACAGCAGACACTCTCCTCCAACACCGGACTATCAACAACAGCCACCACAACCTGACCCAAGGCACCCACCCTTTGGCCCTTGCCATCCATACGGCTCTCCCACCAACACTTCCCTCCTCCTTTTCCTCCCCTCCTCCGACTTTCAACAGCCCGAACCACACTTCCCCACTACAGCAGACACTCTCCTCCAACACCGGACTACCAACAACAGCCACCACAACCTGACCCAAGGCACCCACCCTTTGGCCCTTGCCATCCATACGGCTCTCCCACCAACACTTCCCTCCTCCTTTTCCTCCCCTCCTCCTACTTTCAACAGCCCGAACCACACTTCCCCACTACAGCAGACACTCTCCTCCAACACCCAACTACCAACAACAGCCACCACAACCTGACCCAAGGCACCCACCCTTTTGCCCTTGCCATCCATACGGCTCTCCCACCAACACTTCCCTCCTCCTTTTCCTCCCCTCCTCCTACTTTCAACAGCCCGAACCACACTTCCCCACTACAGCAGACACTCTCCTCCAACACCCAACTACCAACAACAGCCACCACAACCTGACCCAAGGCACCCACCCTTTTGCCCTTGCCATCCATACGGCTCTCCCACCAACACTTCCCTCCTCCTTTTCCTCCCCTCCTCCTACTTTCAACAGCCCGAACCACACTTCCCCACTACAGCAGACACTCTCCTCCAACACCGGACTATCAACAACAGCCACCACAACCTGCACCAAGGCACCCACCCTTTGGCCCTTGCCATCCATACGGCTCTCCCACCAACACTTCCTTCCTCCTTTTCCTCCCCTCCTCCTACTTTCAACAGCCCGAACCACACTTCCCCACTACAGCAGACACTCTCCTCCAACACCCAACTACCAACAACAGCCACCACAACCTGACCCAAGGCACCCACCCTTTGGCCCTTGCCATCCATACGGCTCTCCCACCAACACTTCCCTCCTCCTTTTCCTCCCCTCCTCCTACTTTCAACAGCCCGAACCACACTTCCCCACTACAGCAGACACTCTCCTCCAACACCGGACCACCAACAACAGCCACCACAACCTGCACCAAGGCACCCACCCTTTTGCCCTTGCCATCCATATGGCGCTCCCACCAACACTTCCCTCCTCCTTTTCCTCCCCTCCTCCTACTTTCAACAGCCCGAACCACACTTCCCCACTACAGCAGACACTCTCCTCCAACACCGGACTACCAACAACAGCCACCACAACCTGCACCAAGGCACCCACCCTTTTGTCATTGACATGCACACGGCTCTCCCACCAACACTTCCCTCCTCCTTTTCCTCCCCTCCTCCTACTTTCAACAGCCCGAACCACACTTCCCCACTACAGCAGACACTCTCCTCCAACACCCAACTACCAACAACAGCCACCACAACCTGACCCAAGGCACCCACCCTTTTGCCCTTGCCATCCATACGGCTCTCCCACCAACACTTCCCTCCTCCTTTTCCTCCCCTCCTCCTACTTTCAACAGCCCTGACCACACTTCCCCACTACAGCAGACACTCTCCTCCAACACCCAACTACCAACAACAGCCACCACAACCTGACCCAAGGCACCCACCCTTTGGCCCTTGCCATCCATACGGCTCTCCCACCAACACTTCCCTCCTCCTTTTCCTCCCCTCCTCCGACTTTCAACAGCCCTGACCACACTTCCCCACTACAGCAGACACTCTCCTCCAACACCCAACTACCAACAACAGCCACCACAACCTGACCCAAGGCACCCACCCTTTGGCCCTTGCCATCCATACGGCTCTCCCACCAACACTTCCCTCCTCCTTTTCCTCCCCTCCTCCGACTTTCAACAGCCCGAACCACACTTCCCCACTACAGCAGACACTCTCCTCCAACACCCAACTACCAACAACAGCCACCACAACCTGACCCAAGGCACCCACCCTTTGGCCCTTGCCATCCATACGGCTCTCCCACCAACACTTCCCTCCTCCTTTTCCTCCCCTCCTCCTACTTTCAACAGCCCGAACCACACTTCCCCACTACAGCAGACACTCTCCTCCAACACCGGACCATCAACAACAGCCACCACAAGCTGCACCAAGGCACCCACCCTTTGGCCCTGGCCATCCATACGGCTCTCCCACCAACACTTCCCTCCTCCTTTTCCTCCCCTCCTCCTACTTTCAACAGCCCGAACCACACTTCCCCACTACAGCAGACACTCTCCTCCAACACCGGACCATCAACAACAGCCACCACAACCTGCACCAAGGCACCCACCCTTTGGCCCTTGCCATCCATACGGCTCTCCCACCAACACTTCCCTCCTCCTTTTCCTCCCCTCCTCCTACTTTCAACAGCCCGAACCACACTTCCCCACTACAGCAGACACTCTCCTCCAACACCCAACTACCAACAACAGCCACCACAACCTGACCCAAGGCACCCACCCTTTTGGCACTGGCATGCACACGGCTCTCCCACCAACACTTCCCTCCTCCTTTTCCTCCCCTCCTCCGACTTTCAACAGCCCGAACCACACTTCCCCACTACAGCAGACACTCTCCTCCAACACCGGACCACCAACAACAGCCACCACAACCTGCACCAAGGCACCCACCCTTTTGCCCTTGCCATCCATATGGCGCTCCCACCAACACTTCCCTCCTCCTTTTCCTCCCCTCCTCCTACTTTCAACAGCCCTGACCACACTTCCCCACTACAGCAGACACTCTCCTCCAACACCGGACTACCAACAACAGCCACCACAACCTGACCCAAGGCACCCACCCTTTTGCCCTTGCCATCCATATGGCGCTCCCACCAACACTTCCCTCCTCCTTTTCCTCCCCTCCTCCTACTTTCAACAGCCCGAACCACACTTCCCCACTACAGCAGACACTCTCCTCCAACACCCAACTACCAACAACAGCCACCACAACCTGACCCAAGGCACCCACCCTTTTGCCCTTGCCATCCATACGGCTCTCCCACCAACACTTCCCTCCTCCTTTTCCTCCCCTCCTCCTACTTTCAACAGCCCGAACCACACTTCCCCACTACAGCAGACACTCTCCTCCAACACCGGACCACCAACAACAGCCACCACAACCTGCACCAAGGCACCCACCCTTTTGCCCTTGCCATCCATACGGCTCTCCCACCAACACTTCCCTCATCCTTTTCCTCCCCTCCTCCTACTTTCAACAGCCCTGACCACACTTCCCCACTACAGCAGACACTCTCCTCCAACACCGGACTACCAACAACAGCCACCACAACCTGACCCAAGGCACCCACCCTTTTGGCACTGGCATGCACACGGCTCTCCCACCAACACTTCCCTCCTCCTTTTCCTCCCCTCCTCCTACTTTCAACAGCCCGAACCACACTTCCCCACTACAGCAGACACTCTCCTCCAACACCCAACTACCAACAACAGCCACCACTACCTGACCCAAGGCACCCACCCTTTTGCCCTTGCCATCCATACGGCTCTCCCACCAACACTTCCCTCATCCTTTTCCTCCCCTCCTCCTACTTTCAACAGCCCTGACCACACTTCCCCACTACAGCAGACACTCTCCTCCAACACCGGACTACCAACAACAGCCACCACTACCTGCACCAAGGCACCCACCCTTTTGCCCTTGCCATCCATACGGCTCTCCCACCAACACTTCCCTCCTCCTTTTCCTCCCCTCCTCCTACTTTCAACAGCCCGAACCACACTTCCCCACTACAGCAGACACTCTCCTCCAACACCGGACTACCAACAACAGCCACCACAACTTGACCCAAGGCACCCACCCTTTGGCCCTTGCCATCCATACGGCTCTCCCACCAACACTTCCCTCCTCCTTTTCCTCCCCTCCTCCGACTTTCAACAGCCCGAACCACACTAACCCACTACAGCAGACACTCTCCTCCAACACCGGACTACCAACAACAGCCACCACAACCTGACCCAAGGCACCCACCCTTTTGGCACTGGCATGCACACGGCTCTCCCACCAACACTTCCCTCCTCCTTTTCCTCCCCTCCTCCTACTTTCAACAGCCCGAACCACACTTCCCCACTACAGCAGACACTCTCCTCCAACACCGGACCATCAACAACAGCCACCACAAGCTGCACCAAGGCACCCACCCTTTTGCCCTTGCCATCCATACGGCTCTCCCACCAACACTTCCCTCCTCCTTTTCCTCCCCTCCTCCTACTTTCAACAGCCCGAACCACACTTCCCCACTACAGCAGACACTCTCCTCCAACACCGGACCATCAACAACAGCCACCACAACCTGCACCAAGGCACCCACCCTTTGGCCCTTGCCATCCATACGGCTCTCCCACCAACACTTCCCTCCTCCTTTTCCTCCCCTCCTCCTACTTTCAACAGCCCGAACCACACTTCCCCACTACAGCAGACACTCTCCTCCAACACCGGACCACCAACAACAGCCACCACAACCTGCACCAAGGCACCCACACTTTGGCCCTTGCCATCCATATGGCGCTCCCACCAACACTTCCCTCCTCCTTTTCCTCCCCTCCTCCTACTTTCAACAGCCCTGACCACACTTCCCCACTACAGCAGACACTCTCCTCCAACACCCAACTACCAACAACAGCCACCACAACCTGACCCAAGGCACCCACCCTTTTGCCCTTGCCATCCATATGGCGCTCCCACCAACACTTCCCTCCTCCTTTTCCTCCCCTCCTCCTACTTTCAACAGCCCGAACCACACTTCCCCACTACAGCAGACACTCTCCTCCAACACCGGACTACCAACAACAGCCACCACAAGCTGCACCAAGGCACCCACCCTTTTGCCCTTGCCATCCATACGGCTCTCCCACCAACACTTCCCTCCTCCTTTTCCTCCCCTCCTCCTACTTTCAACAGCCCTGACCACACTTCCCCACTACAGCAGACACTCTCCTCCAACACCGGACTACCAACAACAGCCACCACAACCTGACCCAAGGCACCCACCCTTTTACCCTTGCCATCCATATGGCGCTCCCACCAACACTTCCCTCCTCCTTTTCCTCCCCTCCTCCTACTTTCAACAGCCCGAACCACACTTCCCCACTACAGCAGACACTCTCCTCCAACACCGGACTACCAACAACAGCCACCACAACCTGCACCAAGGCACCCACCCTTTTGCCCTTGCCATCCATACGGCTCTCCCACCAACACTTCCCTCATCCTTTTCCTCCCCTCCTCCTACTTTCAACAGCCCTGACCACACTTCCCCACTACAGCAGACACTCTCCTCCAACACCGGACTACCAAAAACAGCCACCACAACCTGACCCAAGGCACCCACCCTTTTGGCATTGGCATGCACACGGCTCTCCCACCAACACTTCCCTCCTCCTTTTCCTCCCCTCCTCCTACTTTCAACAGCCCGAACCACACTTCCCCACTACAGCAGACACTCTCCTCCAACACCGGACTACCAACAACAGCCACCACTACCTGCACCAAGGCACCCACCCTTTTGCCCTTGCCATCCATACGGCTCTCCCACCAACACTTCCCTCATCCTTTTCCTCCCCTCCTCCTACTTTCAACAGCCCTGACCACACTTCCCCACTACAGCAGACACTCTCCTCCAACACCGGACTACCAACAACAGCCACCACTACCTGCACCAAGGCACCCACCCTTTTGCCCTTGCCATCCATACGGCTCTCCCACCAACACTTCCCTCCTCCTTTTCCTCCCCTCCTCCTACTTTCAACAGCCCGAACCACACTTCCCCACTACAGCAGACACTCTCCTCCAACACCGGACCACCAACAACAGCCACCACAACCTGACCCAAGGCACCCACCCTTTGGTCCTGGCCATCCATACGGCTCTCCCACCAACACTTCCCTCCTCCTTTTCCTCCCCTCCTCCTACTTTCAACAGCCCGAACCACACTTCCCCACTACAGCAGACACTCTCCTCCAACACCGGACTACCAACAACAGCCACCACAACCTGACCCAAGGCACCCACCCTTTGGCCCTGGCCATCCATACGGCTCTCCCACCAACACTTCCCTCCTCCTTTTCCTCCCCTCCTCCTACTTTCAACAGCCCGAACCACACTTCCCCACTACAGCAGACACTCTCCTCCAACACCCAACTACCAACAACAGCCACCACAACCTGACCCAAGGCACCCACCCTTTTGCCCTTGCCATCCATACGGCTCTCCCACCAACACTTCCCTCCTCCTTTTCCTCCCCTCCTCCTACTTTCAACAGCCCGAACCACACTTCCCCACTACAGCAGACACTCTCCTCCAACACCGGACTACCAACAACAGCCACCACAACCTGCACCAAGGCACCCACCCTTTTGCCCTTGCCATCCATACGGCTCTCCCACCAACACTTCCCTCATCCTTTTCCTCCCCTCCTCCTACTTTCAACAGCCCGAACCACACTTCCCCACTACAGCAGACACTCTCCTCCAACACCCAACTACCAACAACAGCCACCACAACCTGACCCAAGGCACCCACCCTTTTGGCACTGGCATGCACACGGCTCTCCCACCAACACTTCCCTCCTCCTTTTCCTCCCCTCCTCCTACTTTCAACAGCCCGAACCACACTTCCCCACTACAGCAGACACTCTCCTCCAACACCGGACTACCAACAACAGCCACCACTACCTGCACCAAGGCACCCACCCTTTTGCCCTTGCCATCCATACGGCTCTCCCACCAACACTTCCCTCCTCCTTTTCCTCCCCTCCTCCTACTTTCAACAGCCCTGACCACACTTCCCCACTACAGCAGACACTCTCCTCCAACACCGGACTACCAACAACAGCCACCACAACCTGACCCAAGGCACCCACCCTTTGGCCCTGGCCATCCATACGGCTCTCCCACCAACACTTCCCTCCTCCTTTTCCTCCCCTCCTCCTACTTTCAACAGCCCTGACCACACTTCCCCACTACAGCAGACACTCTCCTCCAACACCCAACTACCAACAACAGCCACCACAACCTGACCCAAGGCACCCACCCTTTTGCCCTTGCCATCCATACGGCTCTCCCACCAACACTTCCCTCCTCCTTTTCCTCCCCTCCTCCGACTTTCAACAGCCCTGACCACACTTCCCCACTACAGCAGACACTCTCCTCCAACACCGGACTACCAACAACAGCCACCACAACTTGACCCAAGGCACCCACCCTTTGGCCCTTGCCATCCATACGGCTCTCCCACCAACACTTCCCTCCTCCTTTTCCTCCCCTCCTCCGACTTTCAACAGCCCGAACCACACTAACCCACTACAGCAGACACTCTCCTCCAACACCGGACTACCAACAACAGCCACCACAACCTGCACCAAGGCACCCACCCTTTTGGCACTGGCATGCACACGGCTCTCCCACCAACACTTCCCTCCTCCTTTTCCTCCCCTCCTCCTACTTTCAACAGCCCGAACCACACTTCCCCACTACAGCAGACACTCTCCTCCAACACCGGACTACCAACAACAGCCACCACAACCTGACCCAAGGCACCCACCCTTTGGCCCTTGCCATCCATACGGCTCTCCCACCAACACTTCCCTCCTCCTTTTCCTCCCCTCCTCCTACTTTCAACAGCCCGAACCACACTTCCCCACTACAGCAGACACTCTCCTCCAACACCGGACCATCAACAACAGCCACCACAACCTGCACCAAGGCACCCACCCTTTGGCCCTTGCCATCCATACGGCTCTCCCACCAACACTTCCCTCCTCCTTTTCCTCCCCTCCTCCTACTTTCAACAGCCCGAACCACACTTCCCCACTACAGCAGACACTCTCCTCCAACACCGGACCACCAACAACAGCCACCACAACCTGACCCAAGGCACCCACCCTTTTGGCACTGGCATGCACACGGCTCTCCCACCAACACTTCCCTCCTCCTTTTCCTCCCCTCCTCCTACTTTCAACAGCCCGAACCACACTTCCCCACTACAGCAGACACTCTCCTCCAACACCGGACCACCAACAACAGCCACCACAACCTGACCCAAGGCACCCACCCTTTGGCCCTTGCCATCCATATGGCACTCCCACCAACACTTCCCTCCTCCTTTTCCTCCCCTCCTCCTACTTTCAACAGCCCGAACCACACTTCCCCACTACAGCAGACACTCTCCTCCAACACCGGACTACCAACAACAGCCACCACAACCTGCACCAAGGCACCCACCCTTTTGCCCTGGCCATCCATACGGCTCTCCCACCAACACTTCCCTCCTCCTTTTCCTCCCCTCCTCCTACTTTCAACAGCCCGAACCACACTTCCCCACTACAGTAGACACTCTCCTCCAACACCCAACTACCAAAAACAGCCACCACAACCTGACCCAAGGCACCCACCCTTTGGCCCTTGCCATCCATACGGCTCTCCCACCAACACTTCCCTCCTCCTTTTCCTCCCCTCCTCCGACTTTCAACAGCCCGAACCACACTTCCCCACTACAGCAGACACTCTCCTCCAACACCGGACTATCAACAACAGCCACCACAACCTGACCCAAGGCACCCACCCTTTTGCTCTTGCCATCCATATGGCTCTCCCACCAACACCTCCTTCCTCCTTTTCCTCCCCTCCTCCTACTTTCAACAGCCCGAACCACACTTCCCCACTACAGCAGACACTCTCCTCCAACACCGGACTACCAACAACAGCCACCACAACCTGACCCAAGGCACCCACCCTTTTACCCTTGCCATCCATACGGCTCTCCCACCAACAATTCCCTCCTCCTTTTCCTCCCCTCCTCCTACTTTCAACAGCCCGAACCACACTTCCCCACTACAGCAGACACTCTCCTCCAACACCCAACTACCAACAACAGCCACCACAACCTGACCCAAGGCACCCACCCTTTTGGCACTGGCATGCACACGGCTCTCCCACCAACACTTCCCTCCTCCTTTTCCTCCCCTCCTCCTACTTTCAACAGCCCGAACCACACTTCCCCACTACAGCAGACACTCTCCTCCAACACCGGACCACCAACAACAGCCACCACAAACTGCACCAAGGCACACACCCTTTGGCCCTTGCCATCCATATGGCACTCCCACCAACACTTCCCTCCTCCTTTTCCTCCCCTCCTCCTACTTTCAGCAGCCCGAACCACACTTCCCCACTACAGCAGACACTCTCCTCCAACACCGGACTACCAACAACAGCCACCACAACCTGCACCAAGGCACCCACCCTTTTCCCCTGGCCATCCATACGGCTCTCCCACCAACACTTCCCTCCTCCTTTTCCTCCCCTCCTCCTACTTTCAACAGCCCGAACCACACTTCCCCACTACAGCAGACACTCTCCTCCAACACCGGACTACCAACAACAGCCACCACAACCTGACCCAAGGCACCCACCCTTTTGGCACTGGCATGCACACGGCTCTCCCACCAACACTTCCTTCCTCCTTTTCCTCCCCTCCTCCTACTTTCAACAGCCCGAACCACACTTCCCCACTACAGCAGACACTCTCCTCCAACACCCAACTACCAACAACAGCCACCACAACCTGACCCAAGGCACCCACCCTTTGGCCCTTGCCATCCATACGGCTCTCCCACCAACACTTCCCTCCTCCTTTTCCTCCCCTCCTCCTACTTTCAACAGCCCTGACCACACTTCCCCACTACAGCAGACACTCTCCTCCAACACCCAACTACCAACAACAGCCACCACAACCTGACCCAAGGCACCCACCCTTTTGGCATTGGCATGCACACGGCTCTCCCACCAACACTTCCCTCCTCCTTTTCCTCCCCTCCTCCTACTTTCAACAGCCGGAACCACACTTCCCCACTACAGCAGACACTCTCCTCCAACACCCAACTACCAACAACAGCCACCACAACCTGACCCAAGGCACCCACCCTTTGGCCCTTGCCATCCATACGGCTCTCCCACCAACACTTCCCTCCTCCTTTTCCTCCCCTCCTCCGACTTTCAACAGCCCGAACCACACTTCCCCACTACAGCAGACACTCTCCTCCAACACCCAACTACCAACAACAGCCACCACAACCTGACCCAAGGCACCCACCCTTTCGCCCTTGCCATCCATACGGCTCTCCCACCAACACTTCCTTCCTCCTTTTCCTCCCCTCCTCCTACTTTCAACAGCCCGAACCACACTTCCCCACGACAGCAGACACTCTCCTCCAACACCGGACTACCAACAACAGCCACCACAACCTGCACCAAGGCACCCACCCTTTTGCCCTTGCCATCCATACGGCTCTCCCACCAACACTTCCCTCCTCCTTTTCCTCCCCTCCTCCTACTTTCAACAGCCCGAACCACACTTCCCCACTACAGCAGACACTCTCCTCCAACACCGGACCACCAACAACAGCCACCACAACCTGCACCAAGGCACCCACCCTTTTGCCCTTGCCATCCATATGGCGCTCCCACCAACACTTCCCTCCTCCTTTTCCTCCCCTCCTCCTACTTTCAACAGCCCTGACCACACTTCCCCACTACAGCAGACACTCTCCTCCAACACCGGACTACCAACAACAGCCACCACAACCTGACCCAAGGCACCCACCCTTTTGCCCTTGCCATCCATACGGCTCTCCCACCAACACTTCCCTCCTCCTTTTCCTCCCCTCCTCCTACTTTCAACAGCCCTGACCACACTTCCCCACTACAGCAGACACTCTCCTCCAACACCGGACCACCAACAACAGCCACCACAACCTGCACCAAGGCACCCACCCTTTTGGCATTGGCATGCACACGGCTCTCCCACCAACACTTCCCTCCTCCTTTTCCTCCCCTCCTCCTACTTTCAACAGCCCGAACCACACTTCCCCACTACAGCAGACACTCTCCTCCAACACCGGACCACCAACAACAGCCACCACAACCTGCACCAAGGCACCCACCCTTTTGCCCTTGCCATCCATATGGCGCTCCCACCAACACTTCCCTCCTCCTTTTCCTCCCCTCCTCCTACTTTCAACAGCCCTGACCACACTTCCCCACTACAGCAGACACTCTCCTCCAACACCGGACTACCAACAACAGCCACCACAACCTGCACCAAGGCACCCACCCTTTTGCCCTTGCCATCCATATGGCGCTCCCACCAACACTTCCCTCCTCCTTTTCCTCCCCTCCTCCTACTTTCAACAGCCCGAACCACACTTCCCCACTACAGCAGACACTCTCCTCCAACACCGGACTACCAACAACAGCCACCACAACCTGACCCAAGGCACCCACCCTTTTGCCCTTGCCATCCATACGGCTCTCCCACCAACACTTCCCTCCTCCTTTTCCTCCCCTCCTCCTACTTTCAACAGCCCGAACCACACTTCCCCACTACAGTAGACACTCTCCTCCAACACCCAACTACCAAAAACAGCCACCACAACCTGACCCAAGGCACCCACCCTTTGGCCCTTGCCATCCATACGGCTCTCCCACCAACACTTCCCTCCTCCTTTTCCTCCCCTCCTCCTACTTTCAACAGCCCGAACCACACTTCCCCACTACAGCAGACACTCTCCTCCAACACCCAACTACCAACAACAGCCACCACAACCTGACCCAAGGCACCCACCCTTTTGGCACTGGCATGCACACGGATCTCCCACCAACACTTCCCTCCTCCTTTTCCTCCCCTCCTCCTACTTTCAACAGCCCTGACCACACTTACTCACTACAGCAGACACTCTCCTCCAACACCGGACTACCAACAACAGCCACCACAACCTGACCCAAGGCACCCACCCTTTTGCCCTTGCCATCCATACGGCTCTCCCACCAACAATTCCCTCCTCCTTTTCCTCCCCTCCTCCTACTTTCAACAGCCCGAACCACACTTCCCCACTACAGCAGACACTCTCCTCCAACACCCAACTACCAACAACAGCCACCACAACCTGACCCAAGGCACCCACCCTTTTGGCACTGGCATGCACACGGCTCTCCCACCAACACTTCCCTCCTCCTTTTCCTCCCCTCCTCCTACTTTCAACAGCCCGAACCACACTTCCCCACTACAGCAGACACTCTCCTCCAACACCGGACCACCAACAACAGCCACCACAACCTGCACCAAGGCACCCACCCTTTGGCCCTTGCCATCCATATGGCTCTCCCACCAACACTTCCCTCCTCCTTTTCCTCCCCTCCTCCTACTTTCAACAGCCCGAACCACACTTCCCCACTACAGCAGACACTCTCCTCCAACACCGGACTACCAACAACAGCCACCACAACCTGACCCAAGGCACCCACCCTTTGGCCCTTGCCATCCATACGGCTCTCCCACCAACACTTCCCTCATCCTTTTCCTCCCCTCCTCCTACTTTCAACAGCCCGAACCACACTTCCCCACTACAGTAGACACTCTCCTCCAACACCCAACTACCAAAAACAGCCACCACAACCTGACCCAAGGCACCCACCCTTTGGCCCTTGCCATCCATACGGCTCTCCCACCAACACTTCCCTCCTCCTTTTCCTCCCCTCCTCCGACTTTCAACAGCCCGAACCACACTTCCCCACTACAGCAGACACTCTCCTCCAACACCCAACTACCAACAACAGCCACCACAACCTGCACCAAGGCACCCACCCTTTTGGCATTGGCATGCACACGGCTCTCCCACCAACACTTCCCTCCTCCTTTTCCTCCCCTCCTCCTATTTTCAACAGCCCTGACCACACTTACCCACTACAGCAGACACTCTCCTCCAACACCCAACTACCAACAACAGCCACCACAACCTGCACCAAGGCACCCACCCTTTGGCCCTTGCCATCCATACGGCTCTCCCACCAACACTTCCCTCCTCCTTTTCCTCCCCTCCTCCTACTTTCAACAGCCCGAACCACACTTCCCCACTACAGCAGACACTCTCCTCCAACACCCAACTACCAACAACAGCCACCACAACCTGACCCAAGGCACCCACCCTTTTGGCACTGGCATGCACACGGCTCTCCCACCAACACTTCCCTCCTCCTTTTCCTCCCCTCCTCCTACTTTCAACAGCCCGAACCACACTTCCCCACTACAGCAGACACTCTCCTCCAACACCCAACTACCAACAACAGCCACCACAACCTGACCCAAGGCACCCACCCTTTGGCCCTTGCCATCCATACGGCTCTCCCACCAACACTTCCCTCCTCCTTTTCCTCCCCTCCTCCTACTTTCAACAGCCCTGACCACACTTCCCCACTACAGCAGACACTCTCCTCCAACACCGGACTACCAACAACAGCCACCACAACCTGACCCAAGGCACCCACCCTTTGGCCCTTGCCATCCATACGGCTCTCCCACCAACACTTCCCTCCTCCTTTTCCTCCCCTCCTCCTACTTTCAACAGCCCTGACCACACTTCCCCACTACAGCAGACACTCTCCTCCAACACCCAACTACCAACAACAGCCACCACAACCTGACCCAAGGCACCCACCCTTTTGCCCTTGCCATCCATACGGCTCTCCCACCAACACTTCCCTCCTCCTTTTCCTCCCCTCCTCCTACTTTCAACAGCCCGAACCACACTTCCCCACTACAGCAGACACTCTCCTCCAACACCGGACTACCAACAACAGCCACCACAACCTGACCCAAGGCACCCACCCTTTGGCCCTTGCCATCCATACGGCTCTCCCACCAACACTTCCCTCCTCCTTTTCCTCCCCTCCTCCGACTTTCAACAGCCCGAACCACACTTCCCCACTACAGCAGACACTCTCCTCCAACACCCAACTACCAACAACAGCCACCACAACCTGACCCAAGGCACCCACCCTTTTGCCCTTGCCATCCATACGGCTCTCCCACCAACACTTCCCTCCTCCTTTTCCTCCCCTCCTCCTACTTTCAACAGCCCGAACCACACTTCCCCACTACAGCAGACACTCTCCTCCAACACCCAACTACCAACAACAGCCACCACAACCTGACCCAAGGCACCCACCCTTTGGCCCTTGCCATCCATACGGCTCTCCCACCAACACTTCCCTCCTCCTTTTCCTCCCCTCCTCCTACTTTCAACAGCCCGAACCACACTTCCCCACTACAGCAGACACTCTCCTCCAACACCGGACTACCAACAACAGCCACCACAACCTGACCCAAGGCACCCACCCTTTGGCCCTTGCCATCCATACGGCTCTCCCACCAACACTTCCCTCCTCCTTTTCCTCCCCTCCTCCGACTTTCAACAGCCCGAACCACACTTCCCCACTACAGCAGACACTCTCCTCCAACACCCAACTACCAACAACAGCCACCACAACCTGACCCAAGGCACCCACCCTTTTGCCCTTGCCATCCATACGGCTCTCCCACCAACACTTCCCTCCTCCTTTTCCTCCCCTCCTCCTACTTTCAACAGCCCGAACCACACTTCCCCACTACAGCAGACACTCTCCTCCAACACCCAACTACCAACAACAGCCACCACAACCTGACCCAAGGCACCCACCCTTTGGCCCTTGCCATCCATACGGCTCTCCCACCAACACTTCCCTCCTCCTTTTCCTCCCCTCCTCCTACTTTCAACAGCCCGAACCACACTTCCCCACTACAGCAGACACTCTCCTCCAACACCCAACTACCAACAACAGCCACCACAACCTGACCCAAGGCACCCACCCTTTCGCCCTTGCCATCCATACGGCTCTCCCACCAACACTTCCTTCCTCCTTTTCCTCCCCTCCTCCGACTTTCAACAGCCCGAACCACACTTCCCCACGACAGCAGACACTCTCCTCCAACACCGGACTACCAACAACAGCCACCACAACCTGCACCAAGGCACCCACCCTTTGGCCCTTGCCATCCATACGGCTCTCCCACCAACACTTCCCTCCTCCTTTTCCTCCCCTCCTCCTACTTTCAACAGCCCGAACCACACTTCCCCACTACAGCAGACACTCTCCTCCAACACCGGACCACCAACAACAGCCACCACAACCTGCACCAAGGCACCCACCCTTTTGCCCTTGCCATCCATATGGCGCTCCCACCAACACTTCCCTCCTCCTTTTCCTCCCCTCCTCCTACTTTCAACAGCCCTGACCACACTTCCCCACTACAGCAGACACTCTCCTCCAACACCGGACTACCAACAACAGCCACCACAACCTGCACCAAGGCACCCACCCTTTTGCCCTTGCCATCCATACGGCTCTCCCACCAACACTTCCCTCCTCCTTTTCCTCCCCTCCTCCTACTTTCAACAGCCCTGACCACACTTCCCCACTACAGCAGACACTCTCCTCCAACACCGGACCACCAACAACAGCCACCACAACCTGCACCAAGGCACCCACCCTTTTGGCATTGGCATGCACACGGCTCTCCCACCAACACTTCCCTCCTCCTTTTCCTCCCCTCCTCCTACTTTCAACAGCCCGAACCACACTTCCCCACTACAGCAGACACTCTCCTCCAACACCGGACCACCAACAACAGCCACCACAACCTGCACCAAGGCACCCACCCTTTTGCCCTTGCCATCCATATGGCGCTCCCACCAACACTTCCCTCCTCCTTTTCCTCCCCTCCTCCTACTTTCAACAGCCCTGACCACACTTCCCCACTACAGCAGACACTCTCCTCCAACACCGGACTACCAACAACAGCCACCACAACCTGCACCAAGGCACCCACCCTTTTGCCCTTGCCATCCATATGGCGCTCCCACCAACACTTCCCTCCTCCTTTTCCTCCCCTCCTCCTACTTTCAACAGCCCGAACCACACTTCCCCACTACAGCAGACACTCTCCTCCAACACCGGACTACCAACAACAGCCACCACAACCTGACCCAAGGCACCCACCCTTTTGCCCTTGCCATCCATACGGCTCTCCCACCAACACTTCCCTCCTCCTTTTCCTCCCCTCCTCCTACTTTCAACAGCCCGAACCACACTTCCCCACTACAGTAGACACTCTCCTCCAACACCCAACTACCAAAAACAGCCACCACAACCTGACCCAAGGCACCCACCCTTTGGCCCTTGCCATCCATACGGCTCTCCCACCAACACTTCCCTCCTCCTTTTCCTCCCCTCCTCCTACTTTCAACAGCCCGAACCACACTTCCCCACTACAGCAGACACTCTCCTCCAACACCCAACTACCAACAACAGCCACCACAACCTGCACCAAGGCACCCACCCTTTTGGCACTGGCATGCACACGGATCTCCCACCAACACTTCCCTCCTCCTTTTCCTCCCCTCCTCCTATTTTCAACAGCCCTGACCACACTTACTCACTACAGCAGACACTCTCCTCCAACACCGGACTACCAACAACAGCCACCACAACCTGCACCAAGGCACCCACCCTTTTACCCTTGCCATCCATACGGCTCTCCCACCAACACTTCCCTCCTCCTTTTCCTCCCCTCCTCCGACTTTCAACAGCCCGAACCACACTTCCCCACTACAGCAGACACTCTCCTCCAACACCCAACTACCAACAACAGCCACCACAACCTGACCCAAGGCACCCACCCTTTTGGCACTGGCATGCACACGGCTCTCCCACCAACACTTCCCTCCTCCTTTTCCTCCCCTCCTCCTACTTTCAACAGCCCGAACCACACTTCCCCACTACAGCAGACACTCTCCTCCAACACCGGACCACCAACAACAGCCACCACAACCTGACCCAAGGCACCCACCCTTTGGCCCTTGCCATCCATATGGCACTCCCACCAACACTTCCCTCCTCCTTTTCCTCCCCTCCTCCTACTTTCAACAGCCCGAACCACACTTCCCCACTACAGCAGACACTCTCCTCCAACACCGGACTACCAACAACAGCCACCACAACCTGACCCAAGGCACCCACCCTTTGGCCCTTGCCATCCATACGGCTCTCCCACCAACACTTCCCTCATCCTTTTCCTCCCCTCCTCCTACTTTCAACAGCCCGAACCACACTTCCCCACTACAGTAGACACTCTCCTCCAACACCCAACTACCAACAACAGCCACCACAACCTGACCCAAGGCACCCACCCTTTGGCCCTTGCCATCCATACGGCTCTCCCACCAACACTTCCCTCCTCCTTTTCCTCCCCTCCTCCGACTTTCAACAGCCCGAACCACACTTCCCCACTACAGCAGACACTCTCCTCCAACACCCAACTACCAACAACAGCCACCACAACCTGACCCAAGGCACCCACCCTTTTGCCCTTGCCATCCATATGGCGCTCCCACCAACACTTCCCTCCTCCTTTTCCTCCCCTCCTCCTACTTTCAACAGCCCTGACCACACTTCCCCACTACAGCAGACACTCTCCTCCAACACCGGACTACCAACAACAGCCACCACAACCTGCACCAAGGCACCCACCCTTTTGCCCTTGCCATCCATATGGCGCTCCCACCAACACTTCCCTCCTCCTTTTCCTCCCCTCCTCCTACTTTCAACAGCCCGAACCACACTTCCCCACTACAGCAGACACTCTCCTCCAACACCGGACTACCAACAACAGCCACCACAACCTGACCCAAGGCACCCACCCTTTTGCCCTTGCCATCCATACGGCTCTCCCACCAACACTTCCCTCCTCCTTTTCCTCCCCTCCTCCTACTTTCAACAGCCCGAACCACACTTCCCCACTACAGTAGACACTCTCCTCCAACACCCAACTACCAAAAACAGCCACCACAACCTGACCCAAGGCACCCACCCTTTGGCCCTTGCCATCCATACGGCTCTCCCACCAACACTTCCCTCCTCCTTTTCCTCCCCTCCTCCTACTTTCAACAGCCCGAACCACACTTCCCCACTACAGCAGACACTCTCCTCCAACACCCAACTACCAACAACAGCCACCACAACCTGCACCAAGGCACCCACCCTTTTGGCACTGGCATGCACACGGATCTCCCACCAACACTTCCCTCCTCCTTTTCCTCCCCTCCTCCTATTTTCAACAGCCCTGACCACACTTACTCACTACAGCAGACACTCTCCTCCAACACCGGACTACCAACAACAGCCACCACAACCTGCACCAAGGCACCCACCCTTTTACCCTTGCCATCCATACGGCTCTCCCACCAACAATTCCCTCCTCCTTTTCCTCCCCTCCTCCTACTTTCAACAGCCCGAACCACACTTCCCCACTACAGCAGACACTCTCCTCCAACACCCAACTACCAACAACAGCCACCACAACCTGACCCAAGGCACCCACCCTTTTGGCACTGGCATGCACACGGCTCTCCCACCAACACTTCCCTCCTCCTTTTCCTCCCCTCCTCCTACTTTCAACAGCCCGAACCACACTTCCCCACTACAGCAGACACTCTCCTCCAACACCGGACCACCAACAACAGCCACCACAACCTGACCCAAGGCACCCACCCTTTGGCCCTTGCCATCCATATGGCACTCCCACCAACACTTCCCTCCTCCTTTTCCTCCCCTCCTCCTACTTTCAACAGCCCGAACCACACTTCCCCACTACAGCAGACACTCTCCTCCAACACCGGACTACCAACAACAGCCACCACAACCTGACCCAAGGCACCCACCCTTTGGCCCTTGCCATCCATACGGCTCTCCCACCAACACTTCCCTCATCCTTTTCCTCCCCTCCTCCTACTTTCAACAGCCCGAACCACACTTCCCCACTACAGTAGACACTCTCCTCCAACACCCAACTACCAAAAACAGCCACCACAACCTGACCCAAGGCACCCACCCTTTGGCCCTTGCCATCCATACGGCTCTCCCACCAACACTTCCCTCCTCCTTTTCCTCCCCTCCTCCGACTTTCAACAGCCCGAACCACACTTCCCCACTACAGCAGACACTCTCCTCCAACACCCAACTACCAACAACAGCCACCACAACCTGCACCAAGGCACCCACCCTTTTGGCATTGGCATGCACACGGCTCTCCCACCAACACTTCCCTCCTCCTTTTCCTCCCCTCCTCCTATTTTCAGCAGCCCTGACCACACTTACCCACTACAGCAGACACTCTCCTCCAACACCCAACTACCAACAACAGCCACCACAACCTGACCCAAGGCACCCACCCTTTGGCCCTTGCCATCCATACGGCTCTCCCACCAACACTTCCCTCCTCCTTTTCCTCCCCTCCTCCTACTTTCAACAGCCCGAACCACACTTCCCCACTACAGCAGACACTCTCCTCCAACACCCAACTACCAACAACAGCCACCACAACCTGCACCAAGGCACCCACCCTTTTGGCACTGGCATGCACACGGCTCTCCCACCAACACTTCCCTCCTCCTTTTCCTCCCCTCCTCCTACTTTCAACAGCCCGAACCACACTTCCCCACTACAGCAGACACTCTCCTCCAACACCGGACTACCAACAACAGCCACCACAACCTGACCCAAGGCACCCACCCTTTGGCCCTTGCCATCCATACGGCTCTCCCACCAACACTTCCCTCCTCCTTTTCCTCCCCTCCTCCTACTTTCAACAGCCCGAACCACACTTCCCCACTACAGCAGACACTCTCCTCCAACACCCAACTACCAACAACAGCCACCACAACCTGCACCAAGGCACCCACCCTTTTGGCACTGGCATGCACACGGCTCTCCCACCAACACTTCCCTCCTCCTTTTCCTCCCCTCCTCCTACTTTCAACAGCCCGAACCACACTTCCCCACTACAGCAGACACTCTCCTCCAACACCCAACTACCAACAACAGCCACCACAACCTGACCCAAGGCACCCACCCTTTGGCCCTTGCCATCCATACGGCTCTCCCACCAACACTTCCCTCCTCCTTTTCCTCCCCTCCTCCTACTTTCAACAGCCCTGACCACACTTCCCCACTACAGCAGACACTCTCCTCCAACACCGGACTACCAACAACAGCCACCACAACCTGACCCAAGGCACCCACCCTTTGGCCCTTGCCATCCATACGGCTCTCCCACCAACACTTCCCTCCTCCTTTTCCTCCCCTCCTCCTACTTTCAACAGCCCTGACCACACTTCCCCACTACAGCAGACACTCTCCTCCAACACCCAACTACCAACAACAGCCACCACAACCTGACCCAAGGCACCCACCCTTTTGCCCTTGCCATCCATACGGCTCTCCCACCAACACTTCCCTCCTCCTTTTCCTCCCCTCCTCCTACTTTCAACAGCCCGAACCACACTTCCCCACTACAGCAGACACTCTCCTCCAACACCCAACTACCAACAACAGCCACCACAACCTGACCCAAGGCACCCACCCTTTGGCCCTTGCCATCCATACGGCTCTCCCACCAACACTTCCCTCCTCCTTTTCCTCCCCTCCTCCTACTTTCAACAGCCCGAACCACACTTCCCCACTACAGCAGACACTCTCCTCCAACACCCAACTACCAACAACAGCCACCACAACCTGACCCAAGGCACCCACCCTTTTGCCCTTGCCATCCATACGGCTCTCCCACCAACACTTCCCTCCTCCTTTTCCTCCCCTCCTCCTACTTTCAACAGCCCGAACCACACTTCCCCACTACAGCAGACACTCTCCTCCAACACCCAACTACCAACAACAGCCACCACAACCTGACCCAAGGCACCCACCCTTTGGCCCTTGCCATCCATACGGCTCTCCCACCAACACTTCCCTCCTCCTTTTCCTCCCCTCCTCCTACTTTCAACAGCCCGAACCACACTTCCCCACTACAGCAGACACTCTCCTCCAACACCGGACTACCAACAACAGCCACCACAACCTGACCCAAGGCACCCACCCTTTGGCCCTTGCCATCCATACGGCTCTCCCACCAACACTTCCCTCCTCCTTTTCCTCCCCTCCTCCGACTTTCAACAGCCCGAACCACACTTCCCCACTACAGCAGACACTCTCCTCCAACACCCAACTACCAACAACAGCCACCACAACCTGACCCAAGGCACCCACCCTTTTGCCCTTGCCATCCATACGGCTCTCCCACCAACACTTCCCTCCTCCTTTTCCTCCCCTCCTCCTACTTTCAACAGCCCGAACCACACTTCCCCACTACAGCAGACACTCTCCTCCAACACCCAACTACCAACAACAGCCACCACAACCTGACCCAAGGCACCCACCCTTTGGCCCTTGCCATCCATACGGCTCTCCCACCAACACTTCCCTCCTCCTTTTCCTCCCCTCCTCCTACTTTCAACAGCCCGAACCACACTTCCCCACTACAGCAGACACTCTCCTCCAACACCCAACTACCAACAACAGCCACCACAACCTGACCCAAGGCACCCACCCTTTCGCCCTTGCCATCCATACGGCTCTCCCACCAACACTTCCTTCCTCCTTTTCCTCCCCTCCTCCGACTTTCAACAGCCCGAACCACACTTCCCCACGACAGCAGACACTCTCCTCCAACACCAGACTACCAACAACAGCCACCACAACCTGCACCAAGGCACCCACCCTTTTGCCCTTGCCATCCATACGGCTCTCCCACCAACACTTCCCTCCTCCTTTTCCTCCCCTCCTCCTACTTTCAACAGCCCGAACCACACTTCCCCACTACAGCAGACACTCTCCTCCAACACCGGACCACCAACAACAGCCACCACAACCTGCACCAAGGCACCCACCCTTTTGCCCTTGCCATCCATATGGCGCTCCCACCAACACTTCCCTCCTCCTTTTCCTCCCCTCCTCCTACTTTCAACAGCCCTGACCACACTTCCCCACTACAGCAGACACTCTCCTCCAACACCGGACTACCAACAACAGCCACCACAACCTGACCCAAGGCACCCACCCTTTTGCCCTTGCCATCCATACGGCTCTCCCACCAACACTTCCCTCCTCCTTTTCCTCCCCTCCTCCTACTTTCAACAGCCCTGACCACACTTCCCCACTACAGCAGACACTCTCCTCCAACACCGGACCACCAACAACAACCACCACAACCTGCACCAAGGCACCCACCCTTTTGGCATTGGCATGCACACGGCTCTCCCACCAACACTTCCCTCCTCCTTTTCCTCCCCTCCTCCTACTTTCAACAGCCCGAACCACACTTCCCCACTACAGCAGACACTCTCCTCCAACACCGGACCACCAACAACAGCCACCACAACCTGCACCAAGGCACCCACCCTTTTGCCCTTGCCATCCATATGGCGCTCCCACCAACACTTCCCTCCTCCTTTTCCTCCCCTCCTCCTACTTTCAACAGCCCTGACCACACTTCCCCACTACAGCAGACACTCTCCTCCAACACCGGACTACCAACAACAGCCACCACAACCTGCACCAAGGCACCCACCCTTTTGCCCTTGCCATCCATATGGCGCTCCCACCAACACTTCCCTCCTCCTTTTCCTCCCCTCCTCCTACTTTCAACAGCCCGAACCACACTTCCCCACTACAGCAGACACTCTCCTCCAACACCGGACTACCAACAACAGCCACCACAACCTGACCCAAGGCACCCACCCTTTTGCCCTTGCCATCCATACGGCTCTCCCACCAACACTTCCCTCCTCCTTTTCCTCCCCTCCTCCTACTTTCAACAGCCCGAACCACACTTCCCCACTACAGTAGACACTCTCCTCCAACACCCAACTACCAAAAACAGCCACCACAACCTGACCCAAGGCACCCACCCTTTGGCCCTTGCCATCCATACGGCTCTCCCACCAACACTTCCCTCCTCCTTTTCCTCCCCTCCTCCTACTTTCAACAGCCCGAACCACACTTCCCCACTACAGCAGACACTCTCCTCCAACACCCAACTACCAACAACAGCCACCACAACCTGCACCAAGGCACCCACCCTTTTGCCCTTGCCATCCATACGGCTCTCCCACCAACACTTCCCTCCTCCTTTTCCTCCCCTCCTCCTACTTTCAACAGCCCGAACCACACTTCCCCACTACAGCAGACACTCTCCTCCAACACCCAACTACCAACAACAGCCACCACAACCTGACCCAAGGCACCCACCCTTTGGCCCTTGCCATCCATACGGCTCTCCCACCAACACTTCCCTCCTCCTTTTCCTCCCCTCCTCCTACTTTCAACAGCCCGAACCACACTTCCCCACTACAGCAGACACTCTCCTCCAACACCGGACTACCAACAACAGCCACCACAACCTGCACCAAGGCACCCACCCTTTGGCCCTTGCCATCCATACGGCTCTCCCACCAACACTTCCCTCCTCCTTTTCCTCCCCTCCTCCTACTTTCAACAGCCCGAACCACACTTCCCCACTACAGCAGACACTCTCCTCCAACACCGGACCACCAACAACAGCCACCACAACCTGCACCAAGGCACCCACCCTTTGGCCCTTGCCATCCATATGGCGCTCCCACCAACACTTCCCTCCTCCTTTTCCTCCCCTCCTCCTACTTTCAACAGCCCTGACCACACTTCCCCACTACAGCAGACACTCTCCTCCAACACCGGACTACCAACAACAGCCACCACAACCTGACCCAAGGCACCCACCCTTTTGCCCTTGCCATCCATACGGCTCTCCCACCAACACTTCCCTCCTCCTTTTCCTCCCCTCCTCCTGTTTTTGACAGCCCTGACCACACTTCCCCACTACAGCAGACACTCTCCTCCAACACCGGACTACCAACAACAGCCACCACAACCTGACCCAAGGCACCCACCCTTTGGCCCTGGCCATCCATACGGCTCTCCCACCAACACTTCCCTCCTCCTTTTCCTCCCCTCCTCCTACTTTCAACAGCCCGAACCACACTTCCCCACTACAGCAGACACTCTCCTCCAACACCGGACCACCAACAACAGCCACCACAACCTGCACCAAGGCACCCACCCTTTGGCCCTTGCCATCCATATGGCGCTCCCACCAACACTTCCCTCCTCCTTTTCCTCCCCTCCTCCTACTTTCAACAGCCCGAACCACACTTCCCCACTACAGCAGACACTCTCCTCCAACACCGGACTACCAACAACAGCCACCACAACCTGACCCAAGGCACCCACCCTTTTGCCCTTGCCATCCATATGGCGCTCCCACCAACACTTCCCTCCTCCTTTTCCTCCCCTCCTCCTACTTTCAACAGCCCGAACCACACTTCCCCACTACAGCAGACACTCTCCTCCAACACCGGACTACCAACAACAGCCACCACAACCTGACCCAAGGCACCCACCCTTTTGCCCTTGCCATCCATACGGCTCTCCCACCAACACTTCCCTCCTCCTTTTCCTCCCCTCCTCCTACTTTCAACAGCCCGAACCACACTTCCCCACTACAGCAGACACTCTCCTCCAACACCGGACCACCAACAACAGCCACCACAACCTGCACCAAGGCACCCACCCTTTTGCCCTTGCCATCCATACGGCTCTCCCACCAACACTTCCCTCCTCCTTTTCCTCCCCTCCTCCTACTTTCAACAGCCCGAACCACACTTCCCCACTACAGCAGACACTCTCCTCCAACACCGGACTACCAACAACAGCCACCACAACCTGACCCAAGGCACCCACCCTTTTGGCACTGGCATGCACACGGCTCTCCCACCAACACTTCCCTCCTCCTTTTCCTCCCCTCCTCCTACTTTCAACAGCCCGAACCACACTTCCCCACTACAGCAGACACTCTCCTCCAACACCCAACTACCAACAACAGCCACCACAACCTGCACCAAGGCACCCACCCTTTTGCCCTTGCCATCCATATGGCTCTCCCACCAACACTTCCCTCCTCCTTTTCCTCCCCTCCTCCTACTTTCAACAGCCCGAACCACACTTCCCCACTACAGCAGACACTCTCCTCCAACACCGGACCACCAACAACAGCCACCACAACCTGACCCAAGGCACCCACCCTTTGGCCCTTGCCATCCATACGGCTCTCCCACCAACACTTCCCTCCTCCTTTTCCTCCCCTCCTCCTACTTTCAACAGCCCGAACCACACTTCCCCACTACAGCAGACACTCTCCTCCAACACCCAACTACCAACAACAGCCACCACAACCTGCACCAAGGCACCCACCCTTTTGCCCTTGCCATCCATATGGCGCTCCCACCAACACTTCCCTCCTCCTTTTCCTCCCCTCCTCCTACTTTCAACAGCCCGAACCACACTTCCCCACTACAGCAGACACTCTCCTCCAACACCGGACTACCAACAACAGCCACCACAACCTGACCCAAGGCACCCACCCTTTTGCCCTTGCCATCCATACGGCTCTCCCACCAACACTTCCCTCCTCCTTTTCCTCCCCTCCTCCTACTTTCAACAGCCCGAACCACACTTCCCCACTACAGCAGACACTCTCCTCCAACACCCAACTACCAACAACAGCCACCACAACCTGACCCAAGGCACCCACCCTTTTGCCCTTGCCATCCATACGGCTCTCCCACCAACACTTCCCTCCTCCTTTTCCTCCCCTCCTCCTACTTTCAACAGCCCGAACCACACTTCCCCACTACAGCAGACACTCTCCTCCAACACCGGACTACCAACAACAGCCACCACAATCTGCACCAAGGCACCCACCCTTTTGGCACTGGCATGCACACGGCTCTCCCACCAACACTTCCCTCATCCTTTTCCTCCCCTCCTACTTTCAACAGCCCTGACCACACTTCCCCACTACAGCAGACACTCTCCTCCAACACCGGACTACCAACAACAGCCACCACAACCTGACCCAAGGCACCCACCCTTTGGCCCTTGCCATCCATACGGCTCTCCCACCAACACTTCCCTCCTCCTTTTCCTCCCCTCCTCCTACTTTCAACAGCCCGAACCACACTTCCCCACTACAGCAGACACTCTCCTCCAACACCGGACCACCAACAACAGCCACCACAACCTGCACCAAGGCACCCACCCTTTCGCCCTTGCCATCCATATGGCGCTCCCACCAACACTTCCCTCCTCCTTTTCCTCCCCTCCTCCTACTTTCAACAGCCCTGACCACACTTCCCCACTACAGCAGACACTCTCCTCCAACACCGGACTACCAACAACAGCCACCACAACCTGCACCAAGGCACCCACCCTTTTCCCCTGGCCATCCATATGGCGCTCCCACCAACACTTCCCTCCTCCTTTTCCTCCCCTCCTCCTACTTTCAACAGCCCGAACCACACTTCCCCACTACAGCAGACACTCTCCTCCAACACCCAACTACCAACAACAGCCACCACAACCTGACCCAAGGCACCCACCCTTTGGCCCTTGCCATCCATACGGCTCTCCCACCAACACTTCCCTCCTCCTTTTCCTCCCCTCCTCCTACTTTCAACAGCCCGAACCACACTTCCCCACTACAGCAGACACTCTCCTCCAACACCGGACCACCAACAACAGCCACCACAACCTGCACCAAGGCACCCACCCTTTTGCCCTTGCCATCCATATGGCGCTCCCACCAACACTTCCCTCCTCCTTTTCCTCCCCTCCTCCTACTTTCAACAGCCCGAACCACACTTCCCCACTACAGCAGACACTCTCCTCCAACACCCAACTACCAACAACAGCCACCACAACCTGACCCAAGGCACCCACCCTTTTGCCCTTGCCATCCATACGGCTCTCCCACCAACACTTCCCTCCTCCTTTTCCTCCCCTCCTCCTACTTTCAACAGCCCGAACCACACTTCCCCACTACAGCAGACACTCTCCTCCAACACCCAACTACCAACAACAGCCACCACAACCTGACCCAAGGCACCCACCCTTTGGCCCTTGCCATCCATACGGCTCTCCCACCAACACTTCCCTCCTCCTTTTCCTCCCCTCCTCCGACTTTCAACAGCCCGAACCACACTTCCCCACTACAGCAGACACTCTCCTCCAACACCGGACTACCAACAACAGCCACCACAACCTGACCCAAGGCACCCACCCTTTGGCCCTTGCCATCCATACGGCTCTCCCACCAACACTTCCCTCCTCCTTTTCCTCCCCTCCTCCTACTTTCAACAGCCCTGACCACACTTCCCCACTACAGCAGACACTCTCCTCCAACACCCAACTACCAACAACAGCCACCACAACCTGACCCAAGGCACCCACCCTTTTGGCACTGGCATGCACACGGCTCTCCCACCAACACTTCCCTCCTCCTTTTCCTCCCCTCCTCCTACTTTCAACAGCCAGAACCACACTTCCCCACTACAGCAGACACTCTCCTCCAACACCAGACCACCAACAACAGCCACCACAACCTGACCCAAGGCACCCACCCTTTTGGCACTGGCATGCACACGGCTCTCCCACCAACACTTCCCTCCTCCTTTTCCTCCCCTCCTCCTACTTTCAACAGCCCTAACCACACTTCCCCACTACAGCAGACACTCTCCTCCAACACCGGACTACCAACAACAGCCACCACAACCTGCACCAAGGCACCCACCCTTTTGCCCTGGCCATCCATACGGCTCTCCCACCAACACTTCCCTCCTCCTTTTCCTCCCATCCTCCTACTTTCAACAGCCCGAACCACACTTCCCCACTACAGCAGACACTCTCCTCCAACACCGGACTATCAACAACAGCCACCACAACCTGCACCAAGGCACCCACCCTTTGGCCCTTGCCATCCATACGGCTCTCCCACCAACACTTCCTTCCTCCTTTTCCTCCCCTCCTCCTACTTTCAACAGCCCGAACCACACTTCCCCACTACAGCAGACACTCTCCTCCAACACCCAACTACCAACAACAGCCACCACAACCTGACCCAAGGCACCCACCCTTTGGCCCTTGCCATCCATACGGCTCTCCCACCAACACTTCCCTCCTCCTTTTCCTCCCCTCCTCCTACTTTCAACAGCCCGAACCACACTTCCCCACTACAGCAGACACTCTCCTCCAACACCGGACCACCAACAACAGCCACCACAACCTGACCCAAGGCACCCACCCTTTGGCCCTTGCCATCCATACGGCTCTCCCACCAACACTTCCCTCCTCCTTTTCCTCCCCTCCTCCTACTTTCAACAGCCCGAACCACACTTCCCCACTACAGCAGACACTCTCCTCCAACACCGGACCACCAACAACAGCCACCACAACCTGACCCAAGGCACCCACCCTTTTGCCCTTGCCATCCATATGGCGCTCCCACCAACACTTCCCTCCTCCTTTTCCTCCCCTCCTCCTACTTTCAACAGCCCGAACCACACTTCCCCACTACAGCAGACACTCTCCTCCAACACCCAACTACCAACAACAGCCACCACAACCTGACCCAAGGCACCCACCCTTTTGCCCTTGCCATCCATATGGCTCTCCCACCAACACTTCCCTCCTCCTTTTCCTCCCCTCCTCCTACTTTCAACAGCCCGAACCACACTTCCCCACTACAGCAGACACTCTCCTCCAACACCCAACTACCAACAACAGCCACCACAACCTGACCCAAGGCACCCACCCTTTGGCCCTTGCCATCCATACGGCTCTCCCACCAACACTTCCCTCCTCCTTTTCCTCCCCTCCTCCTACTTTCAACAGCCCGAACCACACTTCCCCACTACAGCAGACACTCTCCTCCAACACCGGACTACCAACAACAGCCACCACAACCTGCACCAAGGCCCCCCCACCTTTTGGCATTGGCATGCACACGGCTCTCCCACCAACACTTCCCTCCTCCTTTTCCTCCCCTCCTCCGACTTTCAACAGCCCGAACCACACTTCCCCACTACAGCAGACACTCTCCTCCAACACCGGACCACCAACAACAGCCACCACAACCTGCACCAAGGCACCCACCCTTTTGGCATTGGCATGCACACGGCTCTCCCACCAACACTTCCCTCCTCCTTTTCCTCCCCTCCTCCTGTTTTTGACAGCCCTGACCACACTTCCCCACTACAGCAGACACTCTCCTCCAACACCGGACTACCAACAACAGCCACCACAACCTGACCCAAGGCACCCACCCTTTGGCCCTTGCCATCCATACGGCTCTCCCACCAACACTTCCCTCCTCCTTTTCCTCCCCTCCTCCTACTTTCAACAGCCCGAACCACACTTCCCCACTACAGCAGACACTCTCCTCCAACACCCAACTACCAACAACAGCCACCACAACCTGACCCAAGGCACTCACCCTTTTGCCCTTGCCATCCATGGGGCTCTCCCACCAACACTTCCCTCCTCCTTTTCCTCCCCTCCTCCTACTTTCAACAGCCCGAACCACACTTCCCCACTACAGCAGACACTCTCCTCCAACACCGGACTACCAACAACAGCCACCACAACCTGACCCAAGGCACCCACCCTTTGGCCCTTGCCATCCATACGGCTCTCCCACCAACACTTCCCTCCTCCTTTTCCTCCCCTCCTCCTGTTTTTGACAGCCCTGACCACACTTCCCCACTACAGCAGACACTCTCATCCAACACCGGACTACCAACAACAGCCACCACAACCTGACCCAAGGCACCCACCCTTTGGCCCTTGCCATCCATACGGCTCTCCCACCAACACTTCCCTCCTCCTTTTCCTCCCCTCCTCCTACTTTCAACAGCCCGAACCACACTTCCCCACTACAGCAGACACTCTCCTCCAACACCCAACTACCAACAACAGCCACCACAACCTGCACCAAGGCACCCACCCTTTTGCCCTTGCCATCCATACGGCTCTCCCACCAACACTTCCCTCCTCCTTTTCCTCCCCTCCTCCGACTTTCAACAGCCCGAACCACACTTCCCCACTACAGCAGACACTCTCCTCCAACACCGGACTACCAACAACAGCCACCACAACCTGCACCAAGGCACCCACCCTTTTGGCACTGGCATGCACACGGCTCTCCCACCAACACTTCCCTCCTCCTTTTCCTCCCCTCCTCCTACTTTCAACAGCCCGAACCACACTTCCCCACTACAGCAGACACTCTCCTCCAACACCCAACTACCAACAACAGCCACCACAACCTGCACCAAGGCACCCACCCTTTTGCCCTTGCCATCCATACGGCTCTCCCACCAACACTTCCCTCCTCCTTTTCCTCCCCTCCTCCTACTTTCAACAGCCCGAACCACACTTCCCCACTACAGCAGACACTCTCCTCCAACACCGGACTACCAACAACAGCCACCACAACCTGCACCAAGGCACCCACCCTTTTGCCCTTGCCATCCATACGGCTCTCCCACCAACACTTCCCTCCTCCTTTTCCTCCCCTCCTCCTACTTTCAACAGCCCGAACCACACTTCCCCACTACAGCAGACACTCTCCTCCAACACCGGACCACCAACAACAGCCACCACAACCTGCACCAAGGCCCCCCCACCTTTTGGCATTGGCATGCACACGGCTCTCCCACCAACACTTCCCTCCTCCTTTTCCTCCCCTCCTCCGACTTTCAACAGCCCGAACCAAACTTCCCCACTACAGCAGACACTCTCCTCCAACACCGGACCACCAACAACAGCCACCACAACCTGCACCAAGGCACCCACCCTTTTGGCATTGGCATGCACACGGCTCTCCCACCAACACTTCCCTCCTCCTTTTCCTCCCCTCCTCCTGTTTTTGACAGCCCTGACCACACTTCCCCACTACAGCAGACACTCTCCTCCAACACCCAACTACCAACAACAGCCACCACAACCTGACCCAAGGCACCCACCCTTTTGCCCTTGCCATCCATACGGCTCTCCCACCAACACTTCCCTCCTCCTTTTCCTCCCCTCCTCCTACTTTCAACAGCCCGAACCACACTTCCCCACTACAGCAGACACTCTCCTCCAACACCCAACTACCAACAACAGCCACCACAACCTGACCCAAGGCACCCACCCTTTTGCCCTTGCCATCCATGCGGCTCTCCCACCAACACTTCCCTCCTCCTTTTCCTCCCCTCCTCCTACTTTCAACAGCCCGAACCACGCTTCCCCACTACAGCAGACACTCTCCTCCAACACCCAACTACCAACAACAGCCACCACAACCTGACCCAAGGCACCCACCCTTTGGCCCTTGCCATCCATACGGCTCTCCCACCAACACTTCCCTCCTCCTTTTCCTCCCCTCCTCCTACTTTCAACAGCCCTGACCACACTTCCCCACTACAGCAGACACTCTCCTCCAACACCGGACTACCAACAACAGCCACCACAACCTGACCCAAGGCACCCACCCTTTGGCCCTTGCCATCCATACGGCTCTCCCACCAACACTTCCCTCCTCCTTTTCCTCCCCTCCTCCTACTTTCAACAGCCCGAACCACACTTCCCCACTACAGCAGACACTCTCCTCCAACACCGGACTACCAACAACAGCCACCACAACCTGACCCAAGGCACCCACCCTTTGGCCCTTGCCATCCATACGGCTCTCCCACCAACACTTCCCTCCTCCTTTTCCTCCCCTCCTCCTACTTTCAACAGCCCGAACCACACTTCCCCACTACAGCAGACACTCTCCTCCAACACCCAACTACCAACAACAGCCACCACAACCTGACCCAAGGCACCCACCCTTTTGCCCTTGCCATCCATACGGCTCTCCCACCAACACTTCCCTCCTCCTTTTCCTCCCCTCCTCCTACTTTCAACAGCCCGAACCACACTTCCCCACTACAGCAGACACTCTCCTCCAACACTGGACTACCAACAACAGCCACCACAACCTGCACCAAGGCACCCACCCTTTTGCCCTTGCCATCCATATGGCGCTCCCACCAACACTTCCCTCCTCCTTTTCCTCCCCTCCTCCTACTTTCAACAGCCCGAACCACACTTCCCCACTACAGCAGACACTCTCCTCCAACACCGGACTACCAACAACAGCCACCACAACCTGACCCAAGGCACCCACCCTTTGGCCCTTGCCATCCATACGGCTCTCCCACCAACACTTCCCTCCTCCTTTTCCTCCCCTCCTCCTACTTTCAACAGCCCGAACCACACTTCCCCACTACAGCAGACACTCTCCTCCAACACCCAACTACCAACAACAGCCACCACAACCTGACCCAAGGCACCCACCCTTTGGCCCTTGCCATCCATACGGCTCTCCCACCAACACTTCCCTCATCCTTTTCCTCCCATCCTCCTACTTTCAACAGCCCGAACCACACTTCCCCACTACAGCAGACACTCTCCTCCAACACCCAACTACCAACAACAGCCACCACAACCTGACCCAAGGCACCCACCCTTTGGCCCTTGCCATCCATACGGCTCTCCCACCAACACTTCCCTCCTCCTTTTCCTCCCCTCCTCCTACTTTCAACAGCCCGAACCACACTTCCCCACTACAGCAGACACTCTCCTCCAACACCGGACCACCAACAACAGCCACCACAACCTGCACCAAGGCCCCCCCACCTTTTGGCATTGGCATGCACACGGCTCTCCCACCAACACTTCCCTCCTCCTTTTCCTCCCCTCCTCCGACTTTCAACAGCCCGAACCACACTTCCCCACTACAGCAGACACTCTCCTCCAACACCCAACTACCAACAACAGCCACCACAACCTGACCCAAGGCACCCACCCTTTTGGCATTGGCATGCACACGGCTCTCCCACCAACACTTCCCTCCTCCTTTTCCTCCCCTCCTCCTACTTTCAACAGCCCGAACCACACTTCCCCACTACAGCAGACACTCTCCTCCAACACCCAACTACCAACAACAGCCACCACAACCTGACCCAAGGCACCCACCCTTTTGCCCTTGCCATCCATACGGCTCTCCCACCAACACTTCCCTCCTCCTTTTCCTCCCCTCCTCCGACTTTCAACAGCCCGAACCACACTTCCCCACTACAGCAGACACTCTCCTCCAACACCGGACCACCAACAACAGCCACCACAACCTGACCCAAGGCACCCACCCTTTTGCCCTTGCCATCCATACGGCTCTCCCACCAACACTTCCCTCCTCCTTTTCCTCCCCTCCTCCGACTTTCAACAGCCCGAACCACACTTCCCCACTACAGCAGACACTCTCCTCCAACACCCAACTACCAACAACAGCCACCACAACCTGCACCAAGGCACCCACCCTTTGGCCCTTGCCATCCATACGGCTCTCCCACCAACACTTCCCTCCTCCTTTTCCTCCCCTCCTCCTACTTTCAACAGCCCGAACCACACTTCCCCACTACAGCAGACACTCTCCTCCAACACTGGACTACCAACAACAGCCACCACAACCTGACCCAAGGCACCCACCCTTTTGCCCTTGCCATCCATATGGCGCTCCCACCAACACTTCCCTCCTCCTTTTCCTCCCCTCCTCCTACTTTCAACAGCCCGAACCACACTTCCCCACTACAGCAGACACTCTCCTCCAACACCCAACTACCAACAACAGCCACCACAACCTGCACCAAGGCACCCACCCTTTTGCCCTGGCCATCCATATGGCTCTCCCACCAACACTTCCCTCCTCCTTTTCCTCCCCTCCTCCTACTTTCAACAGCCCGAACCACACTTCCCCACTACAGCAGACACTCTCCTCCAACACCGGACTACCAACAACAGCCACCACAACCTGACCCAAGGCACCCACCCTTTGGCCCTTGCCATCCATACGGCTCTCCCACCAACACTTCCCTCCTCCTTTTCCTCCCCTCCTCCTACTTTCAGCAGCCGGAACCACACTTCCCCACTACAGCAGACACTCTCCTCCAACACCGGACCACCAACAACAGCCACCACAACCTGACCCAAGGCACCCACCCTTTGGCCCTTGCCATCCATACGGCGCTCCCACCAACACTTCCCTCCTCCTTTTCCTCCCATCCTCCGACTTTCAACAGCCCGAACCACACTTCCCCACTACAGCAGACACTCTCCTCCAACACTGGACTACCAACAACAGCCACCACAACCTGACCCAAGGCACCCACCCTTTGGCCCTTGCCATCCATACGGCTCTCCCACCAACACTTCCCTCCTCCTTTTCCTCCCCTCCTCCTACTTTCAACAGCCCGAACCACACTTCCCCACTACAGCAGACACTCTCCTCCAACACCCAACTACCAACAACAGCCACCACAACCTGACCCAAGGCACCCACCCTTTTGCCCTTGCCATCCATACGGCTCTCCCACCAACACTTCCCTCCTCCTTTTCCTCCCCTCCTCCTACTTTCAACAGCCCGAACCACACTTCCCCACTACAGCAGACACTCTCCTCCAACACCGGACTACCAACAACAGCCACCACAACCTGACCCAAGGCACCCACCCTTTGGCCTTGCCATCCATACGGCTCTCCCACCAACACTTCCCTCCTCCTTTTCCTCCCCTCCTCCTACTTTCAACAGCCCGAACCACACTTCCCCACTACAGCAGACACTCTCCTCCAACACCCAACTACCAACAACAGCCACCACAACCTGACCCAAGGCACCCACCCTTTTGCCCTTGCCATCCATACGGCTCTCCCACCAACACTTCCCTCCTCCTTTTCCTCCCCTCCTCCTGTTTTTGACAGCCCGAACCACACTTCCCCACTACAGCAGACACTCTCCTCCAACACCGGACCACCAACAACAGCCACCACAACCTGCACCAAGGCACCCACCCTTTTGCCCTTGCCATCCATACGGCGCTCCCACCAACACTTCCCTCCTCCTTTTCCTCCCATCCTCCGACTTTCAACAGCCCGAACCACACTTCCCCACTACAGCAGACACTCTCCTCCAACACCCAACTACCAACAACAGCCACCACAACCTGACCCAAGGCACCCACCCTTTGGCCCTTGCCATCCATACGGCTCTCCCACCAACACTTCCCTCCTCCTTTTCCTCCCCTCCTCCTACTTTCAACAGCCCGAACCACACTTCCCCACTACAGCAGACACTCTCCTCCAACACCCAACTACCAACAACAGCCACCACAACCTGACCCAAGGCACCCACCCTTTTGCCCTTGCCATCCATACGGCTCTCCCACCAACACTTCCCTCCTCCTTTTCCTCCCCTCCTCCTACTTTCAACAGCCCGAACCACACTTCCCCACTACAGCAGACACTCTCCTCCAACACCCAACTACCAACAACAGCCACCACAACCTGACCCAAGGCACCCACCCTTTTGCCCTTGCCATCCATGCGGCTCTCCCACCAACACTTCCCTCCTCCTTTTCCTCCCCTCCTCCTACTTTCAACAGCCCGAACCACGCTTCCCCACTACAGCAGACACTCTCCTCCAACACCGGACTACCAACAACAGCCACCACAACCTGACCCAAGGCACCCACCCTTTGGCCCTTGCCATCCATACGGCTCTCCCACCAACACTTCCCTCCTCCTTTTCCTCCCCTCCTCCTACTTTCAACAGCCCGAACCACACTTCCCCACTACAGCAGACACTCTCCTCCAACACCCAACTACCAACAACAGCCACCACAACCTGACCCAAGGCACCCACCCTTTGGCCCTTGCCATCCATACGGCTCTCCCACCAACACTTCCCTCCTCCTTTTCCTCCCCTCCTCCTACTTTCAACAGCCCGAACCACACTTCCCCACTACAGCAGACACTCTCCTCCAACACCCAACTACCAACAACAGCCACCACAACCTGACCCAAGGCACCCACCCTTTTGCCCTTGCCATCCATACGGCTCTCCCACCAACACTTCCCTCCTCCTTTTCCTCCCCTCCTCCGACTTTCAACAGCCCGAACCACACTTCCCCACTACAGCAGACACTCTCCTCCAACACCAGACCACCAACAACAGCCACCACAACCTGACCCAAGGCACCCACCCTTTTGCCCTTGCCATCCATACGGCTCTCCCACCAACACTTCCCTCCTCCTTTTCCTCCCCTCCTCCGACTTTCAACAGCCCGAACCACACTTCCCCACTACAGCAGACACTCTCCTCCAACACCCAACTACCAACAACAGCCACCACAACCTGACCCAAGGCACCCACCCTTTGGCCCTTGCCATCCATACGGCTCTCCCACCAACACTTCCCTCCTCCTTTTCCTCCCCTCCTCCTACTTTCAACAGCCCGAACCACACTTCCCCACTACAGCAGACACTCTCCTCCAACACTGGACTACCAACAACAGCCACCACAACCTGACCCAAGGCACCCACCCTTTTGCCCTTGCCATCCATATGGCTCTCCCACCAACACTTCCCTCCTCCTTTTCCTCCCCTCCTCCTACTTTCAACAGCCCGAACCACACTTCCCCACTACAGCAGACACTCTCCTCCAACACCCAACTACCAACAACAGCCACCACAACCTGCACCAAGGCACCCACCCTTTTGCCCTGGCCATCCATATGGCTCTCCCACCAACACTTCCCTCCTCCTTTTCCTCCCCTCCTCCTACTTTCAACAGCCCGAACCACACTTCCCCACTACAGCAGACACTCTCCTCCAACACCCAACTACCAACAACAGCCACCACAACCTGACCCAAGGCACCCACCCTTTGGCCCTTGCCATCCATACGGCTCTCCCACCAACACTTCCCTCCTCCTTTTCCTCCCCTCCTCCTACTTTCAACAGCCCGAACCACACTTCCCCACTACAGCAGACACTCTCCTCCAACACCCAACTACCAACAACAGCCACCACAACCTGCACCAAGGCACCCACCCTTTTGCCCTTGCCATCCATACGGCTCTCCCACCAACACTTCCCTCCTCCTTTTCCTCCCCTCCTCCTACTTTCAACAGCCCGAACCACACTTTCCCACTACAGCAGACACTCTCCTCCAACACCGGACCACCAACAACAGCCACCACAACCTGCACCAAGGCACCCACCCTTTTGCCCTTGCCATCCATACGGCTCTCCCACCAACACTTCCCTCCTCCTTTTCCTCCCATCCTCCGACTTTCAACAGCCCGAACCACACTTCCCCACTACAGCAGACACTCTCCTCCAACACCCAACTACCAACAACAGCCACCACAACCTGACCCAAGGCACCCACCCTTTGGCCCTTGCCATCCATACGGCTCTCCCACCAACACTTCCCTCCTCCTTTTCCTCCCCTCCTCCTACTTTCAACAGCCCGAACCACACTTCCCCACTACAGCAGACACTCTCCTCCAACACCCAACTACCAACAACAGCCACCACAACCTGACCCAAGGCACCCACCCTTTTGCCCTTGCCATTCATGCGGCTCTCCCACCAACACTTCCCTCCTCCTTTTCCTCCCCTCCTCCTACTTTCAACAGCCCGAACCACACTTCCCCACTACAGCAGACACTCTCCTCCAACACCGGACCACCAACAACAGCCACCACAACCTGCACCAAGGCCCCCCCACCTTTTGGCATTGGCATGCACACGGCTCTCCCACCAACACTTCCCTCCTCCTTTTCCTCCCCTCCTCCGACTTTCAACAGCCCGAACCACACTTCCCCACTACAGCAGACACTCTCCTCCAACACCGGACCACCAACAACAGCCACCACAACCTGCACCAAGGCACCCACACTTTTGGCATTGGCATGCACACGGCTCTCCCACCAACACTTCCCTCCTCCTTTTCCTCCCCTCCTCCTGTTTTTGACAGCCCTGACCACACTTCCCCACTACAGCAGACACTCTCCTCCAACACCCAACTACCAACAACAGCCACCACAACCTGACCCAAGGCACCCACCCTTTTGCCCTTGCCATCCATACGGCTCTCCCACCAACACTTCCCTCCTCCTTTTCCTCCCCTCCTCCTACTTTCAACAGCCCGAACCACACTTCCCCACTACAGCAGACACTCTCCTCCAACACCGGACTACCAACAACAGCCACCACAACCTGACCCAAGGCACCCACCCTTTGGCCCTGGCCATCCATACGGCTCTCCCACCAACACTTCCCTCCTCCTTTTCCTCCCCTCCTCCGACTTTCAACAGCCCGAACCACACTTCCCCACTACAGCAGACACTCTCCTCCAACACCGGACTACCAACAACAGCCACCACAACCTGACCCAAGGCACCCACCCTTTGGCCCTGGCCATCCATACGGCTCTCCCACCAACACTTCCCTCCTCCTTTTCCTCCCCTCCTCCTACTTTCAACAGCCCGAACCACACTTCCCCACTACAGCAGACACTCTCCTCCAACACCGGACTACCAACAACAGCCACCACAACCTGACCCAAGGCACCCACCCTTTGGCCCTTGCCATCCATACGGCTCTCCCACCAACACTTCCCTCCTCCTTTTCCTCCCCTCCTCCTACTTTCAACAGCCCGAACCACACTTCCCCACTACAGCAGACACTCTCCTCCAACACCGGACCACCACCAACAGCCACCACAACCTGCACCAAGGCCCCCCCACCTTTTGGCATTGGCATGCACACGGCTCTCCCACCAACACTTCCCTCCTCCTTTTCCTCCCCTCCTCCGACTTTCAACAGCCCGAACCAAACTTCCCCACTACAGCAGACACTCTCCTCCAACACCGGACCACCAACAACAGCCACCACAACCTGCACCAAGGCACCCACCCTTTTGGCATTGGCATGCACACGGCTCTCCCACCAACACTTCCCTCCTCCTTTTCCTCCCCTCCTCCTGTTTTTGACAGCCCTGACCACACTTCCCCACTACAGCAGACACTCTCCTCCAACACCCAACTACCAACAACAGCCACCACAACCTGACCCAAGGCACCCACCCTTTTGCCCTTGCCATCCATACGGCTCTCCCACCAACACTTCCCTCCTCCTTTTCCTCCCCTCCTCCTACTTTCAACAGCCCGAACCACACTTCCCCACTACAGCAGACACTCTCCTCCAACACCCAACTACCAACAACAGCCACCACAACCTGACCCAAGGCACCCACCCTTTTGCCCTTGCCATCCATGCGGCTCTCCCACCAACACTTCCCTCCTCCTTTTCCTCCCCTCCTCCTACTTTCAACAGCCCGAACCACGCTTCCCCACTACAGCAGACACTCTCCTCCAACACCCAACTACCAACAACAGCCACCACAACCTGACCCAAGGCACCCACCCTTTGGCCCTTGCCATCCATACGGCTCTCCCACCAACACTTCCCTCCTCCTTTTCCTCCCCTCCTCCTACTTTCAACAGCCCTGACCACACTTCCCCACTACAGCAGACACTCTCCTCCAACACCGGACTACCAACAACAGCCACCACAACCTGCACCAAGGCACCCACCCTTTGGCCCTTGCCATCCATACGGCTCTCCCACCAACACTTCCCTCCTCCTTTTCCTCCCCTCCTCCTACTTTCAACAGCCCGAACCACACTTCCCCACTACAGCAGACACTCTCCTCCAACACCCAACTACCAACAACAGCCACCACAACCTGACCCAAGGCACCCACCCTTTGGCCCTTGCCATCCATACGGCTCTCCCACCAACACTTCCCTCCTCCTTTTCCTCCCCTCCTCCTACTTTCAACAGCCCGAACCACACTTCCCCACTACAGCAGACACTCTCCTCCAACACCGGACCACCAACAACAGCCACCACAACCTGCACCAAGGCACCCACCCTTTGGCCCTTGCCATCCATATGGCACTCCCACCAACACTTCCCTCCTCCTTTTCCTCCCCTCCTCCTACTTTCAACAGCCCGAACCACACTTCCCCACTACAGCAGACACTCTCCTCCAACACCGGACTACCAACAACAGCCACCACAACCTGCACCAAGGCACCCACCCTTTTCCCCTGGCCATCCATACGGCTCTCCCACCAACACTTCCCTCCTCCTTTTCCTCCCCTCCTCCTACTTTCAACAGCCCGAACCACACTTCCCCACTACAGCAGACACTCTCCTCCAACACCCAACTACCAACAACAGCCACCACAACCTGACCCAAGGCACCCACCCTTTTGGCACTGGCATGCACACGGCTCTCCCACCAACACTTCCCTCCTCCTTTTCCTCCCCTCCTCCTACTTTCAACAGCCCGAACCACACTTCCCCACTACAGCAGACACTCTCCTCCAACACCCAACTACCAACAACAGCCACCACAACCTGCACCAAGGCACCCACCCTTTGGCCCTTGCCATCCATACGGCTCTCCCACCAACACTTCCCTCCTCCTTTTCCTCCCCTCCTCCGACTTTCAACAGCCCGAACCACACTTCCCCACTACAGCAGACACTCTCCTCCAACACCGGACTACCAACAACAGCCACCACAACCTGACCCAAGGCACCCACCCTTTGGCCCTTGCCATCCATACGGCTCTCCCACCAACACTTCCCTCCTCCTTTTCCTCCCCTCCTCCGACTTTCAACAGCCCGAACCACACTTCCCCACTACAGCAGACACTCTCCTCCAACACCCAACTACCAACAACAGCCACCACAACCTGACCCAAGGCACCCACCCTTTGGCCCTTGCCATCCATACGGCTCTCCCACCAACACTTCCCTCCTCCTTTTCCTCCCCTCCTCCTACTTTCAACAGCCCGAACCACACTTCCCCACTACAGCAGACACTCTCCTCCAACACTGGACTACCAACAACAGCCACCACAACCTGACCCAAGGCACCCACCCTTTTGCCCTTGCCATCCATATGGCGCTCCCACCAACACTTCCCTCCTCCTTTTCCTCCCCTCCTCCTACTTTCAACAGCCCGAACCACACTTCCCCACTACAGCAGACACTCTCCTCCAACACCCAACTACCAACAACAGCCACCACAACCTGACCCAAGGCACCCACCCTTTGGCCCTTGCCATCCATACGGCTCTCCCACCAACACTTCCCTCCTCCTTTTCCTCCCCTCCTCCTACTTTCAACAGCCCGAACCACACTTCCCCACTACAGCAGACACTCTCCTCCAACACCCAACTACCAACAACAGCCACCACAACCTGACCCAAGGCACCCACCCTTTGGCCCTTGCCATCCATACGGCTCTCCCACCAACACTTCCCTCCTCCTTTTCCTCCCCTCCTCCTACTTTCAACAGCCCGAACCACACTTCCCCACTACAGCAGACACTCTCCTCCAACACCCAACTACCAACAACAGCCACCACAACCTGACCCAAGGCACCCACCCTTTTGCCCTTGCCATCCATACGGCTCTCCCACCAACACTTCCCTCCTCCTTTTCCTCCCCTCCTCCTACTTTCAACAGCCCGAACCACACTTCCCCACTACAGCAGACACTCTCCTCCAACACCGGACCACCAACAACAGCCACCACAACCTGACCCAAGGCACCCACCCTTTTGCCCTTGCCATCCATACGGCGCTCCCACCAACACTTCCCTCCTCCTTTTCCTCCCATCCTCCGACTTTCAACAGCCCGAACCACACTTCCCCACTACAGCAGACACTCTCCTCCAACACCGGACTACCAACAACAGCCACCACAACCTGCACCAAGGCACCCCCACCTTTTGGCATTGGCATGCACACGGCTCTCCCACCAACACTTCCCTCCTCCTTTTCCTCCCCTCCTCCGACTTTCAACAGCCCGAACCAAACTTCCCCACTACAGCAGACACTCTCCTCCAACACCGGACCACCAACAACAGCCACCACAACCTGCACCAAGGCACCCACCCTTTTGGCATTGGCATGCACACGGCTCTCCCACCAACACTTCCCTCCTCCTTTTCCTCCCCTCCTCCTGTTTTTGACAGCCCTGACCACACTTCCCCACTACAGCAGACACTCTCCTCCAACACCCAACTACCAACAACAGCCACCACAACCTGCACCAAGGCACCCACCCTTTGGCCCTTGCCATCCATACGGCTCTCCCACCAACACTTCCCTCCTCCTTTTCCTCCCCTCCTCCTACTTTCAACAGCCCGAACCACGCTTCCCCACTACAGCAGACACTCTCCTCCAACACCCAACTACCAACAACAGCCACCACAACCTGACCCAAGGCACCCACCCTTTTGCCCTTGCCATCCATACGGCTCTCCCACCAACACTTCCCTCCTCCTTTTCCTCCCCTCCTCCTACTTTCAACAGCCCGAACCACACTTCCCCACTACAGCAGACACTCTCCTCCAACACCGGACTACCAACAACAGCCACCACAACCTGACCCAAGGCACCCACCCTTTGGCCCTTGCCATCCATACGGCTCTCCCACCAACACTTCCCTCCTCCTTTTCCTCCCCTCCTCCTACTTTCAACAGCCCGAACCACACTTCCCCACTACAGCAGACACTCTCCTCCAACACCGGACCACCAACAACAGCCACCACAACCTGCACCAAGGCACCCACCCTTTTGGCATTGGCATGCACACGGCTCTCCCACCAACACTTCCCTCCTCCTTTTCCTCCCCTCCTCCTGTTTTTGACAGCCCTGACCACACTTCCCCACTACAGCAGACACTCTCCTCCAACACCCAACTACCAACAACAGCCACCACAACCTGACCCAAGGCACCCACCCTTTTGCCCTTGCCATCCATACGGCTCTCCCACCAACACTTCCCTCCTCCTTTTCCTCCCCTCCTCCTACTTTCAACAGCCCGAACCACACTTCCCCACTACAGCAGACACTCTCCTCCAACACCCAACTACCAACAACAGCCACCACAACCTGACCCAAGGCACCCACCCTTTTGCCCTTGCCATCCATGCGGCTCTCCCACCAACACTTCCCTCCTCCTTTTCCTCCCCTCCTCCTACTTTCAACAGCCCGAACCACGCTTCCCCACTACAGCAGACACTCTCCTCCAACACCCAACTACCAACAACAGCCACCACAACCTGACCCAAGGCACCCACCCTTTGGCCCTTGCCATCCATACGGCTCTCCCACCAACACTTCCCTCCTCCTTTTCCTCCCCTCCTCCTACTTTCAACAGCCCTGACCACACTTCCCCACTACAGCAGACACTCTCCTCCAACACCCAACTACCAACAACAGCCACCACAACCTGCACCAAGGCACCCACCCTTTTGCCCTTGCCATCCATACGGCGCTCCCACCAACACTTCCCTCCTCCTTTTCCTCCCATCCTCCGACTTTCAACAGCCCGAACCACACTTCCCCACTACAGCAGACACTCTCCTCCAACACCGGACTACCAACAACAGCCACCACAACCTGCACCAAGGCACCCACCCTTTTGGCATTGGCATGCACACGGCTCTCCCACCAACACTTCCCTCCTCCTTTTCCTCCCCTCCTCCGACTTTCAACAGCCCGAACCAAACTTCCCCACTACAGCAGACACTCTCCTCCAACACCGGACCACCAACAACAGCCACCACAACCTGCACCAAGGCACCCACCCTTTTGGCATTGGCATGCACACGGCTCTCCCACCAACACTTCCCTCCTCCTTTTCCTCCCCTCCTCCTGTTTTTGACAGCCCTGACCACACTTCCCCACTACAGCAGACACTCTCCTCCAACACCCAACTACCAACAACAGCCACCACAACCTGACCCAAGGCACCCACCCTTTGGCCCTTGCCATCCATACGGCTCTCCCACCAACACTTCCCTCCTCCTTTTCCTCCCCTCCTCCTACTTTCAACAGCCCGAACCACACTTCCCCACTACAGCAGACACTCTCCTCCAACACCCAACTACCAACAACAGCCACCACAACCTGACCCAAGGCACCCACCCTTTTGCCCTTGCCATCCATACGGCTCTCCCACCAACACTTCCCTCCTCCTTTTCCTCCCCTCCTCCTACTTTCAACAGCCCGAACCACACTTCCCCACTACAGCAGACACTCTCCTCCAACACCCAACTACCAACAACAGCCACCACAACCTGACCCAAGGCACCCACCCTTTGGCCCTTGCCATCCATACGGCTCTCCCACCAACACTTCCCTCCTCCTTTTCCTCCCCTCCTCCTACTTTCAACAGCCCGAACCACACTTCCCCACTACAGCAGACACTCTCCTCCAACACCGGACCACCAACAACAGCCACCACAACCTGCACCAAGGCACCCACCCTTTTGGCATTGGCATGCACACGGCTCTCCCACCAACACTTCCCTCCTCCTTTTCCTCCCCTCCTCCTGTTTTTGACAGCCCTGACCACACTTCCCCACTACAGCAGACACTCTCCTCCAACACCCAACTACCAACAACAGCCACCACAACCTGACCCAAGGCACCCACCCTTTGGCCCTTGCCATCCATACGGCTCTCCCACCAACACTTCCCTCCTCCTTTTCCTCCCCTCCTCCTACTTTCAACAGCCCGAACCACACTTCCCCACTACAGCAGACACTCTCCTCCAACACCCAACTACCAACAACAGCCACCACAACCTGACCCAAGGCACCCACCCTTTGGCCCTTGCCATCCATGCGGCTCTCCCACCAACACTTCCCTCCTCCTTTTCCTCCCCTCCTCCTACTTTCAACAGCCCGAACCACGCTTCCCCACTACAGCAGACACTCTCCTCCAACACCCAACTACCAACAACAGCCACCACAACCTGACCCAAGGCACCCACCCTTTGGCCCTTGCCATCCATACGGCTCTCCCACCAACACTTCCCTCCTCCTTTTCCTCCCCTCCTCCTACTTTCAACAGCCCTGACCACACTTCCCCACTACAGCAGACACTCTCCTCCAACACCGGACTACCAACAACAGCCACCACAACCTGACCCAAGGCACCCACCCTTTGGCCCTTGCCATCCATACGGCTCTCCCACCAACACTTCCCTCCTCCTTTTCCTCCCCTCCTCCTACTTTCAACAGCCCGAACCACACTTCCCCACTACAGCAGACACTCTCCTCCAACACCCAACTACCAACAACAGCCACCACAACCTGACCCAAGGCACCCACCCTTTGGCCCTTGCCATCCATACGGCTCTCCCACCAACACTTCCCTCCTCCTTTTCCTCCCCTCCTCCTACTTTCAACAGCCCGAACCACACTTCCCCACTACAGCAGACACTCTCCTCCAACACCGGACCACCAACAACAGCCACCACAACCTGCACCAAGGCACCCACCCTTTGGCCCTTGCCATCCATATGGCACTCCCACCAACACTTCCCTCCTCCTTTTCCTCCCCTCCTCCTACTTTCAACAGCCCGAACCACACTTCCCCACTACAGCAGACACTCTCCTCCAACACCGGACTACCAACAACAGCCACCACAACCTGCACCAAGGCACCCACCCTTTTCCCCTGGCCATCCATACGGCTCTCCCACCAACACTTCCCTCCTCCTTTTCCTCCCCTCCTCCTACTTTCAACAGCCCGAACCACACTTCCCCACTACAGCAGACACTCTCCTCCAACACCCAACTACCAACAACAGCCACCACAACCTGACCCAAGGCACCCACCCTTTTGGCACTGACATGCACACGGCTCTCCCACCAACACTTCCCTCCTCCTTTTCCTCCCCTCCTCCTACTTTCAACAGCCCGAACCACACTTCCCCACTACAGCAGACACTCTCCTCCAACACCCAACTACCAACAACAGCCACCACAACCTGACCCAAGGCACCCACCCTTTGGCCCTTGCCATCCATACGGCTCTCCCACCAACACTTCCCTCCTCCTTTTCCTCCCCTCCTCCTACTTTCAACAGCCCGAACCACACTTCCCCACGACAGCAGACACTCTCCTCCAACACTGGACTACCAACAACAGCCACCACAACCTGACCCAAGGCACCCACCCTTTGGCCCTTGCCATCCATACGGCTCTCCCACCAACACTTCCCTCCTCCTTTTCCTCCCCTCCTCCGACTTTCAACAGCCCGAACCACACTTCCCCACTACAGCAGACACTCTCCTCCAACACCCAACTACCAACAACAGCCACCACAACCTGACCCAAGGCACCCACCCTTTGGCCCTTGCCATCCATACGGCTCTCCCACCAACACTTCCCTCCTCCTTTTCCTCCCCTCCTCCTACTTTCAACAGCCCGAACCACACTTCCCCACTACAGCAGACACTCTCCTCCAACACTGGACTACCAACAACAGCCACCACAACCTGACCCAAGGCACCCACCCTTTTGCCCTTGCCATCCATATGGCGCTCCCACCAACACTTCCCTCCTCCTTTTCCTCCCCTCCTCCTACTTTCAACAGCCCGAACCACACTTCCCCACTACAGCAGACACTCTCCTCCAACACCCAACTACCAACAACAGCCACCACAACCTGACCCAAGGCACCCACCCTTTGGCCCTTGCCATCCATATGGCTCTCCCACCAACACTTCCCTCCTCCTTTTCCTCCCCTCCTCCTACTTTCAACAGCCCGAACCACACTTCCCCACTACAGCAGACACTCTCCTCCAACACCGGACTACCAACAACAGCCACCACAACCTGACCCAAGGCACCCACCCTTTGGCCCTTGCCATCCATACGGCTCTCCCACCAACACTTCCCTCCTCCTTTTCCTCCCCTCCTCCTACTTTCAACAGCCCGAACCACACTTCCCCACTACAGCAGACACTCTCCTCCAACACCCAACTACCAACAACAGCCACCACAACCTGACCCAAGGCACCCACCCTTTTGCCCTTGCCATCCATACGGCTCTCCCACCAACACTTCCCTCCTCCTTTTCCTCCCCTCCTCCTACTTTCAGCAGCCCGAACCACACTTCCCCACTACAGCAGACACTCTCCTCCAACACCGGACCACCAACAACAGCCACCACAACCTGCACCAAGGCACCCACCCTTTTTCCCTTGCCATCCATACGGCGCTCCCACCAACACTTCCCTCCTCCTTTTCCTCCCATCCTCCGACTTTCAACAGCCCGAACCACACTTCCCCACTACAGCAGACACTCTCCTCCAACACCGGACTACCAACAACAGCCACCACAACCTGACCCAAGGCACCCACCCTTTGGCCCTTGCCATCCATACGGCTCTCCCACCAACACTTCCCTCCTCCTTTTCCTCCCCTCCTCCTACTTTCAACAGCCCGAACCACACTTCCCCACTACAGCAGACACTCTCCTCCAACACCGGACCACCAACAACAGCCACCACAACCTGCACCAAGGCCCCCCCACCTTTTGGCATTGGCATGCACACGGCTCTCCCACCAACACTTCCCTCCTCCTTTTCCTCCCCTCCTCCGACTTTCAACAGCCCGAACCAAACTTCCCCACTACAGCAGACACTCTCCTCCAACACCGGACCACCAACAACAGCCACCACAACCTGCACCAAGGCACCCACCCTTTTGGCATTGGCATGCACACGGCTCTCCCACCAACACTTCCCTCCTCCTTTTCCTCCCCTCCTCCTGTTTTTGACAGCCTGACCACACTTCCCCACTACAGCAGACACTCTCCTCCAACACCCAACTACCAACAACAGCCACCACAACCTGACCCAAGGCACCCACCCTTTTGCCCTTGCCATCCATACGGCTCTCCCACCAACACTTCCCTCCTCCTTTTCCTCCCCTCCTCCTACTTTCAACAGCCCGAACCACACTTCCCCACTACAGCAGACACTCTCCTCCAACACCCAACTACCAACAACAGCCACCACAACCTGACCCAAGGCACCCACCCTTTTGCCCTTGCCATCCATGCGGCTCTCCCACCAACACTTCCCTCCTCCTTTTCCTCCCCTCCTCCTACTTTCAACAGCCCGAACCACGCTTCCCCACTACAGCAGACACTCTCCTCCAACACCCAACTACCAACAACAGCCACCACAACCTGCACCAAGGCACCCACCCTTTGGCCCTTGCCATCCATACGGCTCTCCCACCAACACTTCCCTCCTCCTTTTCCTCCCCTCCTCCTACTTTCAACAGCCCGAACCACACTTCCCCACTACAGCAGACACTCTCCTCCAACACCGGACTACCAACAACAGCCACCACAACCTGCACCAAGGCACCCACCCTTTGGCCCTTGCCATCCATACGGCTCTCCCACCAACACTTCCCTCCTCCTTTTCCTCCCCTCCTCCTACTTTCAACAGCCCGAACCACACTTCCCCACTACAGCAGACACTCTCCTCCAACACCCAACTACCAACAACAGCCACCACAACCTGACCCAAGGCACCCACCCTTTGGCCCTTGCCATCCATACGGCTCTCCCACCAACACTTCCCTCCTCCTTTTCCTCCCCTCCTCCTACTTTCAACAGCCCGAACCACACTTCCCCACTACAGCAGACACTCTCCTCCAACACCGGACCACCAACAACAGCCACCACAACCTGCACCAAGGCCCCCCCACCCTTTGGCCCTTGCCATCCATACGGCTCTCCCACCAACACTTCCCTCCTCCTTTTCCTCCCCTCCTCCTACTTTCAACAGCCCGAACCACACTTCCCCACTACAGCAGACACTCTCCTCCAACACCGGACTACCAACAACAGCCACCACAACCTGCACCAAGGCACCCACCCTTTTGCCCTTGCCATCCATACGGCTCTCCCACCAACACTTCCCTCCTCCTTTTCCTCCCCTCCTCCTACTTTCAACAGCCCGAACCACACTTCCCCACTACAGCAGACACTCTCCTCCAACACCCAACTACCAACAACAGCCACCACAACCTGACCCAAGGCACCCACCCTTTTGCCCTTGCCATCCATACGGCTCTCCCACCAACACTTCCCTCCTCCTTTTCCTCCCCTCCTCCTACTTTCAACAGCCCGAACCACACTTCCCCACTACAGCAGACACTCTCCTCCAACACCGGACCACCAACAACAGCCACCACAACCTGCACCAAGGCCCCCCCACCTTTTGGCATTGGCATGCACACGGCTCTCCCACCAACACTTCCCTCCTCCTTTTCCTCCCCTCCTCCGACTTTCAACAGCCCGAACCAAACTTCCCCACTACAGCAGACACTCTCCTCCAACACCGGACCACCAACAACAGCCACCACAACCTGCACCAAGGCACCCACCCTTTTGGCATTGGCATGCACACGGCTCTCCCACCAACACTTCCCTCCTCCTTTTCCTCCCCTCCTCCTGTTTTTGACAGCCTGACCACACTTCCCCACTACAGCAGACACTCTCCTCCAACACCCAACTACCAACAACAGCCACCACAACCTGACCCAAGGCACCCACCCTTTTGCCCTTGCCATCCATACGGCTCTCCCACCAACACTTCCCTCCTCCTTTTCCTCCCCTCCTCCTACTTTCAACAGCCCGAACCACACTTCCCCACTACAGCAGACACTCTCCTCCAACACCCAACTACCAACAACAGCCACCACAACCTGACCCAAGGCACCCACCCTTTTGCCCTTGCCATCCATGCGGCTCTCCCACCAACACTTCCCTCCTCCTTTTCCTCCCCTCCTCCTACTTTCAACAGCCCGAACCACGCTTCCCCACTACAGCAGACACTCTCCTCCAACACCCAACTACCAACAACAGCCACCACAACCTGACCCAAGGCACCCACCCTTTGGCCCTTGCCATCCATACGGCTCTCCCACCAACACTTCCCTCCTCCTTTTCCTCCCCTCCTCCTACTTTCAACAGCCCTGACCACACTTCCCCACTACAGCAGACACTCTCCTCCAACACCCAACTACCAACAACAGCCACCACAACCTGACCCAAGGCACCCACCCTTTGGCCCTTGCCATCCATACGGCTCTCCCACCAACACTTCCCTCCTCCTTTTCCTCCCCTCCTCCTACTTTCAACAGCCAGAACCACACTTCCCCACTACAGCAGACACTCTCCTCCAACACCCAACTACCAACAACAGCCACCACAACCTGACCCAAGGCACCCACCCTTTGGCCCTTGCCATCCATACGGCTCTCCCACCAACACTTCCCTCCTCCTTTTCCTCCCCTCCTCCTACTTTCAACAGCCCGAACCACACTTCCCCACTACAGCAGACACTCTCCTCCAACACCCAACTACCAACAACAGCCACCACAACCTGACCCAAGGCACCCACCCTTTTGCCCTTGCCATCCATACGGCTCTCCCACCAACACTTCCCTCCTCCTTTTCCTCCCCTCCTCCGACTTTCAACAGCCCGAACCACACTTCCCCACTACAGCAGACACTCTCCTCCAACACCGGACTACCAACAACAGCCACCACAACCTGACCCAAGGCACCCACCGTTTTGGCACTGGCATGCACACGGCTCTCCCACCAACACTTCCCTCCTCCTTTTCCTCCCCTCCTCCTACTTTCAACAGCCCGAACCACACTTCCCCACTACAGCAGACACTCTCCTCCAACACCCAACTACCAACAACAGCCACCACAACCTGACCCAAGGCACCCACCCTTTTGCCCTTGCCATCCATACGGCTCTCCCACCAACACTTCCCTCCTCCTTTTCCTCCCCTCCTCCTACTTTCAACAGCCCGAACCACACTTCCCCACTACAGCAGACACTCTCCTCCAACACCGGACTACCAACAACAGCCACCACAACCTGCACCAAGGCACCCACCCTTTTGCCCTTGCCATCCATACGGCTCTCCCACCAACACTTCCCTCCTCCTTTTCCTCCCCTCCTCCTACTTTCAACAGCCCGAACCACACTTCCCCACTACAGCAGACACTCTCCTCCAACACCCAACTACCAACAACAGCCACCACAACCTGACCCAAGGCACCCACCCTTTTGCCCTTGCCATCCATACGGCTCTCCCACCAACACTTCCCTCCTCCTTTTCCTCCCCTCCTCCTACTTTCAACAGCCCGAACCACACTTCCCCACTACAGCAGACACTCTCCTCCAACACCGGACCACCAACAACAGCCACCACAACCTGCACCAAGGCACCCACCCTTTTGCCCTTGCCATCCATACGGCGCTCCCACCAACACTTCCCTCCTCCTTTTCCTCCCCTCCTCCGACTTTCAACAGCCCGAACCACACTTCCCCACTACAGCAGACACTCTCCTCCAACACCGGACCACCAACAACAGCCACCACAACCTGCACCAAGGCACCCACCCTTTTGGCATTGGCATGCACACGGCTCTCCCACCAACACTTCCCTCCTCCTTTTCCTCCCCTCCTCCTACTTTCAACAGCCCTGACCACACTTCCCCACTACAGCAGACACTCTCCTCCAACACCGGACTACCAACAACAGCCACCACAACCTGCACCAAGGCACCCACCCTTTTGCCCTTGCCATCCATACGGCTCTCCCACCAACACTTCCCTCCTCCTTTTCCTCCCCTCCTCCTACTTTCAACAGCCCGAACCACACTTCCCCACTACAGCAGACACTCTCCTCCAACACCCAACTACCAACAACAGCCACCACAACCTGACCCAAGGCACCCACCCTTTTGCCCTTGCCATCCATGCGGCTCTCCCACCAACACTTCCCCCCTCCTTTTCCTCCCCTCCTCCTACTTTCAACAGCCCGAACCACGCTTCCCCACTACAGCAGACACTCTCCTCCAACACCCAACTACCAACAACAGCCACCACAACCTGACCCAAGGCACCCACCCTTTGGCCCTTGCCATCCATACGGCTCTCCCACCAACACTTCCCTCCTCCTTTTCCTCCCCTCCTCCTACTTTCAACAGCCCTGACCACACTTCCCCACTACAGCAGACACTCTCCTCCAACACCCAACTACCAACAACAGCCACCACAACCTGACCCAAGGCACCCACCCTTTGGCCCTTGCCATCCATACGGCTCTCCCACCAACACTTCCCTCCTCCTTTTCCTCCCCTCCTCCTACTTTCAACAGCCCGAACCACACTTCCCCACTACAGCAGACACTCTCCTCCAACACCCAACTACCAACAACAGCCACCACAACCTGACCCAAGGCACCCACCCTTTGGCCCTTGCCATCCATACGGCTCTCCCACCAACACTTCCCTCCTCCTTTTCCTCCCCTCCTCCGACTTTCAACAGCCCGAACCACACTTCCCCACTACAGCAGACACTCTCCTCCAACACCAGACCACCAACAACAGCCACCACAACCTGACCCAAGGCACCCACCCTTTTGCCCTTGCCATCCATACGGCTCTCCCACCAACACTTCCCTCCTCCTTTTCCTCCCCTCCTCCGACTTTCAACAGCCCGAACCACACTTCCCCACTACAGCAGACACTCTCCTCCAACACCGGACTACCAACAACAGCCACCACAACCTGACCCAAGGCACCCACCCTTTGGCCCTTGCCATCCATACGGCTCTCCCACCAACACTTCCCTCCTCCTTTTCCTCCCCTCCTCCTACTTTCAACAGCCCGAACCACACTTCCCCACGACAGCAGACACTCTCCTCCAACACTGGACTACCAACAACAGCCACCACAACCTGACCCAAGGCACCCACCCTTTTGCCCTTGCCATCCATATGGCGCTCCCACCAACACTTCCCTCCTCCTTTTCCTCCCCTCCTCCTACTTTCAACAGCCCGAACCACACTTCCCCACTACAGCAGACACTCTCCTCCAACACCGGACTATCAACAACAGCCACCACAACCTGCACCAAGGCACCCACCCTTTTGCCCTGGCCATCCATATGGCTCTCCCACCAACACTTCCCTCCTCCTTTTCCTCCCCTCCTCCTACTTTCAACAGCCCGAACCACACTTCCCCACTACAGCAGACACTCTCCTCCAACACCGGACTACCAACAACAGCCACCACAACCTGACCCAAGGCACCCACCCTTTGGCCCTTGCCATCCATACGGCTCTCCCACCAACACTTCCCTCCTCCTTTTCCTCCCCTCCTCCTACTTTCAACAGCCCGAACCACACTTCCCCACTACAGCAGACACTCTCCTCCAACACCCAACTACCAACAACAGCCACCACAACCTGACCCAAGGCACCCACCCTTTTGCCCTTGCCATCCATACGGCTCTCCCACCAACACTTCCCTCCTCCTTTTCCTCCCCTCCTCCTACTTTCAGCAGCCCGAACCACACTTCCCCACTACAGCAGACACTCTCCTCCAACACCGGACCACCAACAACAGCCACCACAACCTGCACCAAGGCACCCACCCTTTTGCCCTTGCCATCCATACGGCGCTCCCACCAACACTTCCCTCCTCCTTTTCCTCCCATCCTCCGACTTTCAACAGCCCGAACCACACTTCCCCACTACAGCAGACACTCTCCTCCAACACCGGACTACCAACAACAGCCACCACAACCTGACCCAAGGCACCCACCCTTTGGCCCTTGCCATCCATACGGCTCTCCCACCAACACTTCCCTCCTCCTTTTCCTCCCCTCCTCCTACTTTCAACAGCCCGAACCACACTTCCCCACTACAGCAGACACTCTCCTCCAACACCCAACTACCAACAACAGCCACCACAACCTGACCCAAGGCACCCACCCTTTTGCCCTTGCCATTCATGCGGCTCTCCCACCAACACTTCCCTCCTCCTTTTCCTCCCCTCCTCCTACTTTCAACAGCCCGAACCACACTTCCCCACTACAGCAGACACTCTCCTCCAACACCGGACCACCAACAACAGCCACCACAACCTGCACCAAGGCACCCACCCTTTTGCCCTTGCCATCCATACGGCGCTCCCACCAACACTTCCCTCCTCCTTTTCCTCCCCTCCTCCGACTTTCAACAGCCCGAACCACACTTCCCCACTACAGCAGACACTCTCCTCCAACACCGGACTACCAACAACAGCCACCACAACCTGACCCAAGGCACCCACCCTTTGGCCCTTGCCATCCATACGGCTCTCCCACCAACACTTCCCTCCTCCTCTTCCTCCCCTCCTCCTACTTTCAACAGCCCGAACCACACTTCCCCACTACAGCAGACACTCTCCTCCAACACCCAACTACCAACAACAGCCACCACAACCTGACCCAAGGCACCCACCCTTTTGCCCTTGCCATTCATGCGGCTCTCCCACCAACACTTCCCTCCTCCTTTTCCTCCCCTCCTCCTACTTTCAACAGCCCGAACCACACTTCCCCACTACAGCAGACACTCTCCTCCAACACCGGACCACCAACAACAGCCACCACAACCTGACCCAAGGCACCCACCCTTTGGCCCTTGCCATCCATACGGCGCTCCCACCAACACTTCCCTCCTCCTTTTCCTCCCATCCTCCGACTTTCAACAGCCCGAACCACACTTCCCCACTACAGCAGACACTCTCCTCCAACACCGGACCACCAACAACAGCCACCACAACCTGACCCAAGGCACCCACCCTTTGGCCCTTGCCATCCATACGGCTCTCCCACCAACACTTCCCTCCTCCTTTTCCTCCCCTCCTCCTACTTTCAACAGCCCGAACCACACTTCCCCACTACAGCAGACACTCTCCTCCAACACCCAACTACCAACAACAGCCACCACAACCTGACCCAAGGCACCCACCCTTTTGCCCTTGCCATTCATGCGGCTCTCCCACCAACACTTCCCTCCTCCTTTTCCTCCCCTCCTCCTACTTTCAACAGCCCGAACCACACTTCCCCACTACAGCAGACACTCTCCTCCAACACCGGACCACCAACAACAGCCACCACAACCTGCACCAAGGCACCCACCCTTTTGCCCTTGCCATCCATACGGCGCTCCCACCAACACTTCCCTCCTCCTTTTCCTCCCCTCCTCCGACTTTCAACAGCCCGAACCACACTTCCCCACTACAGCAGACACTCTCCTCCAACACCGGACTACCAACAACAGCCACCACAACCTGACCCAAGGCACCCACCCTTTGGCCCTTGCCATCCATACGGCTCTCCCACCAACACTTCCCTCCTCCTCTTCCTCCCCTCCTCCTACTTTCAACAGCCCGAACCACACTTCCCCACTACAGCAGACACTCTCCTCCAACACCCAACTACCAACAACAGCCACCACAACCTGACCCAAGGCACCCACCCTTTTGCCCTTGCCATTCATGCGGCTCTCCCACCAACACTTCCCTCCTCCTTTTCCTCCCCTCCTCCTACTTTCAACAGCCCGAACCACACTTCCCCACTACAGCAGACACTCTCCTCCAACACCGGACCACCAACAACAGCCACCACAACCTGACCCAAGGCACCCACCCTTTGGCCCTTGCCATCCATACGGCGCTCCCACCAACACTTCCCTCCTCCTTTTCCTCCCATCCTCCGACTTTCAACAGCCCGAACCACACTTCCCCACTACAGCAGACACTCTCCTCCAACACCGGACCACCAACAACAGCCACCACAACCTGACCCAAGGCACCCACCCTTTGGCCCTTGCCATCCATACGGCTCTCCCACCAACACTTCCCTCCTCCTTTTCCTCCCCTCCTCCTACTTTCAACAGCCCGAACCACACTTCCCCACTACAGCAGACACTCTCCTCCAACACCCAACTACCAACAACAGCCACCACAACCTGCACCAAGGCACCCACCCTTTTGCCCTTGCCATCCATACGGCTCTCCCACCAACACTTCCCTCCTCCTTTTCCTCCCCTCCTCCTACTTTCAACAGCCCGAACCACACTTCCCCACTACAGCAGACACTCTCCTCCAACACCGGACCACCAACAACAGCCACCACAACCTGCACCAAGGCCCCCCCACCTTTTGGCATTGGCATGCACACGGCTCTCCCACCAACACTTCCCTCCTCCTTTTCCTCCCCTCCTCCTGTTTTTGACAGCCCTGACCACACTTCCCCACTACAGCAGACACTCTCCTCCAACACCGGACTACCAACAACAGCCACCACAACCTGACCCAAGGCACCCACCCTTTTGCCCTTGCCATCCATACGGCTCTCCCACCAACACTTCCCTCCTCCTTTTCCTCCCCTCCTCCTACTTTCAACAGCCCGAACCACACTTCCCCACTACAGCAGACACTCTCCTCCAACACCGGACTACCAACAACAGCCACCACAACCTGACCCAAGGCACCCACCCTTTTGCCCTTGCCATCCATGCGGCTCTCCCACCAACACTTCCCTCCTCCTTTTCCTCCCCTCCTCCTACTTTCAACAGCCCGAACCACACTTCCCCACTACAGCAGACACTCTCCTCCAACACCCAACTACCAACAACAGCCACCACAACCTGACCCAAGGCACCCACCCTTTGGCCCTTGCCATCCATACGGCTCTCCCACCAACACTTCCCTCCTCCTTTTCCTCCCCTCCTCCTACTTTCAACAGCCCTGACCACACTTCCCCACTACAGCAGACACTCTCCTCCAACACCCAACTACCAACAACAGCCACCACAACCTGACCCAAGGCACCCACCCTTTGGCCCTTGCCATCCATACGGCTCTCCCACCAACACTTCCCTCCTCCTTTTCCTCCCCTCCTCCGACTTTCAACAGCCCGAACCACACTTCCCCACTACAGCAGACACTCTCCTCCAACACCCAACTACCAACAACAGCCACCACAACCTGACCCAAGGCACCCACCCTTTGGCCCTTGCCATCCATACGGCTCTCCCACCAACACTTCCCTCCTCCTTTTCCTCCCCTCCTCCGACTTTCAACAGCCCGAACCACACTTCCCCACTACAGCAGACACTCTCCTCCAACACCCAACTACCAACAACAGCCACCACAACCTGACCCAAGGCACCCACCCTTTGGCCCTTGCCATCCATACGGCTCTCCCACCAACACTTCCCTCCTCCTTTTCCTCCCCTCCTCCTACTTTCAACAGCCCGAACCACACTTCCCCACTACAGCAGACACTCTCCTCCAACACCCAACTACCAACAACAGCCACCACAACCTGACCCAAGGCACCCACCCTTTTGCCCTTGCCATCCATACGGCTCTCCCACCAACACTTCCCTCCTCCTTTTCCTCCCCTCCTCCGACTTTCAACAGCCCGAACCACACTTCCCCACTACAGCAGACACTCTCCTCCAACACCCAACTACCAACAACAGCCACCACAACCTGACCCAAGGCACCCACCCTTTTGCCCTTGCCATCCATACGGCTCTCCCACCAACACTTCCCTCCTCCTTTTCCTCCCCTCCTCCGACTTTCAACAGCCCGAACCACACTTCCCCACGACAGCAGACACTCTCCTCCAACACCGGACTACCAACAACAGCCACCACAACCTGCACCAAGGCACCCACCCTTTTGCCCTTGCCATCCATACGGCTCTCCCACCAACACTTCCCTCCTCCTTTTCCTCCCCTCCTCCTACTTTCAACAGCCCGAACCACACTTCCCCACTACAGCAGACACTCTCCTCCAACACCGGACTACCAACAACAGCCACCACAACCTGCACCAAGGCACCCACCCTTTTGCCCTTGCCATCCATACGGCTCTCCCACCAACACTTCCCTCCTCCTTTTCCTCCCCTCCTCCTACTTTCAACAGCCCGAACCACACTTCCCCACTACAGCAGACACTCTCCTCCAACACCGGACCACCACCAACAGCCACCACAACCTGCACCAAGGCCCCCCCACCTTTTGGCATTGGCATGCACACGGCTCTCCCACCAACACTTCCCTCCTCCTTTTCCTCCCCTCCTCCGACTTTCAACAGCCCGAACCACACTTCCCCACTACAGCAGACACTCTCCTCCAACACCGGACCACCAACAACAGCCACCACAACCTGCACCAAGGCACCCACCCTTTTGGCATTGGCATGCACACGGCTCTCCCACCAACACTTCCCTCCTCCTTTTCCTCCCCTCCTCCTGTTTTTGACAGCCCTGACCACACTTCCCCACTACAGCAGACACTCTCCTCCAACACCCAACTACCAACAACAGCCACCACAACCTGACCCAAGGCACCCACCCTTTGGCCCTTGCCATCCATACGGCTCTCCCACCAACACTTCCCTCCTCCTTTTCCTCCCCTCCTCCTACTTTCAACAGCCCGAACCACACTTCCCCACTACAGCAGACACTCTCCTCCAACACCGGACCACCAACAACAGCCACCACAACCTGACCCAAGGCACCCACCCTTTGGCCCTTGCCACCCATGCGGCTCTCCCACCAACACTTCCCTCCTCCTTTTCCTCCCCTCCTCCTACTTTCAACAGCCCGAACCACGCTTCCCCACTACAGCAGACACTCTCCTCCAACACCGGACTACCAACAACAGCCACCACAACCTGCACCAAGGCACCCACCCTTTTGCCCTTGCCATCCATACGGCTCTCCCACCAACACTTCCCTCCTCCTTTTCCTCCCCTCCTCCTACTTTCAACAGCCCGAACCACACTTCCCCACTACAGCAGACACTCTCCTCCAACACCGGACTACCAACAACAGCCACCACAACCTGCACCAAGGCACCCACCCTTTTGCCCTTGCCATCCATACGGCTCTCCCACCAACACTTCCCTCCTCCTTTTCCTCCCCTCCTCCTACTTTCAACAGCCCGAACCACACTTCCCCACTACAGCAGACACTCTCCTCCAACACCGGACCACCACCAACAGCCACCACAACCTGCACCAAGGCCCCCCCACCTTTTGGCATTGGCATGCACACGGCTCTCCCACCAACACTTCCCTCCTCCTTTTCCTTCCCTCCTCCGACTTTCAACAGCCCGAACCACACTTCCCCACTACAGCAGACACTCTCCTCCAACACCGGACCACCAACAACAGCCACCACAACCTGCACCAAGGCACCCACCCTTTTGGCATTGGCATCCATACGGCTCTCCCACCAACACTTCCCTCCTCCTTTTCCTCCCCTCCTCCTGTTTTTGACAGCCCTGACCACACTTCCCCACTACAGCAGACACTCTCCTCCAACACCCAACTACCAACAACAGCCACCACAACCTGACCCAAGGCACCCACCCTTTGGCCCTTGCCATCCATACGGCTCTCCCACCAACACTTCCCTCCTCCTTTTCCTCCCCTCCTCCTACTTTCAACAGCCCGAACCACACTTCCCCACTACAGCAGACACTCTCCTCCAACACCGGACCACCAACAACAGCCACCACAACCTGACCCAAGGCACCCACCCTTTTGCCCTTGCCACCCATGCGGCTCTCCCACCAACACTTCCCTCCTCCTTTTCCTCCCCTCCTCCTACTTTCAACAGCCCGAACCACGCTTCCCCACTACAGCAGACACTCTCCTCCAACACCGGACTACCAACAACAGCCACCACAACCTGACCCAAGGCACCCACCCTTTGGCCCTTGCCATCCATACGGCTCTCCCACCAACACTTCCCTCCTCCTTTTCCTCCCCTCCTCCTACTTTCAACAGCCCTGACCACACTTCCCCACTACAGCAGACACTCTCCTCCAACACCGGACTACCAACAACAGCCACCACAACCTGACCCAAGGCACCCACCCTTTGGCCCTTGCCATCCATACGGCTCTCCCACCAACACTTCCCTCCTCCTTTTCCTCCCCTCCTCCTACTTTCAACAGCCCGAACCACACTTCCCCACTACAGCAGACACTCTCCTCCAACACCCAACTACCAACAACAGCCACCACAACCTGCACCAAGGCACCCACCCTTTGGCCCTTGCCATCCATACGGCTCTCCCACCAACACTTCCCTCCTCCTTTTCCTCCCCTCCTCCTACTTTCAACAGCCCTGACCACACTTCCCCACTACAGCAGACACTCTCCTCCAACACCCAACTACCAACAACAGCCACCACAACCTGACCCAAGGCACCCACCCTTTTGCCCTTGCCATCCATACGGCTCTCCCACCAACACTTCCCTCCTCCTTTTCCTCCCCTCCTCCTACTTTCAACAGCCCGAACCACACTTCCCCACTACAGCAGACACTCTCCTCCAACACCCAACTACCAACAACAGCCACCACAACCTGACCCAAGGCACCCACCCTTTGGCCCTTGCCATCCATACGGCTCTCCCACCAACACTTCCCTCCTCCTTTTCCTCCCCTCCTCCTACTTTCAACAGCCCGAACCACACTTCCCCACTACAGCAGACACTCTCCTCCAACACCCAACTACCAACAACAGCCACCACAACCTGACCCAAGGCACCCACCCTTTTGCCCTTGCCATCCATGCGGCTCTCCCACCAACACTTCCCTCCTCCTTTTCCTCCCCTCCTCCTACTTTCAACAGCCCGAACCACGCTTCCCCACTACAGCAGACACTCTCCTCCAACACCGGACTACCAACAACAGCCACCACAACCTGACCCAAGGCACCCACCCTTTTGCCCTTGCCATCCATACGGCTCTCCCACCAACACTTCCCTCCTCCTTTTCCTCCCCTCCTCCTACTTTCAACAGCCCGAACCACACTTCCCCACTACAGCAGACACTCTCCTCCAACACCGGACCACCAACAACAGCCACCACAACCTGCCCCAAGGCCCCCCCACCTTTTGGCATTGGCATGCACACGGCTCTCCCACCAACACTTCCCTCCTCCTTTTCCTCCCCTCCTCCTACTTTCAACAGCCCGAACCACACTTCCCCACTACAGCAGACACTCTCCTCCAACACCGGACCACCAACAACAGCCACCACAACCTGCACCAAGGCACCCACCCTTTTGGCATTGGCATGCACACGGCTCTCCCACCAACACTTCCCTCCTCCTTTTCCTCCCCTCCTCCTACTTTCAACAGCCCTGACCACACTTCCCCACTACAGCAGACACTCTCCTCCAACACCCAACTACCAACAACAGCCACCACAACCTGACCCAAGGCACCCACCCTTTTGCCCTTGCCATCCATACGGCTCTCCCACCAACACTTCCCTCCTCCTTTTCCTCCCCTCCTCCTACTTTCAACAGCCCGAACCACACTTCCCCACTACAGCAGACACTCTCCTCCAACACCCAACTACCAACAACAGCCACCACAACCTGACCCAAGGCACCCACCCTTTTGCCCTTGCCATCCATACGGCTCTCCCACCAACACTTCCCTCCTCCTTTTCCTCCCCTCCTCCTACTTTCAACAGCCCGAACCACACTTCCCCACTACAGCAGACACTCTCCTCCAACACCCAACTACCAACAACAGCCACCACAACCTGACCCAAGGCACCCACCCTTTTGCCCTTGCCATCCATGCGGCTCTCCCACCAACACTTCCCTCCTCCTTTTCCTCCCCTCCTCCTACTTTCAACAGCCCGAACCACGCTTCCCCACTACAGCAGACACTCTCCTCCAACACCGGACTACCAACAACAGCCACCACAACCTGACCCAAGGCACCCACCCTTTTGCCCTTGCCATCCATACGGCTCTCCCACCAACACTTCCCTCCTCCTTTTCCTCCCCTCCTCCTACTTTCAACAGCCCGAACCACACTTCCCCACTACAGCAGACACTCTCCTCCAACACCGGACCACCAACAACAGCCACCACAACCTGCACCAAGGCCCCCCCACCTTTTGGCATTGGCATGCACACGGCTCTCCCACCAACACTTCCCTCCTCCTTTTCCTCCCCTCCTCCTACTTTCAACAGCCCGAACCACACTTCCCCACTACAGCAGACACTCTCCTCCAACACCGGACCACCAACAACAGCCACCACAACCTGCACCAAGGCACCCACCCTTTTGGCATTGGCATGCACACGGCTCTCCCACCAACACTTCCCTCCTCCTTTTCCTCCCCTCCTCCTACTTTCAACAGCCCTGACCACACTTCCCCACTACAGCAGACACTCTCCTCCAACACCCAACTACCAACAACAGCCACCACAACCTGACCCAAGGCACCCACCCTTTTGCCCTTGCCATCCATACGGCTCTCCCACCAACACTTCCCTCCTCCTTTTCCTCCCCTCCTCCTACTTTCAACAGCCCGAACCACACTTCCCCACTACAGCAGACACTCTCCTCCAACACCCAACTACCAACAACAGCCACCACAACCTGACCCAAGGCACCCACCCTTTTGCCCTTGCCATCCATACGGCTCTCCCACCAACACTTCCCTCCTCCTTTTCCTCCCCTCCTCCTACTTTCAACAGCCCGAACCACACTTCCCCACTACAGCAGACACTCTCCTCCAACACCCAACTACCAACAACAGCCACCACAACCTGACCCAAGGCACCCACCCTTTTGCCCTTGCCATTCATGCGGCTCTCCCACCAACACTTCCCTCCTCCTTTTCCTCCCCTCCTCCTACTTTCAACAGCCCGAACCACACTTCCCCACTACAGCAGACACTCTCCTCCAACACCGGACCACCAACAACAGCCACCACAACCTGACCCAAGGCACCCACCCTTTGGCCCTTGCCATCCATACGGCGCTCCCACCAACACTTCCCTCCTCCTTTTCCTCCCCTCCTCCGACTTTCAACAGCCCGAACCACACTTCCCCACTACAGCAGACACTCTCCTCCAACACCCAACTACCAACAACAGCCACCACAACCTGACCCAAGGCACCCACCCTTTGGCCCTTGCCATCCATACGGCTCTCCCACCAACACTTCCCTCCTCCTTTTCCTCCCCTCCTCCTACTTTCAACAGCCCGAACCACACTTCCCCACTACAGCAGACACTCTCCTCCAACACCGGACTACCAACAACAGCCACCACAACCTGACCCAAGGCACCCACCCTTTTGCCCTTGCCATCCATACGGCTCTCCCACCAACACTTCCCTCCTCCTTTTCCTCCCCTCCTCCTACTTTCAACAGCCCGAACCACACTTCCCCACTACAGCAGACACTCTCCTCCAACACCCAACTACCAACAACAGCCACCACAACCTGACCCAAGGCACCCACCCTTTTGCCCTTGCCATCCATACGGCTCTCCCACCAACACTTCCCTCCTCCTTTTCCTCCCCTCCTCCTACTTTCAACAGCCCGAACCACACTTCCCCACTACAGCAGACACTCTCCTCCAACACCCAACTACCAACAACAGCCACCACAACCTGCACCAAGGCACCCACCCTTTTGCCCTTGCCATCCATACGGCTCTCCCACCAACACTTCCCTCCTCCTTTTCCTCCCCTCCTCCTACTTTCAACAGCCCGAACCACACTTCCCCACTACAGCAGACACTCTCCTCCAACACCCAACTACCAACAACAGCCACCACAACCTGACCCAAGGCACCCACCCTTTTGGCACTGGCATGCACACGGCTCTCCCACCAACACTTCCCTCCTCCTTTTCCTCCCCTCCTCCTACTTTCAACAGCCCGAACCACACTTCCCCACTACAGCAGACACTCTCCTCCAACACCGGACTACCAACAACAGCCACCACAACCTGACCCAAGGCACCCACCCTTTTGGCACTGACATGCACACGGCTCTCCCACCAACACTTCCCTCCTCCTTTTCCTCCCCTCCTCCTGTTTTTGACAGCCCTGACCACACTTCCCCACTACAGCAGACACTCTCCTCCAACACCCAACTACCAACAACAGCCACCACAACCTGACCCAAGGCACCCACCCTTTGGCCCTTGCCATCCATACGGCTCTCCCACCAACACTTCCCTCCTCCTTTTCCTCCCCTCCTCCTACTTTCAACAGCCCGAACCACACTTCCCCACTACAGCAGACACTCTCCTCCAACACCGGACCACCAACAACAGCCACCACAACCTGCACCAAGGCCCCCCCACCTTTTGGCATTGGCATGCACACGGCTCTCCCACCAACACTTCCCTCCTCCTTTTCCTCCCCTCCTCCTACTTTCAACAGCCCGAACCACACTTCCCCACTACAGCAGACACTCTCCTCCAACACCGGACCACCAACAACAGCCACCACAACCTGCACCAAGGCACCCACCCTTTTGGCATTGGCATGCACACGGCTCTCCCACCAACACTTCCCTCCTCCTTTTCCTCCCCTCCTCCTACTTTCAACAGCCCGAACCACACTTCCCCACTACAGCAGACACTCTCCTCCAACACCGGACCACCAACAACAGCCACCACAACCTGCACCAAGGCACCCACCCTTTTGGCATTGGCATGCACACGGCTCTCCCACCAACACTTCCCTCCTCCTTTTCCTCCCCTCCTCCTACTTTCAACAGCCCTGACCACACTTCCCCACTACAGCAGACACTCTCCTCCAACACCCAACTACCAACAACAGCCACCACAACCTGACCCAAGGCACCCACCCTTTTGCCCTTGCCATCCATGCGGCTCTCCCACCAACACTTCCCTCCTCCTTTTCCTCCCCTCCTCCTACTTTCAACAGCCCGAACCACGCTTCCCCACTACAGCAGACACTCTCCTCCAACACCGGACTACCAACAACAGCCACCACAACCTGACCCAAGGCACCCACCCTTTGGCCCTTGCCATCCATACGGCTCTCCCACCAACACTTCCCTCCTCCTTTTCCTCCCCTCCTCCTACTTTCAACAGCCCTGACCACACTTCCCCACTACAGCAGACACTCTCCTCCAACACCCAACTACCAACAACAGCCACCACAACCTGACCCAAGGCACCCACCCTTTGGCCCTTGCCATCCATACGGCTCTCCCACCAACACTTCCCTCCTCCTTTTCCTCCCCTCCTCCTACTTTCAACAGCCCGAACCACACTTCCCCACTACAGCAGACACTCTCCTCCAACACCCAACTACCAACAACAGCCACCACAACCTGCACCAAGGCACCCACCCTTTGGCCCTTGCCATCCATACGGCTCTCCCACCAACACTTCCCTCCTCCTTTTCCTCCCCTCCTCCTACTTTCAACAGCCCGAACCACACTTCCCCACTACAGCAGACACTCTCCTCCAACACCGGACTACCAACAACAGCCACCACAACCTGACCCAAGGCACCCACCCTTTTGGCACTGGCATGCACACGGCTCTCCCACCAACACTTCCCTCCTCCTTTTCCTCCCCTCCTCCTACTTTCAACAGCCCGAACCACACTTCCCCACTACAGCAGACACTCTCCTCCAACACCCAACTACCAACAACAGCCACCACAACCTGCACCAAGGCACCCACCCTTTTGGCACTGGCATGCACACGGCTCTCCCACCAACACTTCCCTCCTCCTTTTCCTCCCCTCCTCCTACTTTCAACAGCCCGAACCACACTTCCCCACTACAGCAGACACTCTCCTCCAACACCGGACTACCAACAACAGCCACCACAACCTGCACCAAGGCACCCACCCTTTTGCCCTTGCCATCCATACGGCTCTCCCACCAACACTTCCCTCCTCCTTTTCCTCCCCTCCTCCTACTTTCAACAGCCCGAACCACACTTCCCCACTACAGCAGACACTCTCCTCCAACACCGGACTACCAACAACAGCCACCACAACCTGCACCAAGGCACCCACCCTTTGGCCCTTGCCATCCATACGGCTCTCCCACCAACACTTCCCTCCTCCTTTTCCTCCCCTCCTCCGACTTTCAACAGCCCGAACCACACTTCCCCACTACAGCAGACACTCTCCTCCAACACCGGACTACCAACAACAGCCACCACAACCTGACCCAAGGCACCCACCCTTTGGCCCTTGCCATTCATGCGGCTCTCCCACCAACACTTCCCTCCTCCTTTTCCTCCCCTCCTCCTACTTTCAACAGCCCGAACCACACTTCCCCACTACAGCAGACACTCTCCTCCAACACCGGACCACCAACAACAGCCACCACAACCTGCACCAAGGCACCCACCCTTTTGCCCTTGCCATCCATACGGCGCTCCCACCAACACTTCCCTCCTCCTTTTCCTCCCATCCTCCTACTTTCAACAGCCCGAACCACACTTCCCCACTACAGCAGACACTCTCCTCCAACACCCAACTACCAACAACAGCCACCACAACCTGACCCAAGGCACCCACCCTTTGGCCCTTGCCATCCATACGGCTCTCCCACCAACACTTCCCTCCTCCTTTTCCTCCCCTCCTCCTACTTTCAACAGCCCGAACCACACTTCCCCACTACAGCAGACACTCTCCTCCAACACCCAACTACCAACAACAGCCACCACAACCTGCACCAAGGCACCCACCCTTTTGCCCTTGCCATTCATGCGGCTCTCCCACCAACACTTCCCTCCTCCTTTTCCTCCCCTCCTCCTACTTTCAACAGCCCGAACCACACTTCCCCACTACAGCAGACACTCTCCTCCAACACCGGACCACCAACAACAGCCACCACAACCTGACCCAAGGCACCCACCCTTTGGCCCTTGCCATCCATACGGCGCTCCCACCAACACTTCCCTCCTCCTTTTCCTCCCATCCTCCGACTTTCAACAGCCCGAACCACACTTCCCCACTACAGCAGACACTCTCCTCCAACACCCAACTACCAACAACAGCCACCACAACCTGACCCAAGGCACCCACCCTTTGGCCCTTGCCATCCATACGGCTCTCCCACCAACACTTCCCTCCTCCTTTTCCTCCCCTCCTCCTACTTTCAACAGCCCGAACCACACTTCCCCACTACAGCAGACACTCTCCTCCAACACCCAACTACCAACAACAGCCACCACAACCTGCACCAAGGCACCCACCCTTTTGCCCTTGCCATCCATACGGCTCTCCCACCAACACTTCCCTCCTCCTTTTCCTCCCCTCCTCCTACTTTCAACAGCCCGAACCACACTTCCCCACTACAGCAGACACTCTCCTCCAACACCGGACCACCAACAACAGCCACCACAACCTGCACCAAGGCCCCCCCACCTTTTGGCATTGGCATGCACACGGCTCTCCCACCAACACTTCCCTCCTCCTTTTCCTCCCCTCCTCCTACTTTCAACAGCCCGAACCACACTTCCCCACTACAGCAGACACTCTCCTCCAACACCGGACTACCAACAACAGCCACCACAACCTGCACCAAGGCACCCACCCTTTTGGCATTGGCATGCACACGGCTCTCCCACCAACACTTCCCTCCTCCTTTTCCTCCCCTCCTCCTGTTTTTGACAGCCCTGACCACACTTCTCCACTACAGCAGACACTCTCCTCCAACACCGGACTACCAACAACAGCCACCACAACCTGACCCAAGGCACCCACCCTTTTGCCCTTGCCATCCATACGGCTCTCCCACCAACACTTCCCTCCTCCTTTTCCTCCCCTCCTCCTACTTTCAACAGCCCGAACCACACTTCCCCACTACAGCAGACACTCTCCTCCAACACCCAACTACCAACAACAGCCACCACAACCTGCACCAAGGCACCCACCCTTTTGCCCTTGCCATCCATGCGGCTCTCCCACCAACACTTCCCTCCTCCTTTTCCTCCCCTCCTCCTACTTTCAACAGCCCTGACCACACTTCCCCACTACAGCAGACACTCTCCTCCAACACCGGACTACCAACAACAGCCACCACAACCTGACCCAAGGCACCCACCCTTTGGCCCTTGCCATCCATACGGCTCTCCCACCAACACTTCCCTCCTCCTTTTCCTCCCCTCCTCCTACTTTCAACAGCCCTGACCACACTTCCCCACTACAGCAGACACTCTCCTCCAACACCCAACTACCAACAACAGCCACCACAACCTGCACCAAGGCACCCACCCTTTGGCCCTTGCCATCCATACGGCTCTCCCACCAACACTTCCCTCCTCCTTTTCCTCCCCTCCTCCTACTTTCAACAGCCCGAACCACACTTCCCCACTACAGCAGACACTCTCCTCCAACACCCAACTACCAACAACAGCCACCACAACCTGCACCAAGGCACCCACCCTTTTGCCCTTGCCATCCATACGGCTCTCCCACCAACACTTCCCTCCTCCTTTTCCTCCCCTCCTCCTACTTTCAACAGCCCGAACCACACTTCCCCACTACAGCAGACACTCTCCTCCAACACCCAACTACCAACAACAGCCACCACAACCTGCACCAAGGCACCCACCCTTTGGCCCTTGCCATCCATACGGCTCTCCCACCAACACTTCCCTCCTCCTTTTCCTCCCCTCCTCCGACTTTCAACAGCCCGAACCACACTTCCCCACTACAGCAGACACTCTCCTCCAACACCGGACTACCAACAACAGCCACCACAACCTGACCCAAGGCACCCACCCTTTGGCCCTTGCCATCCATACGGCTCTCCCACCAACACTTCCCTCCTCCTTTTCCTCCCCTCCTCCTACTTTCAACAGCCCGAACCACACTTCCCCACTACAGCAGACACTCTCCTCCAACACCCAACTACCAACAACAGCCACCACAACCTGACCCAAGGCACCCACCCTTTGGCCCTTGCCATCCATACGGCTCTCCCACCAACACTTCCCTCCTCCTTTTCCTCCCCTCCTCCTACTTTCAACAGCCCGAACCACACTTCCCCACTACAGCAGACACTCTCCTCCAACACCGGACTACCAACAACAGCCACCACAACCTGCACCAAGGCACCCACCCTTTTCCCCTGGCCATCCATATGGCTCTCCCACCAACACTTCCCTCCTCCTTTTCCTCCCCTCCTCCGACTTTCAACAGCCCGAACCACACTTCCCCACTACAGCAGACACTCTCCTCCAACACCGGACTACCAACAACAGCCACCACAACCTGACCCAAGGCACCCACCCTTTTGCCCTTGCCATCCATACGGCTCTCCCACCAACACTTCCCTCCTCCTTTTCCTCCCCTCCTCCGACTTTCAACAGCCCGAACCACACTTCCCCACTACAGCAGACACTCTCCTCCAACACCCAACTACCAACAACAGCCACCACAACCTGACCCAAGGCACCCACCCTTTTGGCACTGGCATGCACACGGCTCTCCCACCAACACTTCCCTCCTCCTTTTCCTCCCCTCCTCCTACTTTCAACAGCCCGAACCACACTTCCCCACTACAGCAGACACTCTCCTCCAACACCGGACCACCAACAACAGCCACCACAACCTGCACCAAGGCACCCACCCTTTGGCCCTTGCCATCCATACGGCGCTCCCACCAACACTTCCCTCCTCCTTTTCCTCCCATCCTCCGACTTTCAACAGCCCGAACCACACTTCCCCACTACAGCAGACACTCTCCTCCAACACCCAACTACCAACAACAGCCACCACAACCTGCACCAAGGCACCCACCCTTTGGCCCTTGCCATCCATACGGCTCTCCCACCAACACTTCCCTCCTCCTTTTCCTCCCCTCCTCCTACTTTCAACAGCCCGAACCACACTTCCCCACTACAGCAGACACTCTCCTCCAACACCCAACTACCAACAACAGCCACCACAACCTGACCCAAGGCACCCACCCTTTTGCCCTTGCCATTCATGCGGCTCTCCCACCAACACTTCCCTCCTCCTTTTCCTCCCCTCCTCCGACTTTCAACAGCCCGAACCACGCTTCCCCACTACAGCAGACACTCTCCTCCAACACCCAACTACCAACAACAGCCACCACAACCTGACCCAAGGCACCCACCCTTTGGCCCTGGCCATCCATACAGCTCTCCCACCAACACTTCCCTCCTCCTTTTCCTCCCCTCCTCCTGTTTTTGACAGCCCTGACCACACTTCCCCACTACAGCAGACACTCTCCTCCAACACCGGACCACCAACAACAGCCACCACAACCTGCACCAAGGCACCCACCCTTTTGGCATTGGCATGCACACGGCTCTCCCACCAACACTTCCCTCCTCCTTTTCCTCCCCTCCTCCTGTTTTTGACAGCCCTGACCACACTTCCCCACTACAGCAGACACTCTCCTCCAACACCCAACTACCAACAACAGCCACCACAACCTGACCCAAGGCACCCACCCTTTTGCCCTTGCCATCCATACGGCTCTCCCACCAACACTTCCCTCCTCCTTTTCCTCCCCTCCTCCTACTTTCAACAGCCCGAACCACACTTCCCCACTACAGCAGACACTCTCCTCCAACACCGGACTACCAACAACAGCCACCACAACCTGCACCAAGGCACCCACCCTTTTTGCACTGGCATGCACACGGCTCTCCCACCAACACTTCCCTCCTCCTTTTCCTCCCCTCCTCCTACTTTCAACAGCCCGAACCACACTTCCCCACTACAGCAGACACTCTCCTCCAACACCGGACCACCAACAACAGCCACCACAACCTGCACCAAGGCACCCACCCGTTTGCCCTTGCGATCCATACGGCGCTCCCACCAACACTTCCCTCCTCCTTTTCCTCCCCTCCTCCTACTTTCAACAGCCCGAACCACACTTCCCCACTACAGCAGACACTCTCCTCCAACACCGGACTACCAACAACAGCCACCACAACCTGACCCAAGGCACCCACCCTTTGGCCCTTGCCATCCATACGGCTCTCCCACCAACACTTCCCTCCTCCTTTTCCTCCCCTCCTCCTACTTTCAACAGCCCGAACCACACTTCCCCACTACAGCAGACACTCTCCTCCAACACCCAACTACCAACAACAGCCACCACAACCTGACCCAAGGCACCCACCCTTTTGCCCTTGCCATCCATGCGGTTCTCCCACCAACACTTCCCTCCTCCTTTTCCTCCCCTCCTCCTACTTTCAACAGCCCGAACCACACTTCCCCACTACAGCAGACACTCTCCTCCAACACTGGACTACCAACAACAGCCACCACAACCTGACCCAAGGCACCCACCCTTTGGCCCTTGCCATCCATACGGCTCTCCCACCAACACTTCCCTCCTCCTTTTCCTCCCCTACTCCTGTTTTTGACAGCCCTGACCACACTTCCCCACTACAGCAGACACTCTCCTCCAACACCCAACTACCAACAACAGCCACCACAACCTGCACCAAGGCACCCACCCTTTTGCCCTTGCCATCCATACGGCTCTCCCACCAACACTTCCCTCCTCCTTTTCCTCCCCTCCTCCTACTTTCAACAGCCCGAACCACACTTCCCCACTACAGCAGACACTCTCCTCCAACACCCAACTACCAACAACAGCCACCACAACCTGACCCAAGGCACCCACCCTTTGGCCCTTGCCATCCATACGGCTCTCCCACCAACACTTCCCTCCTCCTTTTCCTCCCCTCCTCCTACTTTCAACAGCCCGAACCACACTTCCCCACTACAGCAGACACTCTCCTCCAACACCCAACTACCAACAACAGCCACCACAACCTGACCCAAGGCACCCACCCTTTTGGCACTGGCATGCACACGGCTCTCCCACCAACACTTCCCTCCTCCTTTTCCTCCCCTCCTCCTACTTTCAACAGCCCGAACCACACTTCCCCACTACAGCAGACACTCTCCTCCAACACCGGACTACCAACAACAGCCACCACAACCTGACCCAAGGCACCCACCCTTTTGGCACTGACATGCACACGGCTCTCCCACCAACACTTCCCTCCTCCTTTTCCTCCCCTCCTCCTGTTTTTGACAGCCCTGACCACACTTCCCCACTACAGCAGACACTCTCCTCCAACACCCAACTACCAACAACAGCCACCACAACCTGACCCAAGGCACCCACCCTTTGGCCCTTGCCATCCATACGGCTCTCCCACCAACACTTCCCTCCTCCTTTTCCTCCCCTCCTCCTACTTTCAACAGCCCGAACCACACTTCCCCACTACAGCAGACACTCTCCTCCAACACCCAACTACCAACAACAGCCACCACAACCTGACCCAAGGCACCCACCCTTTTGGCACTGGCATGCACACGGCTCTCCCACCAACACTTCCCTCCTCCTTTTCCTCCCATCCTCCTACTTTCAACAGCCCTGACCACACTTCCCCACTACAGCAGACACTCTCCTCCAACACCGGACTACCAACAACAGCCACCACAACCTGACCCAAGGCACCCACCCTTTTGCCCTTGCCATCCATACGGCTCTCCCACCAACACTTCCCTCCTCCTTTTCCTCCCCTCCTCCTACTTTCAACAGCCCGAACCACACTTCCCCACTACAGCAGACACTCTCCTCCAACACCCAACTACCAACAACAGCCACCACAACCTGACCCAAGGCACCCACCCTTTTGCCCTTGCCATCCATACGGCTCTCCCACCAACACTTCCCTCCTCCTTTTCCTCCCCTCCTCCTACTTTCAACAGCCCGAACCACACTTCCCCACTACAGCAGACACTCTCCTCCAACACCGGACCACCAACAACAGCCACCACAACCTGCACCAAGGCACCCACCCTTTGGCCCTTGCCATCCATACGGCGCTCCCACCAACACTTCCCTCCTCCTTTTCCTCCCATCCTCCGACTTTCAACAGCCCGAACCACACTTCCCCACTACAGCAGACACTCTCCTCCAACACCGGACTACCAACAACAGCCACCACAACCTGACCCAAGGCACCCACCCTTTGGCCCTTGCCATCCATACGGCTCTCCCACCAACACTTCCCTCCTCCTTTTCCCCCCCTCCTCCTACTTTCAACAGCCCGAACCACGCTTCCCCACTACAGCAGACACTCTCCTCCAACACCCAACTACCAACAACAGCCACCACAACCTGCACCAAGGCACCCACCCTTTTGCCCTTGCCATCCATACGGCTCTCCCACCAACACTTCCCTCCTCCTTTTCCTCCCCTCCTCCTACTTTCAACAGCCCTGACCACACTTCCCCACTACAGCAGACACTCTCCTCCAACACCGGACTACCAACAACAGCCACCACAACCTGACCCAAGGCACCCACCCTTTTGCCCTTGCCATCCATACGGCTCTCCCACCAACACTTCCCTCCTCCTTTTCCTCCCCTCCTCCTACTTTCAACAGCCCGAACCACACTTCCCCACTACAGCAGACACTCTCCTCCAACACCGGACTACCAACAACAGCCACCACAACCTGCACCAAGGAACCCACCCTTTGGCCCTTGCCATCCATACGGCTCTCCCACCAACACTTCCCTCCTCCTTTTCCTCCCCTCCTCCTACTTTCAACAGCCCGAACCACACTTCCCCACTACAGCAGACACTCTCCTCCAACACCCAACTACCAACAACAGCCACCACAACCTGCACCAAGGCACCCACCCTTTTGGCACTGGCATGCACACGGCTCTCCCACCAACACTTCCCTCCTCCTTTTCCTCCCCTCCTCCTACTTTCAACAGCCCGAACCACACTTCCCCACTACAGCAGACACTCTCCTCCAACACCCAACTACCAACAACAGCCACCACAACCTGACCCAAGGCACCCACCCTTTTGGCACTGACATGCACACGGCTCTCCCACCAACACTTCCCTCCTCCTTTTCCTCCCCTCCTCCTACTTTCAACAGCCCGAACCACACTTCCCCACTACAGCAGACACTCTCCTCCAACACCCAACTACCAACAACAGCCACCACAACCTGCACCAAGGCACCCACCCTTTTGCCCTTGCCATCCATACGGCTCTCCCACCAACACTTCCCTCCTCCTTTTCCTCCCCTACTCCTGTTTTTGACAGCCCTGACCACACTTCCCCACTACAGCAGACACTCTCCTCCAACACCCAACTACCAACAACAGCCACCACAACCTGCACCAAGGCACCCACCCTTTTGCCCTTGCCATCCATACGGCTCTCCCACCAACACTTCCCTCCTCCTTTTCCTCCCCTCCTCCTACTTTCAACAGCCCGAACCACACTTCCCCACTACAGCAGACACTCTCCTCCAACACCCAACTACCAACAACAGCCACCACAACCTGACCCAAGGCACCCACCCTTTGGCCCTTGCCATCCATACGGCTCTCCCACCAACACTTCCCTCCTCCTTTTCCTCCCCTCCTCCTACTTTCAACAGCCCGAACCACACTTCCCCACTACAGCAGACACTCTCCTCCAACACCCAACTACCAACAACAGCCACCACAACCTGCACCAAGGCACCCACCCTTTTCCCCTGGCCATCCATACGGCTCTCCCACCAACACTTCCCTCCTCCTTTTCCTCCCCTCCTCCGACTTTCAACAGCCCGAACCACACTTCCCCACTACAGCAGACACTCTCCTCCAACACCGGACTACCAACAACAGCCACCACAACCTGACCCAAGGCACCCACCCTTTGGCCCTGGCCATCCATACGGCTCTCCCACCAACACTTCCCTCCTCCTTTTCCTCCCCTCCTCCTACTTTCAACAGCCCGAACCACACTTCCCCACTACAGCAGACACTCTCCTCCAACACCGGACTACCAACAACAGCCACCACAACCTGCACCAAGGCACCCACCCGTTTGCCCTTGCCATCCATACGGCTCTCCCACCAACACTTCCCTCCTCCTTTTCCTCCCCTCCTCCTACTTTCAACAGCCCGAACCACACTTCCCCACTACAGCAGACACTCTCCTCCAACACCGGACTATCAACAACAGCCACCACAACCTGACCCAAGGCACCCACCCTTTTGCTCTTGCCATCCATATAGCTCTCCCACCAACACCTCCTTCCTCCTTTTCCTCCCCTCCTCCTACTTTCAACAGCCCGAACCACACTTCCCCACTACAGCAGACACTCTCCTCCAACACCGGACTACCAACAACAGCCACCACAACCTGACCCAAGGCACCCACCCTTTGGCCCTTGCCATCCATACGGCTCTCCCACCAACACTTCCCTCCTCCTTTTCCTCCCCTCCTCCGACTTTCAACAGCCCGAACCACACTTCCCCACTACAGCAGACACTCTCCTCCAACACCGGACCACCAACAACAGCCACCACAACCTGCACCAAGGCACCCACCCTTTTGCCCTTGCCATCCATACGGCGCTCCCACCAACACTTCCCTCCTCCTTTTCCTCCCATCCTCCGACTTTCAACAGCCCGAACCACACTTCCCCACTACAGCAGACACTCTCCTCCAACACCCAACTACCAACAACAGCCACCACAACCTGCACCAAGGCACCCACCCTTTTGGCACTGGCATGCACACGGCTCTCCCACCAACACTTCCCTCCTCCTTTTCCTCCCCTCCTCCTACTTTCAACAGCCCGAACCACACTTCCCCACTACAGCAGACACTCTCCTCCAACACCGGACTACCAACAACAGCCACCACAACCTGCACCAAGGCACCCACCCTTTTGCCCTTGCCATCCATACAGCTCTCCCACCAACACTTCCCTCCTCCTTTTCCTCCCCTCCTCCTACTTTCAACATCCCGAACCACACTTCCCCACTACAGCAGACACTCTCCTCCAACACCGGACTACCAACAACAGCCACCACAACCTGCACCAAGGCACCCCCCCCTTTTGGCATTGGCATGCACACGGCTCTCCCACCAACACTTCCCTCCTCCTTTTCCTCCCCTCCTCCTACTTTCAACAGCCCGAACCACACTTCCCCACTACAGCAGACACTCTCCTCCAACACCGGACTACCAACAACAGCCACCACAACCTGACCCAAGGCACCCACCCTTTTGCCCTTGCCATCCATACGGCTCTCCCACCAACACTTCCCTCCTCCTTTTCCTCCCCTCCTCCTACTTTCAACATCCCGAACCACACTTCCCCACTACAGCAGACACTCTCCTCCAACACCGGACTACCAACAACAGCCACCACAACCTGCACCAAGGCACCCCCCCCTTTTGGCATTGGCATGCACACGGCTCTCCCACCAACACTTCCCTCCTCCTTTTCCTCCCCTCCTCCTACTTTCAACAGCCCGAACCACACTTCCCCACTACAGCAGACACTCTCCTCCAACACCGGACTACCAACAACAGCCACCACAACCTGACCCAAGGCACCCACCCTTTTGCCCTTGCCATCCATACGGCTCTCCCACCAACACTTCCCTCCTCCTTTTCCTCCCCTCCTCCTACTTTCAACAGCCCGAACCACACTTCCCCACTACAGCAGACACTCTCCTCCAACACCCAACTACCAACAACAGCCACCACAACCTGACCCAAGGCACCCACCCTTTGGACCTTGCCATCCATACGGCTCTCCCACCAACACTTCCCTCCTCCTTTTCCTCCCCTCCTCCTACTTTCAACAGCCCTGACCACACTTCCCCACTACAGCAGACACTCTCCTCCAACACCGGACTACCAACAACAGTCACCACAACCTGACCCAAGGCACCCACCCTTTGGCCCTTGCCATCCATACGGCTCTCCCACCAACACTTCCCTCCTCCTTTTCCTCCCCTCCTCCGACTTTCAACAGCCTGAACCACACTTCCCCACTACAGCAGACACTCTCCTCCAACACCGGACTACCAACAACAGCCACCACAACCTGACCCAAGGCACCCACCCTTTGGCCCTTGCCATCCATACGGCTCTCCCACCAACACTTCCCTCCTCCTTTTCCTCCCCTCCTCCTACTTTCGACAGCCCGAACCACACTTCCCCACTACAGCAGACACTCTCCTCCAACACCCAACTACCAACAACAGCCACCACAACCTGCACCAAGGCACCCACCCTTTGGCCCTTGCCATCCATACGGCTCTCCCACCAACACTTCCCTCCTCTTTTTCCTCCCCTCCTCCTACTTTCGACAGCCCGAACCACACTTCCCCACTACAGCAGACACTCTCATCCAACACCCAACTACCAACAACAGCCACCACAACCTGCACCAAGGCACCCACCCTTTGGCCCTGGCCATCCATACGGCTCTCCCACCAACACTTCCCTCCTCTTTTTCCTCCCCTCCTCCTACTTTCGACAGCCCGAACCACACTTCCCCACTACAGCAGACACTCTCCTCCAACACCCAACTACCAACAACAGCCACCACAACCTGCACCAAGGCACCCACACTTTTGGCACTGGCATGCACACGGCTCTCCCACCAACACTTCCCTCCTCCTTTTCCTCCCCTCCTCCTACTTTCAACAGCCTGAACCACACTTCCCCACTACAGCAGACACTCTCCTCCAACACCGGACTACCAACAACAGCCACCACAACCTGACCCAAGGCACCCACCCTTTTGCCCTTGCCATCCATACGGCTCTCCCACCAACACTTCCCTCCTCCTTTTCCTCCCCTCCTCCTACTTTCAACAGCCCGAACCACACTTCCCCACTACAGCAGACACTCTCCTCCAACACCCAACTACCAACAACAGCCACCACAACCTGACCCAAGGCACCCACCCTTTGGCCCTTGCCATCCATACGGCTCTCCCACCAACACTTCCCTCCTCCTTTTCCTCCCCTCCTCCGACTTTCAACAGCCCGAACCACACTTCCCCACTACAGCAGACACTCTCCTCCAACACCCAACTACCAACAACAGCCACCACAACCTGACCCAAGGCACCCACCCTTTGGCCCTTGCCATCCATACGGCTCTCCCACCAACACTTCCCTCCTCCTTTTCCTCCCCTCCTCCTACTTTCAACAGCCCGAACCACACTTCCCCACTACAGCAGACACTCTCCTCCAACACTGGACTACCAACAACAGCCACCACAAACTGCACCAAGGCACCCACCCTTTTGGCACTGGCATGCACACGGCTCTCCCACCAACACTTCCCTCCTCCTTTTCCTCCCATCCTCCGACTTTCAACAGCCCTGACACCACTTCCCCACTACAGCAGACACTCTCCTCCAACACCGGACTACCAACAACAGCCACCACAACCTGACCCAAGGCACCCACCCTTTGGCCCTTGCCATCCATACGGCTCTCCCACCAACACTTCCCTCCTCCTTTTCCTCCCCTCCTCCTACTTTCAACAGCCCGAACCACACTTCCCCACTACAGCAGACACTCTCATCCAACACCCAACTACCAACAACAGCCACCACAACCTGACCCAAGGCACCCACCCTTTGGCCCTTGCCATCCATACGGCTCTCCCACCAACACTTCCCTCCTCCTTTTCCTCCCCTCCTCCTACTTTCAACAGCCCGAACCACACTTCCCCACTACAGCAGACACTCTCCTCCAACACCGGACTACCAACAACAGCCACCACAACCTGACCCAAGGCACCCACCCTTTTGGCATTGGCATGCACACGGCTCTCCCACCAACACTTCCCTCCTCCTTTTCCTCCCCTCCTCCTACTTTCAACAGCCCGAACCACACTTCCCCACTACAGCAGACACTCTCCTCCAACACCGGACCACCAACAACAGCCACCACAACCTGCACCAAGGCACCCACCCTTTTGGCACTGGCATGCACACGGCTCTCCCACCAACACTTCCCTCCTCCTTTTCCTCCCCTCCTCCTACTTTCAACAGCCCGAACCACACTTCCCCACTACAGCAGACACTCTCCTCCAACACCCAACTACCAACAACAGCCACCACAACCTGCACCAAGGCACCCACCCTTTTGGCACTGGCATGCACACGGCTCTCCCACCAACACTTCCCTCCTCCTTTTCCTCCCCTCCTCCTACTTTCAACAGCCCGAACCACACTTCCCCACTACAGCAGACACTCTCCTCCAACACCGGACTACCAAAAACAGCCACCACAACCTGACCCAAGGCACCCACCCTTTGGACCTTGCCATCCATACGGCTCTCCCACCAACACTTCCCTCCTCCTTTTCCTCCCCTCCTCCTACTTTCAACAGCCCGAACCACACTTCCCCACTACAGCAGACACTCTCCTCCAACACCCAACTACCAACAACAGCCACCACAACCTGACCCAAGGCACCCACCCTTTTGCCCTTGCCATCCATACGGCTCTCCCACCAACACTTCCCTCCTCCTTTTCCTCCCCTCCTCCTAATTTCAACAGCCCGAACCACACTTCCCCACTACAGCAGACACTCTCCTCCAACACCCAACTACCAACAACAGCCACCACAACCTGACCCAAGGCACCCACCCTTTTGGCACTGGCATGCACACGGCTCTCCCACCAACACTTCCCTCCTCCTTTTCCTCCCCTCCTCCTACTTTCAACAGCCCGAACCACACTTCCCCACTACAGCAGACACTCTCCTCCAACACCCAACTACCAACAACAGCCACCACAACCTGACCCAAGGCACCCACCCTTTGGCCCTTGCCATCCATACGGCTCTCCCACCAACACTTCCCTCCTCCTTTTCCTCCCCTCCTCCTACTTTCAACAGCCCGAACCACACTTCCCCACTACAGCAGACACTCTCCTCCAACACCCAACTACCAACAACAGCCACCACAACCTGACCCAAGGCACCCACCCTTTGGCCCTTGCCATCCATACGGCTCTCCCACCAACACTTCCCTCCTCCTTTTCCTCCCCTCCTCCTACTTTCAACAGCCCGAACCACACTTCCCCACTACAGCAGACACTCTCCTTCAACACCGGACTACCAACAACAGCCACCACAACCTGCACCAAGGCACCCACCCTTTTGGCCCTGACATCCACACGGCTCTCCCACAACCACTCCCTCCCTCCTTTCCCTCACCTCCTACAACTTACCACTGCCCTCCTCACACTTTCGGACTGGAGCAGACACTCTCCTCCTAAGCCTGCCTAAGATATGCAGGCCCACACGGGGAGCACCATTGTCTCCACCCTTTTAGTTCCGACATGCCTGCGGCTCTCCCACAAGCACTCACGTCTTCCTTTCCCTCACCTCCTGCAACTTACCACTGCCTTCCTCACACTTTCGGACTGGAGCAGCCACTCTCCTCCAACGCCTGCATAACATGTAAAGGCCCACACGGGGAGTACCATTGCCTCCACCTTTTTGGCCCTGACATGCCTACGGCTCTCCCACAAGCCCTCACATCCTCCTTTCCCTCACCTCCTACAACCTAGGACAGGCCTCCTCACACTTTCTGACAGGAGCAGCCACTCTCCTCCAACGCCTGCCTAACATGTGCAGGCCCACACGGGGAGCACGATCGCTTCCACCCTTTTGGCCCTGACATGCCTACGGCTCTCCCACAAGCCCTCACATCCTCCTTTCCCTCACCTCCTACAACCTAGGACAGCCCTCCTCACACTTTCTGACAGGAGCAGCCACTCTCCTCCAACGCCTGCCTAACATGTGCAGGCCCACACGGGGAGCACCATTGCCTCCACCCTTTTGGCCCTGACATGCCTACGGCTCTCCCACAAGCACTCACGCCCTCCTTTCCCTACACTACTCCAACTTGTGCCAGTCCCCCTCACACTTTCTGACTTGAGCAGCCACTCTCCTCCAACGCCTGCCTAACATGTGCAGGCCCACACGGGGAGCACCATTGCCTCCACCCTTTTGGCCCTGACATGCCTATGGCACTGCTACAAGCACTCCCTCCCTCCTTTCCCTACCCTACTTCAACTTATGACTGCCGTGCTCACACTTTCTGACAGGAGCAGCCACTCTCCTCCAAAGCCTGCCTAACATGTACAGGCCCACACGGGGAGCACCATTGCCTCCACCTTTTTGGCCCTGACATGCCTGCGGCTCTCCCACAACCACTCACATCCTCCTTTCCCTCACCTCCTACAACTTACCACTGCCCTCCTCACACTTTCTGACTGGAGCAGCCACTCTCCTCCAACACCTGCCTAACATATACAGGCCCACACGGGGAGCACCATTGCCTCCACCCCTTTGGTCCTGACATCCACACGGCTCTCCCACAACCACTCCCATCCTCCTTTCCCTCACCTCCTACAACTTACCACTGCCCTACTCACACTTGCCCACTAGAGCAGACAATCCTCTCAGACACCTGCCTAAAATGTACAGGCCCACCTGGGGAGCACCATTGCCTCCACCCTTTTGGTCACGACATCCACACGCCTCTCCCACAACCACTCCCGACCTCCTTTCCCTACCCCAGTCTGACTTACGACTGCCCTCTTCACATTTTTGGACTGGAGCAGCCACTGCCCTCCAACACCTGCCTAACATGCACAAGCCCACACGGGGAGCAAAACTACCTCCACCCTTTTGGTCCTGACATCCACACGGCTCTCCCACAACCACTCCCATCCTCCTTTCCCTCACCTCCTACAACTTACCACTCCCCTCCTCACACTTGCCCACTAGAGCAGCCAATCCTCTCAGACACCTACCTAACATGTGCAGGCCCACACGGGGAGCACCATTGCCTCCACCCTTTTGGTCCTGACATCCACACGCCTCTCCCACAACCACTCCCCCCCTCCTTTCCCTTCCCTAGTCCAATTTACGACTGCCCTCCTCACACTTTCGGACTGGATCAGCCACTGCCCTCCAACACCTGCCTAACATGGGCAGGCCCACACGGGGAGCAGCACAGCGTCCACGCTTTTGGCCCTGACATGCCTACGGCTCTCCCACAAGCACTCACGTCTTCCTTTTCCTACCCTATTCCAACTTACCACTGCCCTCCTCACACTTTCCCATTAGAGCAGCCAATCTCCTCCAAAGCCTGCCCAACATGTGCAGGCCCACATGGGGAGCACCATTGCCTCCACATTTCTGGCCCTGACATGCCTACGGCTCTCCCACAAGCACTCCCGTCCTACTTTCCCTCACCTCCTACAACCTAGGACAGCCCTCCTCACACTTTCTGACTGGAGCAGCCACTCTCCTCCAACACCTGCCTAGCATGTGCAGGCCCACACGAGGAGCACCATTGTCTCCACCCTTTTGGCCCTGACATCCACACGGCTCTCCCACAAGCACTCACGTCTTCCTTTCCCTCACCTCCTACAACCTAGGACAGCCCTCCTCACACTTTCGGACTGGAGCAGCCACTCTCCTCCAACGGCTGCCTAACATGTACAGGCCCACACAGGGCGCACCATTGCCTCCACACTTTTGGCCATGACATGCACACGGCTCTCCCACAACCACTCCCGTCCTCCTTTCCCTCACCTCCTACAACTTACCACTGCCCTCATCACACTTTCTGACTTGAGCAACCACTCTCCTCCAACGCCTGCCTAACATGTGCAGGCCCACACGGGGAGCACCATTGCCTCCACCCTTTTGGCCCTGACATCCATACGGCTCTCCCACAGGCACTCACATCCTCCTTTCACTCACCTCCTTCAACTTACCACTGCCCTCCTCACACTTTCGGACTGGAGCAGACACTCTCCTCCTAAGCCTGCCTAACATGTACAGGCCCACACGGGGAGCACCATTGCCTCCACCCTTTTGGCCCTGACATCCACACGGCTCTCCCACAAGCACTCCCGTCCTCCTTTCACTCACCTCCTACAACTTACCACTGCCCTCCTCACACTTTCCCATTAGAGCAGCCACTCTCCTCCAACGCCTGCCTAACATGTGCAGGCCCACACGGGGAGCACCATTGCCTCCACCCTTTTGGCCCTGACATGCACACGGCTCTCCCACAAGCACTCCCGTCTTCCTTTCCCTACCCTACTCCAACTTGTGAAAGTCCCCCTCACACTTTCCGACTTGAGCAGTCAATCTCTTCCATCGTGTACCTAGCATGCACAGGCCCACACGGGGAGCACCATTGCCTCCACCCTTTTGGCCCTGACATGCCTAGGGCTCTCCCACAAGCACTCACATCCTCCTTTCCCTCACCTCCTACAACCTAGGACAGCCCTCCTCACACTTTCTGACTTGAGCAGCCACTCTCCTCCAACGCCTGCCTAACATGTGCAGGCCCACACGGGGAGCACGATCGCTTCCACCCTTTTGGCCCTGACATGCACACGGCTCTCCCACAAGCACTCACGTCTTCCTTTCCTTAACCTCCCCGAAAGGCACTCGGAGGCGGCCTGGCCGCCCCAAAAGGCACTCAGAGGTGGTCCGGCCACCCCGAAAGCCACTCGGAGCCTGACCGAGCGCCCACAAACGCACTCGGAGGTGGCCCGGCCGCCGACAAAGGCACTCAGAGCCTGCCCGACCACCCACAAAGGCACTCGGAGCCTCCCGGGCCGCCCCAAAAGGCACTCGGAGGCGGCCCGGCCACCCCAAAAGGCACTTGGAGGCGGCCCGGCCACGCCGAAAGCTACTCGGAGTGGGCCCGGCCACCCCGAAAGGCACTTGGAGCCGGCCCGGCCGCCCCGAAAGGCACTCAGAGGCTTCCAGGCTGCCCCGAAAGGCACTCGGAGCCTCCCCGACCGTGCACAAAGGCACTCGGAGGCGGCCTGACCGTCGTGAAGGACATTCGGAGGGGGAGCGGCAGCCCCAAAAGGCACTGGGACGATCCCAGCCACCACGAAAGGCACTCGGAGCCTCCCCGGCCACCACAAAAGGCACTTGGAGCCTCCCCGGCCGTCCCGAAAGGCACTTGGAGGCAGCCCGTCCACACACAAAGGCATTCGGAGACTCCCCAGCTGCCCCGAAAGCCACTCGGACCCGCCCCGGCCACCCCGAAAGGCACTCGGAGGTGGCCCAGCCACCCCGAAAGGCACTCGGAGCCTCCCTGGCCGCCCCGAAAGGCACTGGGACGGGCCCAGGTTCCCCGAAAGGCATTCGGAGGGGGAACGGCCGCCCCGAAAGGCACTCGGAGCCTCCACGGACCCCCGAAAGGCACTCGGAGGCGAGCCGGCCGCCCCGAAAAGCACTCGGAGCCTCCCCGGCCGCCCCGAAAGACACTCGGAGCCTGCCTGGCTGCCGCGAAAGGCACTCAGAGCGGCGAGGCCTCCCCGAAGGGCACTCGGAACCTCCCCGGCCACCCCGAAAGGCACTCGGAGCCTCCCCGGCCTCCCCGAAAGGCACTCAGAGCCTCCACGGCCACCCCAAAAGGCACTCGGAGCCTCCACGGCCACCCCGAAAGGAACTCGGAGGCGGCCCGGCCGCCCCAAAAGGCACTCGGAGCCTGCCCGACCGCCCCCCCGAAAGGCACTCGGAGCCGGCCCGGCAGACCACAAAGGCACTCGGAGCCTCCACGGACACCCCAAAAGGCACTCGGAGGCGGCCCGGCCGCCCCGAAAGGCACTCGGAGCCTCCCCGGCCGCCCCGAAAGGCACTCGGAGCAGGCCCAGGTTCCCCGAAAGGCATTCGGAGGGGGAACAGCCACCCCGAAAGGCACTCGGAGCCTCCACGGACCCCCGAAAGGCACTCGGAGGCGGCCCGGCCGCCCCGAAAAGCACTCGGAGCCTCCCCGGCCGCCCCGAAAGACACTCGGAGCCTGCCTGGCCACCCCGAAAGGCACTCAGAGCGGCCCGGCCTCCCCGAAAGGCACTCGGAACCTCCCCAGCCACCCCGAAAGGCACTCGGAGCCTTCCCGGCCACCCCGAAAGGCACTCGGAGCCTCCCCGGCCACCCCGAAAGGCACTCGGAGCCTCCCCGGCCTCCCCGAAAGGCACTCAGAGCCTCCACGGCCACCCCAAAAGGCACTCGGAGCCTCCACGGCCACCCCGAAAGGAACTCGGAGGCGGCCCGGCCGCCCCAAAAGGCACTCGGAGCCTGCCCGACCGCCCCCCCGAAAGGCACTCGGAGCCGGCCCGGCAGACCACAAAGGCACTCGGAGCCTCCACGGACACCCCAAAAGGCACTCGGAGGCGGCCCGGCCGCCCCGAAAGGCACTCGGAGCCTCCCCGGCCGCCCCGAAAGGCACTCGGAGCAGGCCCAGGTTCCCCGAAAGGCATTCGGAGGGGGAACGGCCACCCCGAAAGGCACTCGGAGCCTCCACGGACCCCCGAAAGGCACTCGGAGGCGGCCCGGCCGCCCCGAAAAGCACTCGGAGCCTCCCCGGCCGCCCCGAAAGACACTCGGAGCCTGCCTGGCCACCCCGAAAGGCACTCAGAGCGGCCCGGCCTCCCCGAAAGGCACTCGGAACCTCCCCAGCCACCCCGAAAGGCACTCGGAGCCTTCCCGGCCGTCCCGAAAGGCAATCAGAGCCTCCCCAGCCGCCCCGAAAGGCACTCGGAGGCGGCCCGGCCTCCCCGAAAGGCACTCGGAGCCTCCACGGCTACCCCAAAAGGCACTAGGAGGCGGCCTGGCTGCCCCGAAAGACACTCGGAGCCTGCCCGGCCGCCCCAAAAGGCACTCGGAGGCTCCCCGGCCACCCCGAAAGGCACTCGGAGCCTCCACGGCCGCCGCGAAAGGCACTCGGAGGCGGCCCAGACGCCCCCAAAGGCACTCAGAGCCTCCCCAGCCGCCCCGAAAGGCACTCGGAGCCTGCACGGCTGCCCCGAAAGGCACTCGGAGGCGGCCCGGCGGCCCCAAAAGGCACTCAGAGCATGCCCGGCCTCCCCGAAAGGTACTCGGAGCCTCCACGGCCACCCCGAAAGGAACTCGGAGGCGGCCCGGCCGCCCACAAAGGCACTCGGAGGTGGCCCGGCCGCCCCGAAAGGCACTCGGAGGCTGCCCGACCGCCCCGCCGAAAGACACTCGGAGCCGGCCTGGCAGCCCACAAAGGCACTCGGAGCCTCCACGGACACCCCGAAAGGCACTCGGAGGCGGCCCGGACGCCCCGAAAGGCACTCGGAGCCTCCCCGGCCGCCCCGAAAGGCACTCGGAGCAGGCCCAGGTTCCCCGAAAGGCACTCAGAGCGGCCCAGCCTCCCCGAAAGGCACTCGGAACCTCCCCGGCCACCCCGAAAGGCACTCGGAGCCTCCCCGGCCTCCCGAAAGGCACTCAGAGCCTCCACGGCCACCCCGAAAGGCACTCGGAGCCTCCACGGCCACCCCGAAAGGCACTCGGATGCGGCCCGGCCGCCCCAAAAGGCACTCGGAGCCGCCCCGACCGCCCCGAAAGGCACTCAGAGCCTCTCCGGCCTCCCCGAAAGGCACTCAGAGCCTCCACGGCCGCCCCGAAAGGCACTCGGAGCCTCCCCCAATGCCCCGAAAGGCACTCGGAGCCTTCCCGGCCGCCCCAAAAGGCACTCGGAGCCTCTCCGGCCACCCCGAAAGGCACTTGGAGCCGGCCCGGCCGCCCCGAAAGGCACTTGGAGCTTCCCCGACCGCCCCCCCGAAAGGCACTCGGAGCCTGCCCGGCAGCCCACAAAGGCACTCGGAGGCGCACCGGCCGCCCCGAAAGGCACTCGGAGCCTGCCCGGACGCCCCAAAAGGCACTCGGAGCAGGCCCGGCCGCCCCAAAAGGCACTCGGAGCAGGCCCGGCCGCCCCAAAAGGCACTTGGAGCCTCCCCGGCCGCCCCGAAAGGCACTCGGAGGCAGCCCGGCGGCCCCAAAAGGCACTCGGAGCCTCCCCGGCCTCCCAGAAAGGCACTCGGAGGCGGCCCGGCCGCCCCGAAAGGCACTCGGAGCCTCCCCGGCCTCCCCGAAAGGCACTCGGAGCCAACCCGGCCGCCCACAAAGGCACTCGGAGGTGGCTCGGCCGCCCACAAAGGCACTCGGAGGCTGCCCGGCCGTCCCGAAAGGCACTCGGAGCCTCCCCGGCCGCCCCCCCGAAAGGCACTCGGAGCCTCCCCAGCAGCCCACAAAGGCACTCGGACCCTCCCCGACTGCCCCAAAAGGCACTCGGAGCCTGCCCGGCCGCCCCGAAAGGCACTCGGAGGCTCCCCGGCCACCCTGAAAGGCACTCGGAGCCTGCCCGGTCGCCCACAAACGCACTCGGAGCCTCCCCGGCCAACCCGAAAGGCACTTGGAGGCGGCCTGGACGCCCACAAACGCACTCGAAGCCTTCCCGGCCGCCCACAAAGGCACTCGGAGCCTGCCCGGCCGCCCCGAAAGGCACTCGGAGCCTCCCCGGCCGCCCCGAAAGGCACTCGGAGGCGGCCCGTCCTCCCCGAAAGGCACTCGGAGCCTCCCCGTCTGCCCCGAAAGGCACTCGGAGCCTGCCCGGCCACCCCAAAAGGCACTCGGAGCCTGCCCGGCCGCCCCAAAAGGCACTCGGAGCCTGCCCGGCCACCCAAAAAGGCAATCGGAGCCTGCACGGCTGCCCCGAAAGGCACTCGGAGCCAGCCCGGCCGCCCCAAAAGGCACTCGGAGCGGACCCAGCCGCCCCGAAAGGCACTCGGAGCCTCCCTGGCCACCGCGAAAGGCACTCGGAGGCGGCCCGGCCACCCCAAAAGGCACTTCGAGGCGGCCCGGCCGCCCCGAAAGGCACTCGGAGCCTCCCCGGCCTCCCCGAAAGGCACTCGGAGGCGGCCCGGCCTCCCACAAAGGCACTCGGAGCCTCCCCGGCCGTCCCGAAAGGCACTCGGAGCCTCCACGGCCGCCCCGAAAGGAACTCGGAGCCGGCCCGGCCGTCCACAAAGGCACTCGGAGGTGGCCCGGCCACCCCGAAAGGCACTCGGAGGCTGCCCGGCCGCCCCAAAAGGCACTCGGAGCCTGCCCGACCGCCCCCCCGAAAGGCACTCGGAGCCGGCCCGGCAGCCCACAAAGGCACTCGGAGCCTCCACGGCTGCCCCGAAAGGCACTCGGAGCCTCCACAGCCATCCCGAAAGGCACTCGGAGCCGGCTGGGCCACCCACAAAGGCACTCGGAGGTGGCCCGGCCACCCCGAAAGGCATTCGGAGGCTACCCGGCCTCCCCGAAATGCACTCGGAGTGGGCCGGACCGCCCCAAAAGGCACTCGGAGCCTCCCCGGCCAACCCGAAAGGCACTCGGAGCCTCCACGGCCACCCCGAAAGGCACTCGCAGGCGGCCCAGACGCCCCCAAAGGCACTCAGAGCCTCCCCGGCCGCCCCGAAAGGCACTCGGAGCCTGCACGGCTGCCCCGAAAGGCACTCGGAGGCGGCCCGGCGGCCCCAAAAGGCACTCAGAGCCTCCCCGGCCTCCCCGAAAGGAACTCGGAGCCGGCCCGGCCGCCCACAAAGGCACTCGGAGGTGGCCCGGCCACCCCGAAAGGCACTCGGAGGCTGCCCGGCGGCCCCAAAAGGCACTCGGAGCCTGCCCGACCGCCCCCCCGAAAGGCACTCGGAGCTGGCCCGGCAGCCCACAAAGGCACTCGGAGCCTCCACGGCGGCCCCGAAAGGCACTCGGAGCCTGCTCGGCCGCCCCGAAAGGCACTCGGAGCCTGCCCGGCCGCCCCGAAAGGCACTCGGAACCTCCCCGCCAGCCCCCAAAGGCACTCGGAGCCTCCCCGGCCACCCACAAAGGCACTTGGAGGCGGCCCGTCCGCCCACAAGGGCACTCGGAGCCTGCCCGACTGCCCAAAAGGCACTCGGAGCCTCCCCGGCCATCCACAAAGGCACTCGGAGGCGGCCCGGCCTCCCCGAAAGGCACTCAGAGGCGGCCCGGCCTCCCCGAAAGGCACTCGGAGCCTCCCCGACCACCCCGAAAGGCACTCGGAGCATTCCGGGCCGCCCCGAAAGGCACTCGGAGCCGGCCCGGCAGCCCACAAAGGCACTCGGAGCCTCCACGGCTGCCCCGAAAGGCACTCGGAGGCGGCCCGGCCGCCCCGAAAGGCACTCGGAGCCTCCCCGCCAGCCCCCAAAGGCACTCGGAGCCTCCCCGGCCACCCCAAAAGGCACTTGGAGGCGGCCCGGCCGCCCACAAAGGCACTTGGAGGCGGCCCGGCCGCCCCGAAAGGCACTCGGAGCCTCCCCGCCAGCCCCCAAAGGCACTCGGAGCCTCCCCGGCCACCCACAAAGCCACTTGGAGGCGGCCCGGCCGCCCACAAAGGCACTCGGAGCCTGCCCGGCCGCCCCGAAAGGCACTTGGAGCCTCCACGGCTGCCCACAGAGGCACTCGGAGCCAGCCCGGCTGCCCCAAAATGCACTCGGAGCCTGCCCGGCCGCCCACAAAGGCACTCGGTGCCTCCCCGGCCTCCCCAAAAGGCACTCGGAGCCTTCCCGGCCGCCCCGAAAGGCACTCGGAGCCTCCCCGGCCGCCCACAAAGGCACACGGAGGCGGCCCGGCCGCCCCGAAAGGCACTCGGAGCCTGCCCGGCCGCCCTGAAAGGCACTCGGAGCCTTGCCGTCCGCCCAAAAAGGCACTCGGAGCCTCCCCGGCCACCCCGAAAGGCACTCGGAGCCTCCCCAATCACCCCGAAAGGCACTCGGAGCCTCCCCGGCCGCCCCGAAAGGCACTCGGAGCAGGCCCAGGTTCCCCGAAAGGCATTCGGAGGGGGAACGGCCACCCCGAAAGGCACTCGGAGCCTCCACGGACCCCCGAAAGGCACTCGGAGGCGGCCCGGCCGCCCCGAAAAGCACTCGGAGCCTCCCCGGCCGCCCCGAAAGACACTCGGAGCCTGCCTGGCCACCCCGAAAGGCACTCAGAGCGGCCCGGCCTCCCCGAAAGGCACTCGGAACCTCCCCGGCCACCCCGAAAGGCACTCGGAGCCTTCCCGGCCGTCCCGAAAGGCAATCAGAGCCTCCCCAGCCGCCCCGAAAGGCACTCGGAGGCGGCCCGGCCTCCCCGAAAGGCACTCGGAGCCTCCACGGCTACCCCAAAAGGCACTAGGAGGCGGCCTGGCTGCCCCGAAAGACACTCGGAGCCTGCCCGGCCGCCCCAAAAGGCACTCGGAGGCTCCCCGGCCACCCCGAAAGGCACTCGGAGCCTCCACGGCCGCCCACAAAGGCACTCGGAGGCGGCCCAGACGCCCCCAAAGGCACTCAGAGCCTCCCCGGCCGCCCCGAAAGGCACTCGGAGCCTGCACGGCTGCCCCGAAAGGCACTCGGAGGCGGCCCGGCGGCCCCAAAAGGCACTCAGAGCATGCCCGGCCTCCCCGAAAGGTACTCGGAGCCTCCACGGCCACCCCGAAAGGAACTCGGAGGCGGCCCGGCCGCCCACAAAGGCACTCGGAGGTGGCCCGGCCGTCGCGAAAGGCACTCGGAGGCTGCCCGACCGCCCCCCCGAAAGGCACTCGGAGCCGGCCCGGCAGCCCACAAAGGCACTCGGAGCCTCCACGGACACCCCGAAAGGCACTCGGAGGCGGCCCGGACGCCCCGAAAGGCACTCGGAGCCTCCCCGGCCACCCCGAAAGGCACTCGGAGCCTCCCCGGCCTCCCGAAAGGCACTCAGAGCCTCCACGGCCACCCCGAAAGGCACTCGGAGCCTCCACGGCCACCCCGAAAGGCACTCGGATGCGGCCCGGCCGCCCCAAAAGGCACTCGGAGCCGCCCCGAACGCCCCGAAAGGCACTCGGAGCCTCTCCGGCCTCCCCGAAAGGCACTCAGAGCCTCCACGGCCGCCCCGAAAGGCACTCGGAGCCTCCCCGACCGCCCCCCCGAAAGGCACTCGGAGCCTGCCCGGCAGCACACAAAGGCACTCGGAGGCGCACCGGCCGCCCCGAAAGGCACTCAGAGCCTGCCCGGACGCCCCAAAAGGCACTCGGAGCAGGCCCGGCCGCCCGAAAAGGCACTTGGAGCCTGCCCGGCCGCCCCGAAAGGCACTCGGAGGCAGCCCGGCGGCCCCAAAAGGCACTCGGAGCCTCCCCGGCCTCCCAGAAAGGCACTCAGAGCCTCCTCGACCGCGCACAAAGGCACTCGGAGGCGGCCCGGCCGCCCCGAAAGGCACTCGGAGCCTCCCCGGCCTCCCCGAAAGGCACTCGGAGCCTCCCCGGCCTCCCCGAAAGGCACTCGGAGCCGACCCGGCCGCCCACAAAGGCACTCGGAGGTGGCTCGGCCGCCCACAAAGGCACTCGGAGGCGGACCGGCCGTCCCGAAAGGCACTCGGAGCCTCCCCGGCCGCCCCCCCGAAAGGCACTCGGAGACTCCCCAGCAGCCCACAAAGGCACTCGGTGCCTCCCCGGCTGCCCCAAAAGGCACTCGGAGCCTGCCCGGCCGCCCCGAAAGGCACTCGGAGGCTCCCCGGCCACCCTGAAAGGCACTCGGAGCCTGCCCGGTCGCCCACAAACGCACTCGGAGCCTCCCCGGCCAACCCGAAAGGCACTTGGAGGCGGCCTGGACGCCCACAAACGCACTCGAAGCCTTCCCGGCCGCCCACAAAGGCACTCGGAGCCTGCCCGGCCGCCCCGAAAGGCACTCGGAGCCTCCCCGGCCGCCCCGAAAGGCACTCGGAGGCGGCCCGTCCTCCCCGAAAGGCACTCGGAGCCTCCCCGTCTGCCCCGAAAGGCACTCGGAGCCTGCCCGGCCACCCCAAAAGGCACTCGGAGCCTGCCCGGCCGCCCCAAAAGGCACTCGGAGCCTGCCCGGCCACCCAAAAAGGCAATCGGAGCCTGCACGGCTGCCCCGAAAGGCACTCGGAGCCAGCCCGGCCGCCCCAAAAGGCACTCGGAGCGGACCCAGCCGCCCCGAAAGGCACTCGGAGCCTCCCTGGCCACCGCGAAAGGCACTCGGAGGCGGCCCGGCCACCCCAAAAGGCACTTCGAGGCGGCCCGGCCGCCCCGAAAGGCACTCGGAGCCTCCCCGGCCTCCCCGAAAGGCACTCGGAGGCGGCCCGGCCTCCCACAAAGGCACTCGGAGCCTCCCCGGCCGCCCCGAAAGGCACTCGGAGCCTCCACGGCCGCCCCGAAAGGAACTCGGAGCCGGCCCGGCCGTCCACAAAGGCACTCGGAGGTGGCCCGGCCACCCCGAAAGGCACTCGGAGGCTGCCCGGCCGCCCCAAAAGGCACTCGGAGCCTGCCCGACCGCCCCCCCGAAAGGCACTTGGAGCCGGCCCGGCAGCCCACAAAGGCACTCGGAGCCTCCACGGCTACCCCGAAAGGCACTCGGAGCCTCCACAGCCATCCCGAAAGGCACTCGGAGCCGGCTGGGCCACCCCGAAAGGCACTCGGAGGTGGCCCGGCCACCCCGAAAGGCATTCGGAGGCTACCCGGCCTCCCCGAAATGCACTCGGAGTGGGCCGGACCGCCCCAAAAGGCACTCGGAGGCTCCCCGGCCAACCCGAAAGGCACTCGGAGCCTCCACGGCCACCCCGAAAGGCACTCGGAGCCTGCACGGCTGCCCCGAAAGGCACTCGGAGGCGGCCCGGCGGCCCCAAAAGGCACTCAGAGCCTCCCCGGCCTCCCCGAAAGGAACTCGGAGCCGGCCCGGCCGCCCACAAAGGCACTCGGAGGTGGCCCGGCCACCCCGAAAGGCACTCGGAGGCTGCCCGGCGGCCCCAAAAGGCACTCGGAGCCTGCCCGACCGCCCCCCCGAAAGGCACTCGGAGCTGGCCCGGCAGCCCACAAAGGCACTCGGAGCCTCCACGGCGGCCCCGAAAGGCACTCGGAGCCTGCTCGGCCGCCCCGAAAGGCACTCGGAGCCTGCCCGGCCGCCCCGAAAGGCACTCGGAACCTCCCCGCCAGCCCCCAAAGGCACTCGGAGCCTCCCCGGCCACCCACAAAGGCACTTGGAGGCGGCCCGTCCGCCCACAAAGGCACTCGGAGCCTGCCCGACTGCCCAAAAGGCACTCGGAGCCTCCCCGGCCATCCACAAAGGCACTCGGAGGCGGCCCGGCCTCCCCGAAAGGCACTCAGAGGCGGCCCGGCCTCCCCGAAAGGCACTCGGAGCCTCCCCGACCACCCCGAAAGGCACTCGGAGCATTCCGGGCCGCCCCGAAAGGCACTCGGAGCCGGCCCGGCAGCCCACAAAGGCACTCGGAGCCTCCACGGCTGCCCCGAAAGGCACTCGGAGGCGGCCCGGCCGCCCCGAAAGGCACTCGGAGCCTCCCCGCCAGCCCCCAAAGGCACTCGGAGCCTCCCCGGCCACCCCGAAAGGCACTTGGAGGCGGCCCGGCCGCCCACAAAGGCACTTGGAGGCGGCCCGGCCGCCCCGAAAGGCACTCGGAGCCTCCCCGCCAGCCCCCAAAGGCACTCGGAGCCTCCCCGGCCACCCACAAAGCCACTTGGAGGCGGCCCGGCCGCCCACAAAGGCACTCGGAGCCTGCCCGGCCGCCCCGAAAGGCACTTGGAGCCTCCACGGCTGCCCACAGAGGCACTCGGAGCCAGCCCGGCTGCCCCAAAATGCACTCGGAGCCTGCCCGGCCGCCCACAAAGGCACTCGGTGCCTCCCCGGCCTCCCAGAAAGGCACTCGGAGCCTTCCCGGCCGCCCCGAAAGGCACTCGGAGCCTCCCCGGCCGCCCACAAAGGCACACGGAGGCGGCCCGGCCGCCCCGAAAGGCACTCGGAGCCTGCCCGGCCGCCCTGAAAGGCACTCGGAGCCTTGCCGTCCGCCCAAAAAGGCACTCGGAGCCTCCCCGGCCGCCTCGAAAGGCACTCGGAGCCTCCCCAATCACCCCGAAAGGCACTCGGAGCCTCCCCGGCCGCCCCGAAAGGCACTCGGAGCAGGCCCAGGTTCCCCGAAAGGCATTCGGAGGGGGAACGGCCACCCCGAAAGGCACTCGGAGCCTCCACGGACCCCCGAAAGGCACTCGGAGGCGGCCCGGCCGCCCCGAAAAGCACTCGGAGCCTCCCCGGCCGCCCCGAAAGACACTCGGAGCCTGCCTGGCCACCCCGAAAGGCACTCAGAGCGGCCCGGCCTCCCCGAAAGGCACTCGGAACCTCCCCGGCCACCCCGAAAGGCACTCGGAGCCTTCCCGGCCGTCCCGAAAGGCAATCAGAGCCTCCCCAGCCGCCCCGAAAGGCACTCGGAGGCGGCCCGGCCTCCCCGAAAGGCACTCGGAGCCTCCACGGCTACCCCAAAAGGCACTAGGAGGCGGCCTGGCTGCCCCGAAAGACACTCGGAGCCTGCCCGGCCGCCCCAAAAGGCACTCGGAGGCTCCCCGGCCACCCCGAAAGGCACTCGGAGCCTCCACGGCCGCCCACAAAGGCACTCGGAGGCGGCCCAGACGCCCCCAAAGGCACTCAGAGCCTCCCCGGCCGCCCCGAAAGGCACTCGGAGCCTGCACGGCTGCCCCGAAAGGCACTCGGAGGCGGCCCGGCGGCCCCAAAAGGCACTCAGAGCATGCCCGGCCTCCCCGAAAGGTACTCGGAGCCTCCACGGCCACCCCGAAAGGAACTCGGAGGCGGCCCGGCCGCCCACAAAGGCACTCGGAGGTGGCCCGGCCGTCGCGAAAGGCACTCGGAGGCTGCCCGACCGCCCCCCCGAAAGGCACTCGGAGCCGGCCCGGCAGCCCACAAAGGCACTCGGAGCCTCCACGGACACCCCGAAAGGCACTCGGAGGCGGCCCGGACGCCCCGAAAGGCACTCGGAGCCTCCCCGGCCACCCCGAAAGGCACTCGGAGCCTCCCCGGCCTCCCGAAAGGCACTCAGAGCCTCCACGGCCACCCCGAAAGGCACTCGGAGCCTCCACGGCCGCCCCGAAAGGCACTCGGATGCGGCCCGGCCGCCCCAAAAGGCACTCGGAGCCGCCCCGAACGCCCCGAAAGGCACTCGGAGCCTCTCCGGCCTCCCCGAAAGGCACTCAGAGCCTCCACGGCCGCCCCGAAAGGCACTCGGAGCCTCCCCGACCGCCCCCCCGAAAGGCACTCGGAGCCTGCCCGGCAGCACACAAAGGCACTCGGAGGCGCACCGGCCGCCCCGAAAGGCACTCGGAGCCTGCCCGGACGCCCCAAAAGGCACTCGGAGCAGGCCCGGCCGCCCGAAAAGGCACTTGGAGCCTGCCCGGCCGCCCCGAAAGGCACTCGGAGGCAGCCCGGCGGCCCCAAAAGGCACTCGGAGCCTCCCCGGCCTCCCAGAAAGGCACTCAGAGCCTCCTCGACCGCGCACAAAGGCACTCGGAGGCGGCCCGGCCGCCCCGAAAGGCACTCGGAGCCTCCCCGGCCTCCCCGAAAGGCACTCGGAGCCGACCCGGCCGCCCACAAAGGCACTCGGAGGTGGCTCGGCCGCCCACAAAGGCACTCGGAGGCGGACCGGCCGTCCCGAAAGGCACTCGGAGCCTCCCCGGCCGCCCCCCCGAAAGGCACTCGGAGACTCCCCAGCAGCCCACAAAGGCACTCGGTGCCTCCCCGGCTGCCCCAAAAGGCACTCGGAGCCTGCCCGGCCACCCCGAAAGGCACTCGGAGGCTCCCCGGCCACCCTGAAAGGCACTCGGAGCCTGCCCGGTCGCCCACAAAGGCACTCGGAGCCTCCCCGGCCAACCCGAAAGGCACTTGGAGGCGGCCTGGACGCCCACAAACGCACTCGAAGCCTTCCCGGCCGCCCACAAAGGCACTCGGAGCCTGCCCGGCCGCCCCGAAAGGCACTCGGAGCCTCCCCGGCCGCCCCGAAAGGCACTCGGAGCCTCCCCGTCTGCCCCGAAAGGCACTCGGAGCCAGCCCGGCCACCCCAAAAGGCACTCGGAGCCTGCCCGGCCGCCCCAAAAGGCACTCGGAGCCTGCCCAGCCACCCAAAAAGGCAATCGGAGCCTGCACGGCTGCCCCGAAAGGAACTCGGAGCCTCCCCGGCCGCCCCAAAAGGCACTCGGAGCGGACCCAGCCGCCCCGAAAGGCACTCGGAGCCTCCCTGGCCACCGCGAAAGGCACTCGGAGGCGGCCCGGCCACCCCAAAAGGCACTTCGAGGCGGCCCGGCCGCCCCGAAAGGCACTCGGAGCCTCCCCGGCCTCCCCGAAAGGAACTCGGAGGCGGCCCGGCCTCCCACAAAGGCACTCGGAGCCTCCCCGTCCTCCCCGAAAGGCACTCGGAGCCTCCCCGTCTGCCCCGAAAGGCACTCGGAGCCTGCCCGGCCACCCCAAAAGGCACTCGGAGCCTGCCCGGCCGCCCCAAAAGGCACTCGGAGCCTGCCCGGCCACCCAAAAAGGCAATCGGAGCCTGCACGGCTGCCCCGAAAGGAACTCGGAGCCTCCCCGGCCGCCCCAAAAGGCACTCGGAGCGGACCCAGCCGCCCCGAAAGGCACTCGGAGCCTCCCTGGCCACCGCGAAAGGCACTCGGAGGCGGCCCGGCCACCCCAAAAGGCACTTCGAGGCGGCCCGGCCGCCCCGAAAGGCACTCGGAGCCTCCCCGGCCTCCCCGAAAGGCACTCGGAGGCGGCCCGGCCTCCCACAAAGGCACTCGGAGCCTCCCCGGCCGCCCCGAAAGGCACTCGGAGCCTCCACGGCCGCCCCGAAAGGAACTCGGAGCCGGCCCGGCCGTCCACAAAGGCACTCGGAGGTGGCCCGGCCACCCCGAAAGGCACTCGGAGGCTGCCCGGCCGCCCCAAAAGGCACTCGGAGCCTGCCCGACCGCCCCCCCGAAAGGCACTCGGAGCCGGCCCGGCAGCCCACAAAGGCACTCGGAGCCTCCACGGCTGCCCCGAAAGGCACTCGGAGCCTCCACAGCCATCCCGAAAGGCACTCGGAGCCGGCTGGGCCACCCACAAAGGCACTCGGAGGTGGCCCGGCCACCCCGAAAGGCATTCGGAGGCTACCCGGCCTCCCCGAAATGCACTCGGAGTGGGCCGGACCGCCCCAAAAGGCACTCGGAGCCTCCCCGGCCAACCCGAAAGGCACTCGGAGCCTCCACGGCCACCCCGAAAGGCACTCGCAGGCGGCCCAGACGCCCCCAAAGGCACTCAGAGCCTCCCCGGCCGCCCCGAAAGGCACTCGGAGCCTGCACGGCTGCCCCGAAAGGCACTCGGAGGCGGCCCGGCGGCCCCAAAAGGCACTCAGAGCCTCCCCGGCCTCCCCGAAAGGAACTCGGAGCCGGCCCGGCCGCCCACAAAGGCACTCGGAGGTGGCCCGGCCACCCCGAAAGGCACTCGGAGGCTGCCCGGCGGCCCCAAAAGGCACTCGGAGCCTGCCCGACCGCCCCCCCGAAAGGCACTCGGAGCTGGCCCGGCAGCCCACAAAGGCACTCGGAGCCTCCACGGCGGCCCCGAAAGGCACTCGGAGCCTGCTCGGCCGCCCCGAAAGGCACTCGGAGCCTGCCCGGCCGCCCCGAAAGGCACTCGGAACCTCCCCGCCAGCCCCCAAAGGCACTCGGAGCCTCCCCGGCCACCCACAAAGGCACTTGGAGGCGGCCCGTCCGCCCACAAAGGCACTCGGAGCCTGCCCGGCCGCCCCGAAAGGCACTTGGAGCCTCCACGGCTGCCCACAGAGGCACTCGGAGCCAGCCCGGCTGCCCCAAAATGCACTCGGAGCCTGCCCGGCCGCCCACAAAGGCACTCGGTGCCTCCCCGGCCTCCCAGAAAGGCACTCGGAGCCTTCCCGGCCGCCCCGAAAGGCACTCGGAGCCTCCCCGGCCGCCCACAAAGGCACACGGAGGCGGCCCGGCCGCCCCGAAAGGCACTCGGAGCCTGCCCGGCCGCCCTGAAAGGCACTCGGAGCCTTGCCGTCCGCCCAAAAAGGCACTCGGAGCCTCCCCGGCCGCCTCGAAAGGCACTCGGAGCCTCCCCAATCACCCCGAAAGGCACTCGGAGCCTCCCCGGCCGCCCCGAAAGGCACTCGGAGCAGGCCCAGGTTCCCCGAAAGGCATTCGGAGGGGGAACGGCCACCCCGAAAGGCACTCGGAGCCTCCACGGACCCCCGAAAGGCACTCGGAGGCGGCCCGGCCGCCCCGAAAAGCACTCGGAGCCTCCCCGGCCGCCCCGAAAGACACTCGGAGCCTGCCTGGCCACCCCGAAAGGCACTCAGAGCGGCCCGGCCTCCCCGAAAGGCACTCGGAACCTCCCCGGCCACCCCGAAAGGCACTCGGAGCCTTCCCGGCCGTCCCGAAAGGCAATCAGAGCCTCCCCAGCCGCCCCGAAAGGCACTCGGAGGCGGCCCGGCCTCCCCGAAAGGCACTCGGAGCCTCCACGGCTACCCCAAAAGGCACTAGGAGGCGGCCTGGCTGCCCCGAAAGACACTCGGAGCCTGCCCGGCCGCCCCAAAAGGCACTCGGAGGCTCCCCGGCCACCCCGAAAGGCACTCGGAGCCTCCACGGCCGCCCACAAAGGCACTCGGAGGCGGCCCAGACGCCCCCAAAGGCACTCAGAGCCTCCCCGGCCGCCCCGAAAGGCACTCGGAGCCTGCACGGCTGCCCCGAAAGGCACTCGGAGGCGGCCCGGCGGCCCCAAAAGGCACTCAGAGCATGCCCGGCCTCCCCGAAAGGTACTCGGAGCCTCCACGGCCACCCCGAAAGGAACTCGGAGGCGGCCCGGCCGCCCACAAAGGCACTCGGAGGTGGCCCGGCCGTCGCGAAAGGCACTCGGAGGCTGCCCGACCGCCCCCCCGAAAGGCACTCGGAGCCGGCCCGGCAGCCCACAAAGGCACTCGGAGCCTCCACGGACACCCCAAAAGGCACTCGGAGGCGGCCCGGACGCCCCGAAAGGCACTCGGAGCCTCCCCGGCCACCCCGAAAGGCACTCGGAGCCTCCCCGGCCTCCCGAAAGGCACTCAGAGCCTCCACGGCCACCCCGAAAGGCACTCGGAGCCTCCACGGCCACCCCGAAAGGCACTCGGATGCGGCCCGGCCGCCCCAAAAGGCACTCGGAGCCGCCCCGAACGCCCCGAAAGGCACTCGGAGCCTCTCCGGCCTCCCCGAAAGGCACTCAGAGCCTCCACGGCCGCCCCGAAAGGCACTCGGAGCCTCCCCGACCGCCCCCCCGAAAGGCACTCGGAGCCTGCCCGGCAGCACACAAAGGCACTCGGAGGCGCACCGGCCGCCCCGAAAGGCACTCAGAGCCTGCCCGGACGCCCCAAAAGGCACTCGGAGCAGGCCCGGCCGCCCGAAAAGGCACTTGGAGCCTGCCCAGCCGCCCCGAAAGGCACTCGGAGGCAGCCCGGCGGCCCCAAAAGGCACTCGGAGCCTCCCCGGCCTCCCAGAAAGGCACTCAGAGCCTCCTCGACCGCGCACAAAGGCACTCGGAGGCGGCCCGGCCGCCCCGAAAGGCACTCGGAGCCTCCCCGGCCTCCCCGAAAGGCACTCGGAGCCGACCCGGCCGCCCACAAAGGCACTCGGAGGTGGCTCGGCCGCCCACAAAGGCACTCGGAGGCGGACCGGCCGTCCCGAAAGGCACTCGGAGCCTCCCCGGCCGCCCCCCCGAAAGGCACTCGGAGACTCCCCAGCAGCCCACAAAGGCACTCGGTGCCTCCCCGGCTGCCCCAAAAGGCACTCGGAGCCTGCCCGGCCACCCCGAAAGGCACTCGGAGGCTCCCCGGCCACCCTGAAAGGCACTCGGAGCCTGCCCGGTCGCCCACAAAGGCACTCGGAGCCTCCCCGGCCAACCCGAAAGGCACTTGGAGGCGGCCTGGACGCCCACAAACGCACTCGAAGCCTTCCCGGCCGCCCACAAAGGCACTCGGAGCCTGCCCGGCCGCCCCGAAAGGCACTCGGAGCCTCCCCGGCCGCCCCGAAAGGCACTCGGAGCCTCCCCGTCTGCCCCGAAAGGCACTCGGAGCCTGCCCGGCCACCCCAAAAGGCACTCGGAGCCTGCCCGGCCGCCCCAAAAGGCACTCGGAGCCTGCCCAGCCACCCAAAAAGGCAATCGGAGCCTGCACGGCTGCCCCGAAAGGAACTCGGAGCCTCCCCGGCCGCCCCAAAAGGCACTCGGAGCGGACCCAGCCGCCCCGAAAGGCACTCGGAGCCTCCCTGGCCACCGCGAAAGGCACTCGGAGGCGGCCCGGCCACCCCAAAAGGCACTTCGAGGCGGCCCGGCCGCCCCGAAAGGCACTCGGAGCCTCCCCGGCCTCCCCGAAAGGAACTCGGAGGCGGCCCGGCCTCCCACAAAGGCACTCGGAGCCTCCCCGTCCTCCCCGAAAGGCACTCGGAGCCTCCCCGTCTGCCCCGAAAGGCACTCGGAGCCTGCCCGGCCACCCCAAAAGGCACTCGGAGCCTGCCCGGCCGCCCCAAAAGGCACTCGGAGCCTGCCCGGCCACCCAAAAAGGCAATCGGAGCCTGCACGGCTGCCCCGAAAGGAACTCGGAGCCTCCCCGGCCGCCCCAAAAGGCACTCGGAGCGGACCCAGCCGCCCCGAAAGGCACTCGGAGCCTCCCTGGCCACCGCGAAAGGCACTCGGAGGCGGCCCGGCCACCCCAAAAGGCACTTCGAGGCGGCCCGGCCGCCCCGAAAGGCACTCGGAGCCTCCCCGGCCTCCCCGAAAGGCACTCGGAGGCGGCCCGGCCTCCCACAAAGGCACTCGGAGCCTCCCCGGCCGCCCCGAAAGGCACTCGGAGCCTCCACGGCCGCCCCGAAAGGAACTCGGAGCCGGCCCGGCCGTCCACAAAGGCACTCGGAGGTGGCCCGGCCACCCCGAAAGGCACTCGGAGGCTGCCCGGCCGCCCCAAAAGGCACTCGGAGCCTGCCCGACCGCCCCCCCGAAAGGCACTCGGAGCCGGCCCGGCAGCCCACAAAGGCACTCGGAGCCTCCACGGCTGCCCCGAAAGGCACTCGGAGCCTCCACAGCCATCCCGAAAGGCACTTGGAGCCGGCTGGGCCACCCACAAAGGCACTCGGAGGTGGCCCGGCCACCCCGAAAGGCATTCGGAGGCTACCCGGCCTCCCCGAAATGCACTCGGAGTGGGCCGGACCGCCCCAAAAGGCACTCGGAGCCTCCCCGGCCAACCCGAAAGGCACTCGGAGCCTCCACGGCCACCCCGAAAGGCACTCGCAGGCGGCCCAGACGCCCCCAAAGGCACTCAGAGCCTCCCCGGCCGCCCCGAAAGGCACTCGGAGCCTGCACGGCTGCCCCGAAAGGCACTCGGAGGCGGCCCGGCGGCCCCAAAAGGCACTCAGAGCCTCCCCGGCCTCCCCGAAAGGAACTCGGAGCCGGCCCGGCCGCCCACAAAGGCACTCGGAGGTGGCCCGGCCACCCCGAAAGGCACTCGGAGGCTGCCCGGCGGCCCCAAAAGGCACTCGGAGCCTGCCCGACCGCCCCCCCGAAAGGCACTCGGAGCTGGCCCGGCAGCCCACAAAGGCACTCGGAGCCTCCACGGCGGCCCCGAAAGGCACTCGGAGCCTGCTCGGCCGCCCCGAAAGGCACTCGGAGCCTGCCCGGCCGCCCCGAAAGGCACTCGGAACCTCCCCGCCAGCCCCCAAAGGCACTCGGAGCCTCCCCGGCCACCCACAAAGGCACTTGGAGGCGGCCCGTCCGCCCACAAAGGCACTCGGAGCCTGCCCGACTGCCCAAAAGGCACTCGGAGCCTCCCCGGCCATCCACAAAGGCACTCGGAGGCGGCCCGGCCTCCCCGAAAGGCACTCAGAGGCGGCCCGGCCTCCCCGAAAGGCACTCGGAGCCTCCCCGACCACCCCGAAAGGCACTCGGAGCATTCCGGGCCGCCCCGAAAGGCACTCGGAGCCGGCCCGGCAGCCCACAAAGGCACTCGGAGCCTCCACGGCTGCCCCGAAAGGCACTCGGAGGCGGCCCGGCCGCCCCGAAAGGCACTCGGAGCCTCCCCGCCAGCCCCCAAAGGCACTCGGAGCCTCCCCGGCCACCCCGAAAGGCACTTGGAGGCGGCCCGGCCGCCCACAAAGGCACTTGGAGGCGGCCCGGCCGCCCCGAAAGGCACTCGGAGCCTCCCCGCCAGCCCCCAAAGGCACTCGGAGCCTCCCCGGCCACCCACAAAGCCACTTGGAGGCGGCCCGGCCGCCCACAAAGGCACTCGGAGCCTGCCCGGCCGCCCCGAAAGGCACTTGGAGCCTCCACGGCTGCCCACAGAGGCACTCGGAGCCAGCCCGGCTGCCCCAAAATGCACTCGGAGCCTGCCCGGCCGCCCACAAAGGCACTCGGTGCCTCCCCGGCCTCCCAGAAAGGCACTCGGAGCCTTCCCGGCCGCCCCGAAAGGCACTCGGAGCCTCCCCGGCCGCCCACAAAGGCACACGGAGGCGGCCCGGCCGCCCCGAAAGGCACTCGGAGCCTGCCCGGCCGCCCTGAAAGGCACTCGGAGCCTTGCCGTCCGCCCAAAAAGGCACTCGGAGCCTCCCCGGCCGCCTCGAAAGGCACTCGGAGCCTCCCCAATCACCCCGAAAGGCACTCGGAGCCTCCCCGGCCGCCCCGAAAGGCACTCGGAGCAGGCCCAGGTTCCCCGAAAGGCATTCGGAGGGGGAACGGCCACCCCGAAAGGCACTCGGAGCCTCCACGGACCCCCGAAAGGCACTCGGAGGCGGCCCGGCCGCCCCGAAAAGCACTCGGAGCCTCCCCGGCCGCCCCGAAAGACACTCGGAGCCTGCCTGGCCACCCCGAAAGGCACTCAGAGCGGCCCGGCCTCCCCGAAAGGCACTCGGAACCTCCCCGGCCACCCCGAAAGGCACTCGGAGCCTTCCCGGCCGTCCCGAAAGGCAATCAGAGCCTCCCCAGCCGCCCCGAAAGGCACTCGGAGGCGGCCCGGCCTCCCCGAAAGGCACTCGGAGCCTCCACGGCTACCCCAAAAGGCACTAGGAGGCGGCCTGGCTGCCCCGAAAGACACTCGGAGCCTGCCCGGCCGCCCCAAAAGGCACTCGGAGGCTCCCCGGCCACCCCGAAAGGCACTCGGAGCCTCCACGGCCGCCCACAAAGGCACTCGGAGGCGGCCCAGACGCCCCCAAAGGCACTCAGAGCCTCCCCGGCCGCCCCGAAAGGCACTCGGAGCCTGCACGGCTGCCCCGAAAGGCACTCGGAGGCGGCCCGGCGGCCCCAAAAGGCACTCAGAGCATGCCCGGCCTCCCCGAAAGGTACTCGGAGCCTCCACGGCCACCCCGAAAGGAACTCGGAGGCGGCCCGGCCGCCCACAAAGGCACTCGGAGGTGGCCCGGCCGTCGCGAAAGGCACTCGGAGGCTGCCCGACCGCCCCCCCGAAAGGCACTCGGAGCCGGCCCGGCAGCCCACAAAGGCACTCGGAGCCTCCACGGACACCCCGAAAGGCACTCGGAGGCGGCCCGGACGCCCCGAAAGGCACTCGGAGCCTCCCCGGCCACCCCGAAAGGCACTCGGAGCCTCCCCGGCCTCCCGAAAGGCACTCGGAGCCTCCACGGCCACCCCGAAAGGCACTCGGAGCCTCCACGGCCACCCCGAAAGGCACTCGGATGCGGCCCGGCCGCCCCAAAAGGCACTCGGAGCCGCCCCGAACGCCCCGAAAGGCACTCGGAGCCTCTCCGGCCTCCCCGAAAGGCACTCAGAGCCTCCACGGCCGCCCCGAAAGGCACTCGGAGCCTCCCCGACCGCCCCCCCGAAAGGCACTCGGAGCCTGCCCGGCAGCACACAAAGGCACTCGGAGGCGCACCGGCCGCCCCGAAAGGCACTCAGAGCCTGCCCGGCTGCCCCAAAAGGCACTCGGAGCAGGCCCGGCCGCCCGAAAAGGCACTTGGAGCCTGCCCAGCCGCCCCGAAAGGCACTCGGAGGCAGCCCGGCGGCCCCAAAAGGCACTCGGAGCCTCCCCGGCCTCCCAGAAAGGCACTCAGAGCCTCCTCGACCGCGCACAAAGGCACTCGGAGGCGGCCCGGCCGCCCCGAAAGGCACTCGGAGCCTCCCCGGCCTCCCCGAAAGGCACTCGGAGCCGACCCGGCCGCCCACAAAGGCACTCGGAGGTGGCTCGGCCGCCCACAAAGGCACTCGGAGGCGGACCGGCCGTCCCGAAAGGCACTCGGAGCCTCCCCGGCCGCCCCCCCGAAAGGCACTCGGAGACTCCCCAGCAGCCCACAAAGGCACTCGGTGCCTCCCCGGCTGCCCCAAAAGGCACTCGGAGCCTGCCCGGCCACCCCGAAAGGCACTCGGAGGCTCCCCGGCCACCCTGAAAGGCACTCGGAGCCTGCCCGGTCGCCCACAAAGGCACTCGGAGCCTCCCCGGCCAACCCGAAAGGCACTTGGAGGCGGCCTGGACGCCCACAAACGCACTCGAAGCCTTCCCGGCCGCCCACAAAGGCACTCGGAGCCTGCCCGGCCGCCCCGAAAGGCACTCGGAGCCTCCCCGGCCGCCCCGAAAGGCACTCGGAGCCTCCCCGTCTGCCCCGAAAGGCACTCGGAGCCTGCCCGGCCACCCCAAAAGGCACTCGGAGCCTGCCCGGCCGCCCCAAAAGGCACTCGGAGCCTGCCCAGCCACCCAAAAAGGCAATCGGAGCCTGCACGGCTGCCCCGAAAGGAACTCGGAGCCTCCCCGGCCGCCCCAAAAGGCACTCGGAGCGGACCCAGCCGCCCCGAAAGGCACTCGGAGCCTCCCTGGCCACCGCGAAAGGCACTCGGAGGCGGCCCGGCCACCCCAAAAGGCACTTCGAGGCGGCCCGGCCGCCCCGAAAGGCACTCGGAGCCTCCCCGGCCTCCCCGAAAGGAACTCGGAGGCGGCCCGGCCTCCCACAAAGGCACTCGGAGCCTCCCCGTCCTCCCCGAAAGGCACTCGGAGCCTCCCCGTCTGCCCCGAAAGGCACTCGGAGCCTGCCCGGCCACCCCAAAAGGCACTCGGAGCCTGCCCGGCCGCCCCAAAAGGCACTCGGAGCCTGCCCGGCCACCCAAAAAGGCAATCGGAGCCTGCACGGCTGCCCCGAAAGGAACTCGGAGCCTCCCCGGCCGCCCCAAAAGGCACTCGGAGCGGACCCAGCCGCCCCGAAAGGCACTCGGAGCCTCCCTGGCCACCGCGAAAGGCACTCGGAGGCGGCCCGGCCACCCCAAAAGGCACTTCGAGGCGGCCCGGCCGCCCCGAAAGGCACTCGGAGCCTCCCCGGCCTCCCCGAAAGGCACTCGGAGGCGGCCCGGCCTCCCACAAAGGCACTCGGAGCCTCCCCGGCCGCCCCGAAAGGCACTCGGAGCCTCCACGGCCGCCCCGAAAGGAACTCGGAGCCGGCCCGGCCGTCCACAAAGGCACTCGGAGGTGGCCCGGCCACCCCGAAAGGCACTCGGAGGCTGCCCGGCCGCCCCAAAAGGCACTCGGAGCCTGCCCGACCGCCCCCCCGAAAGGCACTCGGAGCCGGCCCGGCAGCCCACAAAGGCACTCGGAGCCTCCACGGCTGCCCCGAAAGGCACTCGGAGCCTCCACAGCCATCCCGAAAGGCACTCGGAGCCGGCTGGGCCACCCACAAAGGCACTCGGAGGTGGCCCGGCCACCCCGAAAGGCATTCGGAGGCTACCCGGCCTCCCCGAAATGCACTCGGAGTGGGCCGGACCGCCCCAAAAGGCACTCGGAGCCTCCCCGGCCAACCCGAAAGGCACTCGGAGCCTCCACGGCCACCCCGAAAGGCACTCGCAGGCGGCCCAGACGCCCCCAAAGGCACTCAGAGCCTCCCCGGCCGCCCCGAAAGGCACTCGGAGCCTGCACGGCTGCCCCGAAAGGCACTCGGAGGCGGCCCGGCGGCCCCAAAAGGCACTCAGAGCCTCCCCGGCCTCCCCGAAAGGAACTCGGAGCCGGCCCGGCCGCCCACAAAGGCACTCGGAGGTGGCCCGGCCACCCCGAAAGGCACTCGGAGGCTGCCCGGCGGCCCCAAAAGGCACTCGGAGCCTGCCCGACCGCCCCCCCGAAAGGCACTCGGAGCTGGCCCGGCAGCCCACAAAGGCACTCGGAGCCTCCACGGCGGCCCCGAAAGGCACTCGGAGCCTGCTCGGCCGCCCCGAAAGGCACTCGGAGCCTGCCCGGCCGCCCCGAAAGGCACTCGGAACCTCCCCGCCAGCCCCCAAAGGCACTCGGAGCCTCCCCGGCCACCCACAAAGGCACTTGGAGGCGGCCCGTCCGCCCACAAAGGCACTCGGAGCCTGCCCGACTGCCCAAAAGGCACTCGGAGCCTCCCCGGCCATCCACAAAGGCACTCGGAGGCGGCCCGGCCTCCCCGAAAGGCACTCAGAGGCGGCCCGGCCTCCCCGAAAGGCACTCGGAGCCTCCCCGACCACCCCGAAAGGCACTCGGAGCATTCCGGGCCGCCCCGAAAGGCACTCGGAGCCGGCCCGGCAGCCCACAAAGGCACTCGGAGCCTCCACGGCTGCCCCGAAAGGCACTCGGAGGCGGCCCGGCCGCCCCGAAAGGCACTCGGAGCCTCCCCGCCAGCCCCCAAAGGCACTCGGAGCCTCCCCGGCCACCCCGAAAGGCACTTGGAGGCGGCCCGGCCGCCCACAAAGGCACTTGGAGGCGGCCCGGCCGCCCCGAAAGGCACTCGGAGCCTCCCCGCCAGCCCCCAAAGGCACTCGGAGCCTCCCCGGCCACCCACAAAGCCACTTGGAGGCGGCCCGGCCGCCCACAAAGGCACTCGGAGCCTGCCCGGCCGCCCCGAAAGGCACTTGGAGCCTCCACGGCTGCCCACAGAGGCACTCGGAGCCAGCCCGGCTGCCCCAAAATGCACTCGGAGCCTGCCCGGCCGCCCACAAAGGCACTCGGTGCCTCCCCGGCCTCCCAGAAAGGCACTCGGAGCCTTCCCGGCCGCCCCGAAAGGCACTCGGAGCCTCCCCGGCCGCCCACAAAGGCACACGGAGGCGGCCCGGCCGCCCCGAAAGGCACTCGGAGCCTGCCCGGCCGCCCTGAAAGGCACTCGGAGCCTTGCCGTCCGCCCAAAAAGGCACTCGGAGCCTCCCCGGCCGCCTCGAAAGGCACTCGGAGCCTCCCCAATCACCCCGAAAGGCACTCGGAGCCTCCCCGGCCGCCCCGAAAGGCACTCGGAGCAGGCCCAGGTTCCCCGAAAGGCATTCGGAGGGGGAACGGCCACCCCGAAAGGCACTCGGAGCCTCCACGGACCCCCGAAAGGCACTCGGAGGCGGCCCGGCCGCCCCGAAAAGCACTCGGAGCCTCCCCGGCCGCCCCGAAAGACACTCGGAGCCTGCCTGGCCACCCCGAAAGGCACTCAGAGCGGCCCGGCCTCCCCGAAAGGCACTCGGAACCTCCCCGGCCACCCCGAAAGGCACTCGGAGCCTTCCCGGCCGTCCCGAAAGGCAATCAGAGCCTCCCCAGCCGCCCCGAAAGGCACTCGGAGGCGGCCCGGCCTCCCCGAAAGGCACTCGGAGCCTCCACGGCTACCCCAAAAGGCACTAGGAGGCGGCCTGGCTGCCCCGAAAGACACTCGGAGCCTGCCCGGCCGCCCCAAAAGGCACTCGGAGGCTCCCCGGCCACCCCGAAAGGCACTCGGAGCCTCCACGGCCGCCCACAAAGGCACTCGGAGGCGGCCCAGACGCCCCCAAAGGCACTCAGAGCCTCCCCGGCCGCCCCGAAAGGCACTCGGAGCCTGCACGGCTGCCCCGAAAGGCACTCGGAGGCGGCCCGGCGGCCCCAAAAGGCACTCAGAGCATGCCCGGCCTCCCCGAAAGGTACTCGGAGCCTCTACGGCCACCCCGAAAGGAACTCGGAGGCGGCCCGGCCGCCCACAAAGGCACTCGGAGGTGGCCCGGCCGTCGCGAAAGGCACTCGGAGGCTGCCCGACCGCCCCCCCGAAAGGCACTCGGAGCCGGCCCGGCAGCCCACAAAGGCACTCGGAGCCTCCACGGACACCCCGAAAGGCACTCGGAGGCGGCCCGGACGCCCCGAAAGGCACTCGGAGCCTCCCCGGCCACCCCGAAAGGCACTCGGAGCCTCCCCGGCCTCCCGAAAGGCACTCAGAGCCTCCACGGCCACCCCGAAAGGCACTCGGAGCCTCCACGGCCACCCCGAAAGGCACTCGGATGCGGCCCGGCCGCCCCAAAAGGCACTCGGAGCCGCCCCGAACGCCCCGAAAGGCACTCGGAGCCTCTCCGGCCTCCCCGAAAGGCACTCAGAGCCTCCACGGCCGCCCCGAAAGGCACTCGGAGCCTCCCCGACCGCCCCCCCGAAAGGCACTCGGAGCCTGCCCGGCAGCACACAAAGGCACTCGGAGGCGCACCGGCCGCCCCGAAAGGCACTCGGAGCCTGCCCGGACGCCCCAAAAGGCACTCGGAGCAGGCCCGGCCGCCCGAAAAGGCACTTGGAGCCTGCCCGGCCGCCCCGAAAGGCACTCGGAGGCAGCCCGGCGGCCCCAAAAGGCACTCGGAGCCTCCCCGGCCTCCCAGAAAGGCACTCAGAGCCTCCTCGACCGCGCACAAAGGCACTCGGAGGCGGCGCGGCCGCCCCGAAAGGCACTCGGAGCCTCCCCGGCCTCCCCGAAAGGCACTCGGAGCCGACCCGGCCGCCCACAAAGGCACTCGGAGGTGGCTCGGCCGCCCACAAAGGCACTCGGAGGCGGACCGGCCGTCCCGAAAGGCACTCGGAGCCTCCCCGGCCGCCCCCCCGAAAGGCACTCGGAGACTCCCCAGCAGCCCACAAAGGCACTCGGTGCCTCCCCGGCTGCCCCAAAAGGCACTCGGAGCCTGCCCGGCCACCCCGAAAGGCACTCGGAGGCTCCCCGGCCACCCTGAAAGGCACTCGGAGCCTGCCCGGTCGCCCACAAAGGCACTCGGAGCCTCCCCGGCCAACCCGAAAGGCACTTGGAGGCGGCCTGGACGCCCACAAACGCACTCGAAGCCTTCCCGGCCGCCCACAAAGGCACTCGGAGCCTGCCCGGCCGCCCCGAAAGGCACTCGGAGCCTCCCCGGCCGCCCCGAAACGCACTCGGAGGCGGCCCGTCCTCCCCGAAAGGCACTCGGAGCCTCCCCGTCTGCCCCGAAAGGCACTCGGAGCCTGCCCGGCCACCCCAAAAGGCACTCGGAGCCTGCCCGGCCGCCCCAAAAGGCACTCGGAGCCTGCCCGGCCACCCAAAAAGGCAATCGGAGCCTGCACGGCTGCCCCGAAAGGAACTCGGAGCCTCCCCGGCCGCCCCAAAAGGCACTCGGAGCGGACCCAGCCGCCCCGAAAGGCACTCGGAGCCTCCCTGGCCACCGCGAAAGGCACTCGGAGGCGGCCCGGCCACCCCAAAAGGCACTTCGAGGCGGCCCGGCCGCCCCGAAAGGCACTCGGAGCCTCCCCGGCCTCCCCGAAAGGCACTCGGAGGCGGCCCGGCCTCCCACAAAGGCACTCGGAGCCTCCCCGGCCGCCCCGAAAGGCACTCGGAGCCTCCACGGCCGCCCCGAAAGGAACTCGGAGCCGGCCCGGCCGTCCACAAAGGCACTCGGAGGTGGCCCGGCCACCCCGAAAGGCACTCGGAGGCTGCCCGGCCGCCCCAAAAGGCACTCGGAGCCTGCCCGACCGCCCCCCCGAAAGACACTCGGAGCCGGCCCGGCAGCCCACAAAGGCACTCGGAGCCTCCACGGCTGCCCCGAAAGGCACTCGGAGCCTCCACAGCCACCCCGAAAGGCACTCGGAGCCGGCTGGGCCACCCACAAAGGCACTCGGAGGTGGCCCGGCCACCCCGAAAGGCACTCGGAGGCTACCCGGCCTCCCCGAAATGCACTCGGAGTGGGCCGGACCGCCCCAAAAGGCACTCGGAGCCTCCCCGGCCAACCCGAAAGGCACTCGGAGCCTCCACGGCCACCCCGAAAGGCACTCGCAGGCGGCCCAGACGCCCCCAAAGGCACTCAGAGCCTCCCCGGCCGCCCCGAAAGGCACTCGGAGCCTGCACGGCTGCCCCGAAAGGCACTCGGAGGCGGCCCGGCGGCCCCAAAAGGCACTCAGAGCCTCCCCGGCCTCCCCGAAAGGAACTCGGAGCCGGCCCGGCCGCCCACAAAGGCACTCGGAGGTGGCCCGGCCACCCCGAAAGGCACTCGGAGGCTGCCCGGCGGCCCCAAAAGGCACTCGGAGCCTGCCCGACCGCCCCCCCGAAAGGCACTCGGAGCCTCCCCGCCAGCCCCCAAAGGCACTCGGAGCCTCCCCGGCCACCCCGAAAGGCACTTGGAGGCGGCCCGGCCGCCCCGAAAGGCACTCGGAGCCTGCCCGGCCGCCCCGAAAGGCACTCGGAACCTCCCCGCCAGCCCCCAAAGGCACTCGGAGCCTCCCCGGCCACCCACAAAGGCACTTGGAGGCGGCCCGTCCGCCCACAAAGGCACTCGGAGCCTGCCCGACCGCCCAAAAGGCACTCGGAGCCTCCCCGGCCATCCACAAAGGCACTCGGAGGCGGCCCGGCCTCCCCGAAAGGCACTCAGAGGCGGCCCGGCCTCCCCGAAAGGCACTCGGAGCCTCCCCGACCACCCCGAAAGGCACTCGGAGCATTCCGGGCCGCCCCGAAAGGCACTCGGAGCCGGCCCGGCAGCCCACAAAGGCACTCGGAGCCTGCACGGCCGCCCCGAAAGGCACTCGGAGGCGGCCCGGCCGCCCCGAAAGGCACTCGGAGCCTGCCCGGCCACCCCGAAAGGCACTCGGAGCCTCCCCGCCAGCCCCCAAAGGCACTCGGAGCCTCCCCGGCCACCCCGAAAGGCACTTGGAGGCGGCCCGGCCGCCCCGAAAGGCAATCGGAGCCTGCCCGGCCGCCCCGAAAGGCACTCGGAGCCTTCCCGGCTGCCCCCAAAGGCACTCGGAGCCTCCCCGGCCACCCACAAAGCCACTTGGAGGCGGCCCGGCCGCCCACAAAGGCACTCGGAGCCTGCCCGGTCGCCCCGAAAGGCACTTGGAGCCTCCACGGCTGCCCACAGAGGCACTCGGAGCCAGCCCGGCTGCCCCAAAATGCACTCGGAGCCTGCCCGGCCTCCCCAAAAGGCACTCGGAGCCTTCCCGGCCGCCCACAAAGGCACTCGGAGCCTCCCCGGCCGCACCGAAAGGCACACGGACGCGGCCCGGCCGCCCCGAAAGGCACTCGGAGCCTCCCCGGCCGCCCTGAAAGGCACTCGGAGCCTTGCCGTCCGCCCAAAAAGGCACTCGGAGCCTCCCCGGCCGCCTCGAAAGGCACTCGGAGCCTCCCCAACCACCCCGAAAGGCACTCGGAGGCTCCCCGGCCTCCCACAAAGGCACTCGGAGAGGGAAAGGCCTCCCCAAAAGGCACTCGGAACCTTCCCGGCCGCCCCGAAAGGCACTCGGAGCCTCCCCGGCCACCCCGAAAGGCACTCGGAGCCTCCCCGGCCGCCCCAAAAGGCACTCGGAGCCTCCCCGGCCACCCCGAAAGGCACTCGGAGCCTCCCCGGCCACCCCAAAAGGCACTCGGAGCCTCCCCGGCCGCCCCGAAAGGCACTCGGAACCTCCCCGACCGCCCCGAAAGGCACTCAGAGCCTCCCTGACCGCCCACAAAGGCACTCGGAGGCGGCCCGGCCTCCCCGAAAGGCACTCGGAGCCTCCCCGGCCGTCCCAAAAGGCACTTGGAGCCTCTCCGGACGCCCACAAAGGCACTCGGAGGGGGAAAGGCCTCCCCAAAAGGCACTCGGAACCTTCCCAGCCGCCCCGAAAGGCACTCGGAGCCTCCACGGCCACCCCGAAAGGCACTCGGAACCTTCCCAGCCGCCCCGAAAGGCACTCGGAGCCTCCACGGCCACCCCGAAAGGCACGCGGAGCCTTCCTGGCCGCCCCGAAAGGCACTCGGAGCCTGCCCGGCTGCCACGAAAGGCACTCGGAGCCTCCCGGACCGCCCCGAAAGGCACTCGGAGGGGGAACGGCCTCCCCGAAAGGCACTCGGAGCCAGCCCGGCCGCCCCGAAAGGCACTCGGAGAGGCACCGGCCGCCCACAAAGGCACTCCGAGGCAGCCCGGCCGCCCCAAAAGGCACTCGGAGCCTCTCCAGCCGCCCCAAAAGGCACTCGGAGTGTGCCGGACCACCCCGAAAGGCACTCGGAGCCTCCCCGGCCGCCCCGAAAGGCACTCGGAGCCTCCCGGACGGCCCCGAAACGCACTCGGAGCCTCCCCGGCCGTCCCGAAAGGCACTCGGAGGCTCCCCGGCCACCCTGAAAGGCACTCGGATCCTTCCCCGCTGCCCCGAAAGGCACTTGGAGGCGGCCCGGCCGCCCACAAAGGCACTCGGAGCCTGCCCGGCCGCCCCGAAAGGCACTCGGAGCCTCCCCGGCTGCCCCCAAAGGCACTCGGAGCCTCCCCGGCCACCCACAAAGCCACTTGGAGGCGGCCCGGCCGCCCACAAAGGCACTCGGAGCCTGCCCGGCCGCCCCGAAAGGCACTTGGAGCCTCCACGGCTGCCCACAGAGGCACTCGGAGCCAGCCCGGCTGCCCCAAAATGCACTCGGAGCCTGCCCGGCCGCCCACAAAGGCACTCGGTGCCTCCCCGGCCTCCCAGAAAGGCACTCGGAGCCTTCCCGGCCGCCCCGAAAGGCACTCGGAGCCTCCCCGGCCGCCCACAAAGGCACACGGAGGCGGCCCGGCCGCCCCGAAAGGCACTCGGAGCCTGCCCGGCCGCCCTGAAAGGCACTCGGAGCCTTGCCGTCCGCCCAAAAAGGCACTCGGAGCCTCCCCGGCCGCCTCGAAAGGCACTCGGAGCCTCCCCAACCACCCCGAAAGGCACTCGGAGGCTCCCCGGCCTCCCACAAAGGCACTCGGAGAGGGAAAGGCCTCCCCAAAAGGCACTCGGAACCTTCCCGGCCGCCCCGAAAGGCACTCGGAGCCTCCCCGGCCACCCCGAAAGGCACTCGGAGCCTCCCCGGCCGCCCCAAAAGGCACTCGGAGCCTCCCCGGCCACCCCGAAAGGCACTCGGAGCCTCCCCGGCCGCCCCGAAAGGCACTTGGAGCCTCCCCGGCCGCCCCGAAAGGCACTCGGAACCTCCCCGACCGCCCCGAAAGGCACTCAGAGCCTCCCTGACCGCCCACAAAGGCACTCGGAGGCGGCCCGGCCTCCCCGAAAGGCACTCGGAGCCTCCCCGGCCGTCCCAAAAGGCACTTGGAGCCTCTCCGGACGCCCACAAAGGCACTCGGAGGGGGAAAGGCCTCCCCAAAAGGCACTCGGAACCTTCCCAGCCGCCCCGAAAGGCACTCGGAGCCTCCACGGCCACCCCGAAAGGCACTCGGAACCTTCCCAGCCGCCCCGAAAGGCACTCGGAGCCTCCACGGCCACCCCGAAAGGCACGCGGAGCCTTCCTGGCCGCCCCGAAAGGCACTCGGAGCCTGCCCGGCTGCCACGAAAGGCACTCGGAGCCTCCCGGACCGCCCCGAAAGGCACTCGGAGGGGGAACGGCCTCCCCGAAAGGCACTCGGAGCCAGCCCGGCCGCCCCGAAAGGCACTCGGAGAGGCACCGGCCGCCCACAAAGGCACTCCGAGGCAGCCCGGCCGCCCCAAAAGGCACTCAGAGCCTCTCCAGCCGCCCCAAAAGGCACTCGGAGTGTGCCGGACCACCCCGAAAGGCACTCGGAGCCTCCCCGGCCGCCCCGAAAGGCACTCGGAGCCTCCCGGACCGCCCCGAAACGCACTCGGAGCCTCCCCGGCCGTCCCGAAAGGCACTCGGAGGCTCCCCGGCCACCCTGAAAGGCACTCGGATCCTTCCCCGCTGCCCCGAAAGGCACTCGGAGGCGGTCAGACCGCCCAGAAAGTCACTCGGAGGCGGCCCAGCCACCCCGAAAGGCACTCGGAGCCTTCCCGGCTGCCACAAAAGGCACTCAGAGCCTCCCCGGACGCCCCGAAAGGCACTCGGAGGGGGAACGGCCGCCCCGAAAGGCACTCGGAGCCTCCCGGACCGCCCCGAAAGGCACTCGGAGCCTCCCCGGCCACCCTGAAAGGCACTCGGAGCCTTCCCCGCTGCCCCGAAAGGCACTTGGAGGAGGCCCAGCCACCCCGAAAGGCACTCAGAGCCTTGCCGTCCGACCAAAAAGGCACTCGGAGCCTCCCCGGCCACCCCGAAAGTCACTCGGAGCCTCCCCGGCACCCCGAAAGGCAATCGGAGCCTTCCGGACCGCCCCGAAAGCCACTCGGAGCCTCCCCGGCCGCCCCCAAAGGCACTCAGAGGCAGCCCGGCCGCCCCAAAAGGCACTCGGAGCCTCCACGGCTGCCCCGAAAGGCACTCGGAGCCTCCACCGCCACCCCGAAAGGCACTCGGAGCCTTCCCGGCCGCCCCAAAAGGCACTCAGAGGCAGCCCGGCCACCCCAAAAGGCACAAGGAGGCGGCCCGGCCGCCCCAAAAGACACTCGGAGCCTTGCCGTCCGCCCAAAAAGGCACTCGGAGCCTCCCCGGCCGCCTCGAAAGGCACTCGGAGCCTCCCCAACCACCCCGAAAAGCACTCGGAGGCGGCCCCGACCACCCCGAAAGGCACTCGGAGCCTGCCCGGCTGCCACGAAAGGCACTCGGAGCCTTCCTGGACCGCCCCGAAAGGCACTCGGAGGGGGAACGGCCTCCCTGAAAGGCACTCGGAGCAAGCCCGGCCGCCTCGAAAGACACTCGGAGGCGGCCCGGTCACCCCGAAAGGCACTCGGAGGTGCACCAGCCGCCCACAAAGGCACTCCGAGGCGGTCTGCCCGCCCACTAAGGCACTCGGAGCCTCCCCAGCCGCCCCAAAAGGCACTCGGAGCCAGCCTGGCCACCCCGAAAGGCACTTGGAGCCTCCCCGGCCGCCCCGAAAGGCACTCGGAACCTCCCCGACCGCCCCGAAAGGCACTCAGAGCCTCCCTGACCGCCCACAAAGGCACTCGGAGGCGGCCCGGCCTCCCCGAAAGGCACTCGGAGCCTCCCCGGCCGTCCCGAAAGGCACTCGGAGCCTCTCCGGCCGCCCACAAAGGCACTCCGAGGCGGTCTGGCCGCCCACTAAGGCACTCGGAGCCTCCCCATCTGCCCCAAAAGGCACTCGGAGCCAGCCCGGCCACCCCGAAAGGCACTTGGAGCCTCCCCGGCCGCCCACAAAGGCACTCGGAACCTCCCCGACCACCCCGAAAGGCACTCGGAGGCGCCCCGGCCGCCCACAAAGGCACTCAGAGGCGGCCCGGCCACACCGAAAGGCACTCGGAGCCTCCCCGGCCCCCCGGAAAGGCACTCGGAGCCTCCCCGGCCGCCCCAAAAGGCACTCGGAGGTAGCCCGGCCTCCCCGAAAGGCACTCGGAGGCGGTCCGGTCTCCACGAAAGGCACTGGGAGCCGGCTCGGTCGTCCCAAAAGGCACTCGGACGTGGCCCGGCCACCCCGAAAGGCACTCGGAGCCTCCCCGACCACCCCGAAAGGCACTCGGAGCCTCCCCGGCCGCCCCGAAAGGCACTCGGAGCCTCCCTGGCCTCTCCGAAAGGCACTCGGAGCCTGCCCGGCCGCCCCGAAAGCCACTCGGAGCCTCCCCGGCCGCCCCGAAAGGCACTCGGAGCCTCCCCAGCCACACCGAAAGGCACTCGGAGCCTCCCCGGCCACCCCAAAAGGCACTCGGAGCGGCCTGGCCACCCCGAAAGGCACTCGGAGCCGGCTCGGTCGTCCCAAAAGGCACTCGGAGCTGGCCCGGCCGCCCTGAAAGGCACTCGGAGCCTCTCCGGCCCCCCCGAATGGCACTCGGAGGCGGCCCGGCCACCCCGAAAGGCACTCGGAGCCAGCTCGGCCGTCCCAAAAGGCACTCGGAGGCGGACCGGCCGCCCCGAAAGGCACTCGGAGCCAGCCCGGCCGCCCCGAAAGGCACTCGGAGCCTCCATGGCCGCCCACAAAGGCACTCGGGGGCGGCCCGGCCGCCCCAAAAGGCACTCGGAGCCTTCCCCTCCGCCCCGAAAGGCACTCGTAGGCAACCCGGCCGCCTCCAAAGGCACTCGGAGCCTGCCCGACCACCCCAAAAGGCTCTCGGAGCCTACTCGACCGCCCCGAAAGGCACTCGGAGCCAGCCCAGCAGCCCCGAAATGCACTTTAAGGGGGAACGGCCGCCCACAAAGGCACTCGGAGCCTTCCCGGCCGCCCCAAAAGGCACTCGGAGCCTCCCTGGCTGCCCCGAAAGGGACTCGGAGGCAGACCGGACACCCTGAAAGGCACTCGGAGCCTGCCCGGCTGCCCCAAAAGCCACTCGGAGCCTCCCTGGCCACCCCGAAAGGCACTCGGAGCGGCCCGGCCACCCCGAAAGGCACTCGGAACCTCCCCGGCCCCCCCGAAAGGCACTCGGAGCCTCCCCGGCCGCCCCGAAAGGCACTCGGAGGCATCACGGCCACCCCAAAAGGCACTCGGAGCCTACTCGGCCATCCCCGAAAGGCACTCGGAGCCTCCCCGGCTGCCCCGAAAGGCACTCGGAGCCTCCCCGGCCGCCCCGAAAGGCACTCGGAGGCGGCCCGGTCTCCCCGAAAGGCACTCGGAGGCGGCCCGGCCTCCCCGAAAGGCACTCGGAGCCTTCCCCTCCGCCCCGAAAGGCACTCGGAACCTCACCGGACGCACACAAAGGCACTCGGAGACTGCACTGCCGCCCCGAAAGGGACTCGGAGGTGGACCGGTCACCCCGAAAGGCACTCGGAGCCGGCTCGGTCGTCCCAAAAGGCACTCGGAGCTGGCCCGGCCGACCTGAAAGGCACTCGGAGGCGGCCCGGTCACCCCGAAAGGCACTCGGAGGTGCACCAGCCGCCCACAAAGGCACTCCGAGGCGGTCTGCCCGCCCACTAAGGCACTCGGAGCCTCCCCAGCCGCCCCAAAAGGCACTCGGAGCCAGCCTGGCCACCCCGAAAGGCACTTGGAGCCTCCCCGGCCGCCCCGAAAGGCACTCAGAGCCTCCCTGACCGCCCACAAAGGCACTCGGAGGCGGCCCGGCCACCCCAAAAGGCACTCGGAGCCTCCCCGCCCGCCCTGAAAGGCACTCGGAGCCTCCCCGGCCACCCCGAAAGGCACTCGGAGCCTTCCGGGCCGCCCCGAAAGGCACTCGGAGGCGCACCGGCCGCCCCGAAAGGCACTCGGAGCCTCCCCGGCCGCCCCCAAAGGCACTCGGAGCCTCCCCGGCCACCCCAAAAGGCACTCGGAGCCTTCCCGGCCGCCCCAAAAGGCACTCAGAGGCAGCCCGGCCACCCCAAAAGGCACTCGGAGCCTCCCCGGCCGCCCACAAAGGCACTCGGAGGGGCAAAGGACGCCCTGAAAGGCACTCGGAGCCTTCCCGGCTGCCCCGAAAGGCACTCGGAGCCTCCACGGCCACCCCGAAAGGCACTCGGAGGCGGCCCCGACCACCCCGAAAGGCACTCGGAGCCTGCCCGGCTGCCACGAAAGGCACTCGGAGCCTTCCTGGACCGCCCCGAAAGGCACTCGGAGGGGGAACGGCCTCCCTGAAAGGCACTCGGAGCAAGCCCGGCCGCCTCGAAAGACACTCGGAGGCGGCCCGGTCACCCCGAAAGGCACTCGGAGGTGCACCAGCCGCCCACAAAGGCACTCCGAGGCGGTCTGCCCGCCCACTAAGGCACTCGGAGCCTCCCCAGCCGCCCCAAAAGGCACTCGGAGCCAGCCTGGCCACCCCGAAAGGCACTTGGAGCCTCCCCGGCCGCCCCGAAAGGCACTCGGAACCTCCCCGACCGCCCCGAAAGGCACTCAGAGCCTCCCTGACCGCCCACAAAGGCACTCGGAGGCGGCCCGGCCTCCCCGAAAGGCACTCGGAGCCTCCCCGGCCGTCCCGAAAGGCACTCGGAGCCTCTCCGGCCGCCCACAAAGGCACTCCGAGGCGGTCTGGCCGCCCACTAAGGCACTCGGAGCCTTCCCCTCCGCCCCAAAAGGCACTCGGAACCTCACCGGACGCACACAAAGGCACTCGGAGACTGCACTGCCGCCCCGAAAGGGACTCGGAGGCGGACCGCTCACCCCGAAAGGCACTCGGAGCCGGCTCGGTCGTCCCAAAAGGCACTCGGAGCTGGCCCGGCCGACCTGAAAGGCACTCGGAGCCTCTCCGGCCGCCCCGAATGGCACTCGGAGGCGGCCCGGCCGCCCCGAAAGGCACTCGGAGCCGGCTCGGCCGTCCCAAAAGGCACTCGGAGCCAGCCCGGCCGCCCCAAAAGGCACTCGGAGCCTCCCCGGCCGCCCCGAAAGGCACTCGGAGCCTCCCTGGCCGCCCATAAAGGCACTCGGGGGCGGCCCGGCCGCCCCAAAAGGCACTCGGAGCCTTCTCCTCCGCCCCGAAAGGCACTCGTAGGCGACCCGGCCGCCTCCAAAGGCACTCGGAGCCTCCCCGGCCACCCCGAAAGACACTCGGAGCCTGCCCGGCTGCCCCAAAAGGCTCTCGGAGCCTACTCGGCCGCCCGAAAGGCACTCGGAGCCTCCCTGGCCACCCCAAAAGGCACTCGGAGCCTCCCCGCCCGCCCTGAAAGGCACTCGGAACCTCCCCAGCCACCCCGAAAGGCACTCAGAGCCTACCCAACCACACCGAAAGGCACTCGGAGCCTCCCCGGCCACCCCGAAAGGCACTCGGAGCCTCCCCGGCCACCCCGAAAGGCACTCGGAGCCTCCCCGGCCGCCCCGAAATGCACTCGGAGCCTCCCCGGCCACCCCGAAAGGCACTCGGAGCCTTCCGGGCCGCCCCGAAAGGCACTCGGAGGCGCACCGGCCGCCCCGAAAGGCACTCGGAGCCTCCCCGGCCGCCCCAAAAGGCACTCGGAGCCTCCCCGGCCACCCCGAAAGGCACTCGGAGCCTTCCGGGCCGCCCACAAAAGCACTCGGAGGCGCACCGGCCGCCCCGAAAGGCACTCGGAGCCTCCACGGCCACCCCGAAAGGCACTCGGAGGCGGCCCGGCCGCCCACAAGGGCACTCGGAGCCTCCCCGGCTACCCACAAAGGCACTCGGAGCCAGCCCGGCCTCCCCAAAAGGCACTCGGAGCCTCCCCGGCCGCCCCCAAAGGCACTTGGAGCTGGCAAAGGCCGCCCCAAAAGGCACTCGGAGCCTTCCCGGCCGCCCCAAAAGGCACTCAGAGGCAGCCCGGCCACCCCAAAAGGCACTCGGAGCCTCCCCGGCCGCCCACAAAGGCACTCGGAGGGGCAAAGGACGCCCTGAAAGGCACTCGGAGCCTTCCCGGCTGCCCCGAAAGGCACTCGGAGCCTCCACGGCCACCCCGAAAGGCACTCGGAGGCGGCCCCGACCACCCCGAAAGGCACTCGGAGCCTGCCCGGCTGCCACGAAAGGCACTCGGAGCCTTCCTGGACCGCCCCGAAAGGCACTCGGAGGGGGAACGGCCTCCCTGAAAGGCACTCGGAGCAAGCCCGGCCGCCTCGAAAGACACTCGGAGGCGGCCCGGTCACCCCGAAAGGCACTCGGAGGTGCACCAGCCGCCCACAAAGGCACTCCGAGGCGGTCTGCCCGCCCACTAAGGCACTCGGAGCCTCCCCAGCCGCCCCAAAAGGCACTCGGAGCCAGCCTGGCCACCCCGAAAGGCACTTGGAGCCTCCCCGGCCGCCCCGAAAGGCACTCGGAACCTCCCCGACCGCCCCGAAAGGCACTCAGAGCCTCCCTGACCGCCCACAAAGGCACTCGGAGGCGGCCCGGCCTCCCCGAAAGGCACTCGGAGCCGGCCCGGCCGCCCCGAAAGGCACTCGGAGCCTCCCCGGCCGCCCTGAAAGGCACTGGGAGCCAGCCCGGCCACCCCGAAAGGCACTCGGAGCCTCCCCGGCCACCCCGAAAGGCACTCGGAGCCTCCCCGGCCCCCCGGAAAGGCACTCGGAGCCTCCCCGACCACCCCGAAAGGCACTCGGAGGCATCCCAGCCACCCCGAAAGGCACTCGGAGCCTCCCCGGCCGCCCCGAAAGGCACTCGGAGCCTCCCCGGCCGCCCCAAAAGGCACTCGGAGCCTCCACGGCTGCCCCAAAAGGCACTCGGAGGCATCCCAGCCACCCCGAAAGGCACTCGGAGCCTTCTCGGCCGTCCCGAAAGGCACTCGGAGGTGGCCCGGCCGCCCCGAAAGGCACTCGGAGCCTCCCCGGCCGCCCCAAAAGGCACTCGGAGGTAGCCCGGCCTCCCCGAAAGGCACTCGGAGGCGGTCCGGTCTCCACGAAAGGCACTGGGAGCCGGCTCGGTCGTCCCAAAAGGCACTCGGACGTGGCCCGTCCATACCGAAAGGCACTCGGAGCCTCCCCGACCACCCCGAAAGGCACTCGGAGCCTCCCCAGCCGCCCCGAAAGGCACTCGGAGCCTCCCTGGCCTCTCCGAAAGGAACTCGGAGCTGGCCCGGCCGCCCCGAAAGCCACTCGGAGCCTCCCCGGCCGCCCCGAAAGGCACTCGGAGCCTCCCCGGCCACACCGAAAGGCACTCGGAGCCTCTCCGGCCCCCCCGAATGGCACTCGGAGGCGGCCCGGCCGCCCCCAAAGGCACTCGGAGCCTCCCCGGCCGCCCCGAAAGGCACTCGGAGGGGCAAAGGCCACCCCAAAAGGCACTCGGAGAGGGAAAGGCCTCCCCAAAAGGCACTCAGAGGCAGCCCGGCCACCCCGAAAGGCACTTGGAGCCTGCCCGGCTACCCCGAAAGGCACTCGGAGCCTGCCCGCCCTCCCCGAAAGGCACTCGGAGCCTCCACGGACACCCCGAAAGGCACTCGGAGCCTCTCCGGACCACCCCGAAAGGCACTCGGAGCCTCCCCGGCTGCCACGAAAGGCACTCGGAGCCTACCCGGCCGCCCCAAAAGGCACTCGGTGCCTCCCCGGCCGCCCCGAAAGGCACTTGGAGCCTTCCGGGCCGCCCCGAAAGGCACTCAGAGGCAACCCGGCGGCCCCGAAAGGCACTCGGAGCCTTTCCGGCCGCCCCAAAAGGCACTCGGAGCCTTGCCGTCCGCCCAAAAAGGCACTCGGAGCCTCCCCGGCCACCCCGAAAGGCAATCGGAGCCTCCCCGTCCGCCCCGAAAGGCACTCGGAGCCTGCACGGCCGCCACAAAAGGCAATCATAGGCGGCCCGGCCGCCCCGAAAGGCACTCGGAGGCGGCCCCGCCTCCCCGAAAGGCACTCGGAGCCTCCCCGACCGCCCCGAAAGGCACTCGGAGGTGGCCCGACCACCCCGAAAGGCACTCAGAGCCTCCCCGGCCGCCCCGAAAGGCACTCGGAGCCTCCCCGGCCACCCCGAAATGCACTCAGAGTGGGCCGGACAGCCCAAAAACGCACTCGGAGCCTCCCCGGCCGCCCCGAAAGGCACTCGGAGCCTCCCCGGTCGCCCACAAAGGCACTCGGAGCCTTCCCCGCCGCCGCGAAAGGCACTCGGAGGCGGCCCGGCTGCCCAGAAAGGCACTAGGAGGCAGCCTGGCCGCCCACAAAGGGACTCGGAGCCGACCGGGCCACCCCGAAAGGCACTCGGTGCCTTCCCGGCTGTCACAAAAGGCACTCGGAGCCTCCCCGGCCGCCCCAAAAGGCACTCGGAGCCTTGCCGTCCGCCCAAAAAGGCACTCGGAGCCTCCCCGGCCGCCCACAAAGGCACTCGGAGGTGGCCCGGCCGCCCCAAAAGGCACTCGGAGCCTCCCCAATAACCCCGAAAGGCACTCGGAGGTGGCCCGGACGCCCCGAAAGGCACTCGGAGCCTCCCCGGCCACCCAAAAGGCACTCGGAGCCTCCCCAATAACCCCGAAAGGCACTCGGAGGCGGCCCGGCCGCCCCGAAAGGAACTCGGAGCCTCCCCGGCCACCCAAAAGGCACTCGGAGGCGGCCCGACCGCCCCAAAAGGCACTCGGAGCCTCCCCGGCTGCCCAGAAAGGCACTCGGAGCTGGCCCGACCGCCCCGAAAGGCACTCGGAGGCGGCCCGGCCTCCCCGAAAGGCACTCGGAGCCTTCCCGGCCGCCCCAAAAGGCACTCGGAGCCTCCCCGGCCGCCCACAAAGGCACTCGGAGGGGGAAAGGCCTCCCCAAAAGGCACTCGGAGCCTTCCCAGCCGCCCCGAAAGGCACTCGGAGCCTCCCCGGCCACCCCGAAAGGCACGCGGAGCCTTCCTGTCCGCCCCGAAAGGCACTCGGAGCCTGCCCGGCTGCCACGAAAGGCACTCGGAGCCTCCCAGACCGCCCCGAAAGGCACTCGGAGGTGGCCCGGCCTCCCCGAAAGGCACTCGGAGCCGGCCCGGCCGCCCCGAAAGGCACTCGGAGCCTCCCCGGCCGCCCTGAAAGGCACTGGGAGCCAGCCCGGCCACCCCGAAAGGCACTCGGAGCCTCCCCGGCCACCCCGAAAGGCACTCGGAGCCTCCCCGGCCCCCCGGAAAGGCACTCGGAGCCTCCCCGACCACCCCGAAAGGCACTCGGAGGCATCCCAGCCACCCCGAAAGGCACTCGGAGCCTCCACGGCTGCCCCAAAAGGCACTCGGAGGCATCCCAGCCACCCCGAAAGGCACTCGGAGCCTTCTCGGCCGTCCCGAAAGGCACTCGGAGGTGGCCCGGCCGCCCCGAAAGGCACTCGGAGCCTCCCCGGCCGCCCCAAAAGGCACTCGGAGGTAGCCCGGCCTCCCCGAAAGGCACTCGGAGGCGGTCCGGTCTCCACGAAAGGCACTGGGAGCCGGCTCGGTCGTCCCAAAAGGCACTCGGACGTGGCCCGTCCATACCGAAAGGCACTCGGAGCCTCCCCGACCACCCCGAAAGGCACTCGGAGCCTCCCCAGCCGCCCCGAAAGGCACTCGGAGCCTCCCTGGCCTCTCCGAAAGGAACTCGGAGCTGGCCCGGCCGCCCCGAAAGCCACTCGGAGCCTCCCCGGCCGCCCCGAAAGGCACTCGGAGCCTCCCCGGCCACACCGAAAGGCACTCGGAGCCTCTCCGGCCCCCCCGAATGGCACTCGGAGGCGGCCCGGCCGCCCCCAAAGGCACTCGGAGCCTCCCCGGCCGCCCCGAAAGGCACTCGGAGGGGCAAAGGCCACCCCAAAAGGCACTCGGAGAGGGAAAGGCCTCCCCAAAAGGCACTCAGAGGCAGCCCGGCCACCCCGAAAGGCACTTGGAGCCTGCCCGGCTACCCCGAAAGGCACTCGGAGCCTGCCCGCCCTCCCCGAAAGGCACTCGGAGCCTCCACGGACACCCCGAACGGCACTCGGAGCCTCTCCGGACCACCCCGAAAGGCACTCGGAGCCTCCCCGGCTGCCACGAAAGGCACTCGGAGCCTACCCGGCCGCCCCAAAAGGCACTCGGTGCCTCCCCGGCCGCCCCGAAAGGCACTTGGAGCCTTCCGGGCCGCCCCGAAAGGCACTCAGAGGCAACCCGGCGGCCCCGAAAGGCACTCGGAGCCTTTCCGGCCGCCCCAAAAGGCACTCGGAGCCTTGCCGTCCGCCCAAAAAGGCACTCGGAGCCTCCCCGGCCACCCCGAAAGGCAATCGGAGCCTCCCCGTCCGCCCCGAAAGGCACTCGGAGCCTGCACGGCCGCCACAAAAGGCAATCATAGGCGGCCCGGCCGCCCCGAAAGGCACTCGGAGGCGGCCCCGCCTCCCCGAAAGGCACTCGGAGCCTCCCCGACCGCCCCGAAAGGCACTCGGAGGTGGCCCGACCACCCCGAAAGGCACTCAGAGCCTCCCCGGCCGCCCCGAAAGGCACTCGGAGCCTCCCCGGCCACCCCGAAATGCACTCAGAGTGGGCCGGACAGCCCAAAAACGCACTCGGAGCCTCCCCGGCCGCCCCGAAAGGCACTCGGAGCCTCCCCGGTCGCCCACAAAGGCACTCGGAGCCTTCCCCGCCGCCGCGAAAGGCACTCGGAGGCGGCCCGGCTGCCCAGAAAGGCACTAGGAGGCAGCCTGGCCGCCCACAAAGGGACTCGGAGCCGACCGGGCCACCCCGAAAGGCACTCGGTGCCTTCCCGGCTGTCACAAAAGGCACTCGGAGCCTCCCCGGCCGCCCCAAAAGGCACTCGGAGCCTTGCCGTCCGCCCAAAAAGGCACTCGGAGCCTCCCCGGCCGCCCACAAAGGCACTCGGAGGTGGCCCGGCCGCCCCAAAAGGCACTCGGAGCCTCCCCAATAACCCCGAAAGGCACTCGGAGGGGCAAAGGACGCCCTGAAAGGCACTCGGAGCCTCCCCGGCCACCCAAAAGGCACTCGGAGCCTCCCCAATAACCCCGAAAGGCACTCGGAGGCGGCCCGGCCGCCCCGAAAGGCACTCGGAGCCTCCCCGGCCACCCAAAAGGCACTCGGAGGCGGCCCGACCGCCCCAAAAGGCACTCGGAGCCTCCCCGGCTGCCCAGAAAGGCACTCGGAGCTGGCCCGACCGCCCCGAAAGGCACTCGGAGGCGGCCCGGCCTCCCCGAAAGGCACTCGGAGCCTTCCCGGCCGCCCCAAAAGGCACTCGGAGCCTCCCCGGCCGCCCACAAAGGCACTCGGAGGGGGAAAGGCCTCCCCAAAAGGCACTCGGAGCCTTCCCAGCCGCCCCGAAAGGCACTCGGAGCCTCCCCGGCCACCCCGAAAGGCACGCGGAGCCTTCCTGTCCGCCCCGAAAGGCACTCGGAGCCTGCCCGGCTGCCACGAAAGGCACTCGGAGCCTCCCAGACCGCCCCGAAAGGCACTTGGAGGTGGCCCGGCCACCCCGAAAGGCACTCGGAGGCGCACCGGCCGCACCGAAAGGCACTCCGAGGCAGCCCGGCCGCCCACAAAGGCACTCGGAGGCTCCCCAGCCGCCCCAAAAGGCACTCGGAGTGGGCCGGACCACCCCGAAAGGCACTCGGAGCCTCCCCGGCCGCCCACAAAGGCACTCGGAGCCTCCCGGACCGCCCCGAAACGCACTCGGAGCCTCCCCGGCCTCTCACAAAGGCACTCGGAGGGGGCAAGGCCTCCCCAAAAGGCACTCGGAGCCTTCCCGGCCGTCCCGAAAGGCACTCGGAGCCTCCCTGGCCACCCTGAAAGGCACTCGGAGCCTTCCCCGCTGCCCCGAAAGGCACTCGAAGGCGGCCCGGCCGCCCCGAAAGGCACTCAGAGCCTTCCCGGCTGCCACAAAAGGCACTCGGAGCCTCCCCGGCCTCCCCAAAAGGCACTCGGAGCCTTCCCGGCCGCCCCGAAAGGCACTCGGAGCCTCCCCGGCCGCCCACAAAGGCACACGGAGGCGGCCCGGCCGCCCCGAAAGGCACTCGGAGCCTCCCCGACCACCCCGAAAGGCACTCGGAGGCATCCCAGCCACCCCGAAAGGCACTCGGAGCCTGCCCGGCTGCCCAGAAAGGCACTCGGAGCCTCCCCGGCCGCCCACAAAGGCACTCGGAGCCTCCACGGCTGCCCCAAAAGGCACTCGGAGGCATCCCAGCCACCCCGAAAGGCACTCGGAGCCTCCCCGGCCACACCGAAAGGCACTAGGAGCCTCCCCGGCCCCCCCAAAAGGCACTCGGAGCGGCCTGGCCACCCCGAAAGGCACTCGGAGCCGGCTCGGTCGTCCCAAAAGACACTCGGAGCTTGCCCGGCCACCCCGAAAGGCACTCGGAGCCTCTCCGGCCCCCCCAAATGGCACTCGGAGGCGGCCCGGCCACCCCGAAAGGCACTCGGAGCCTGCACGACCGCCCCGAAAGACACTCGGAGCCTGCCCGACCACCCCAAAAGGCTCTCGGAGCCTACTCGACCGCCCCGAAAGGCAGTCGGAGCCAGCCCAGCAGCCCCGAAATGCACTTTAAGGGGGAACGGCCGCCCACAAAGGCACTCGGAGCCTTCCCGGCCGCCCCAAAAGGCACTCGGAGCCTCCCTGGCCGCCCCGAAAGGGACTCGGAGGCAGACCGGACACCCTGAAAGGCACTCGGAGCCTGCCCGGCTGCCCCAAAAGCCACTCGGAGCCTCCCCGGCCACCCCGAAAGGTACTCGGAGCGGCCCGGCCACCCCGAAAGGCACTCGGAACCTCCCCGGCCACCCCGAAAGGCACTCGGAGCCTCCCCGGCCGCCCCGAAAGGCACTCGGAGCCTCCCCGGTCTCCCCGAAAGGCACTCGGAGGCGGCCCGGCCTCCCCGAAAGGCACTCGGAGCCTTCCCCTCCGCCCCGAAAGGCACTCATAGGCGACTCGGCCACCTCCAAAGGCACTCGGAGCCTGCACGACCGCCCCGAAAGACACTCAGAGCCTGCCCGACCACCCCAAAAGGCTCTCGGAGCCTACTCGGCCGCCCCGAAAGGCACTCGGAGCGGGCCGGCCACCCCGAAAGGCACTCGGAGCCTCCCCGGCCGCCCACGAAGGCACTCGGAGCCTCCCCGGCCTCCCCAAAAGGCACTCGGAACCTCACCGGACGCACACAAAGGCACTCGGAGACTGCACTGCCGCCCCGAAAGGGACTCGGAGGCGGACCGGTCACCCCGAAAGGCACTCGGAGCCGGCTCGGTCGTCCCAAAAGGCACTCGGAGCTGGCCCGGCCGACCTGAAAGGCACTCGGAGCCTCTCCGGCCGCCCCGAATGGCACTCGGAGGCGGCCCGGCCGCCCCGAAAGGCACTCGGAGCCGGCTCGGCCGTCCCAAAAGGCACTCGGAGCCAGCCCGGCCGCCCCAAAAGGCACTCGGAGCCTCCCCGGCCGCCCCGAAAGGCACTCGGAGCCTCCCTGGCCGCCCATAAAGGCACTCGGGGGCGGCCCGGCCGCCCCAAAAGGCACTCGGAGCCTTCCCCTCCGCCCCGAAAGGCACTCGTAGGCGACCCGGCCGCCTCCAAAGGCACTCGGAGCCTGCACGACCGCCCCGAAAGACACTCGGAGCCTGCCCGACCACCCCAAAAGGCTCTCGGAGCCTACTCGGCCGCCCGAAAGGCACTCGGAGCCTCCCTGGCCACCCCAAAAGGCACTCGAAGCCTCCCCGCCCGCCCTGAAAGGCACTCGGAACCTCCCCAGCCACCCCGAAAGGCACTCAGAGCCTACCCAACCACCCCGAAAGGCACTCGGAGCCTCCCCGGCCGCCCACAAAGGCACTCGGAGCCTCCCCGGCCACCCCGAAAGGCACTCGGAGCCTCCCCGGCCGCCCCGAAAGGCACTCGGAGCCTCCCCGGCCACCCCGAAAGGCACTCGGAGCCTTCCGGGCCGCCCCGAAAGGCACTCGGAGGCGCACCGGCCGCCCCGAAAGGCACTCGGAGCCTCCCCGGCCGCCCCGAAAGGCACTCGGAGCCTTCCGGGCCGCCCACAAAAGCACTCGGAGGCGCACCGGCCGCCCCGAAAGGCACTCGGAGCCTCCCTGGCCGCCCCGAAAGGCACTCAGAGGCAGCCCGGCGGCCCCAAAAGGCACTCGGAGCCTGCCCGGCCGCCCCAAAAGGCACTCAGAGCCACCACGGCCACCCCGAAAGGCACTCGAAGGCGGCCCGGCCGCCCCAAAAGGCACTCAGAGCCTCCCCGGCTACCCACAAAGGCACTCGGAGCCTCCCCGGCTACCCACAAAGGCACTCGGAGCCAGCCCGGCCTCCCCGAAAGGCACTCGGAGCCTCCCCGGCCGCCCACAAAGGCCCTCGGAGCCGGCAAAGGCCGCCCCAAAAGGCACTCGGAGCCTTCCCGGCCGCCCCAAAAGGCACTCAGAGGCAGCCCGGCCACCCCAAAAGGCACTCGGAGCCTCCTCGACCGCCCACAAAGGCACTCGGAGGGGCAAAGGACGCCCCGAAAGGCACTCGGAGCCTTCCCGGCTGCCCCGAAAGGCACTCAGAGCCTCCACGGCCACCCCGAAAGGCACTCGGAGGCGGCCCGGACCACCCCGAAAGGCACTCGGAGCCTGCCCGGCTGCCACGAAAGGCACTCGGAGCCTTCCTGGACCGCCCCGAAAGGCACTCGGAGGGGGAACGGCCTCCCTGAAAGGCACTCGGAGCAAGCCCGGCCGCCTCGAAAGACACTCGAAGGCGGCCCGGTCACCCCGAAAGGCACTCGGAGGTGCACCAGCTGCCCACAAAGGCACTCCGAGGCGGTCTGCCCGCCCACTAAGGCACTCGGAGCCTCCCCAGCCGCCCCAAAAGGCACTCGGAGCCAGCCTGGCCACCCCAAAAGGCACTTGGAGCCTCCCCGGCCGCCCCGAAAGGCACTCAGAACCTCCCCGACCGCCCCGAAAGGCACTCAGAGCCTCCCTGACCGCCCACAAAGGCACTCGGAGGCGGCCCGGCCTCCCCGAAAGGCACTCGGAGCCTCCCCGGCCGTCCCGAAAGGCACTCGGAGCCTCTCCGGCCGCCCACAAAGGCACTCCGAGGCGGTCTGGCCGCCCACTAAGGCACTCGGAGCCTCCCCAGCCGCCCCAAAACGCACTCGGAGCCAGCCCGGCCACCCCGAAAGGCACTTGGAGCCTCCCCGGCCGCCCACAAAGGCACTCGGAACCTCCCCGACCACCCCGAAAGGCACTCGGAGGCGCCCCGGCCGCCCACAAAGGCACTCAGAGGCGGCCCGGCCACACCGAAAGGCACTCGGAGCCTCCCCGGCCCCCCGGAAAGGCACTCGGAGCCTCCCCGGCCGCCCACAAAGGCACTCGGAGCCTCCACGGCTGCCCCAAAAGGCACTCGGAGGCATCCCAGCCACCCCGAAAGGCACTCGGAGCCTTCTCGGCCGTCCCGAAAGGCACTCGGAGGTGGCCCGGCAGCCCCGAAAGGCACTCGGAGCCTCCCCGGCCACCCCAAAAGGCACTCGGAGCGGCCTGGCCACCCCGAAAGGCACTCGGAGCCGGCTCGGTCGTCCCAAAAGGCACTCGGAGCTGGCCCGGCCGCCCTGAAAGGCACTCGGAGCCTCTCCGGCCCCCCCGAATGGCACTCGGAGGCGGCCCGGCCGCCCCGAAAGGCACTCGGAGCCAGCTCGGCCGTCCCAAAAGGCACTCGGAGGCGGACCGGCCGCCCCGAAAGGCACTCAGAGCCAGCCCGGCCGCCCCGAAAGGCACTCGGAGCCTCCCTGGCCGCCCACAAAGGCACTCGGGGGCGGCCCGGCCGCCCCAAAAGGCACTCGGAGCCTTCCCCTCCGCCCCGAAAGGCACTCGTAGGCGACCCGGCCGCCTCCAAAGGCACTCGGAGCCTGCACGACCGCCCCGAAAGACACTCGGAGCCTGCCCGACCACCCCAAAAGGCTCTCGGAGCCTGCCTGGCCACCCCGAAAGGCACTCGGAGCCAGCCCAGCAGCCCCGAAATGCACTTTAAGGGGGAACGGCCGCCCACAAAGGCACTCGGAGCCTTCCCGGCCGCCCCAAAAGGCACTCGGAGCCTCCCTGGCCGCCCCGAAAGGGACTCGGAGGCAGACTGGACACCCTGAAAGGCACTCGGAGCCTGCCCGGCTGCCCCAAAAGCCACTCGGAGCCTCCCCGGCCGCCCCGAAAGGCACTCGGAACCTCCCCGACCGCCCCGAAAGGCACTCAGAGCCTCCCTGACCGCCCACAAAGGCACTCGGAGGCGGCCCGGCCTCCCCGAAAGGCACTCGGAGCCTCCCCGGCCGTCCCGAAAGGCACTCGGAGCCTCTCCGGCCGCCCACAAAGGCACTCCGAGGCGGTCTGGCCGCCCACTAAGGCACTCGGAGCCTCCCCAGCCGCCCCAAAACGCACTCGGAGCCTCCCCGGCCACCCCGAAAGGCAATTGGAGCCTCCCCGGCCGCCCACAAAGGCACTCGGAACCTCCCCGACCACCCCGAAAGGCACTCGGAGGCGCCCCGGCCGCCCACAAAGGCACTCAGAGGCGGCCCGGCCACACGAAAAAAGGCACTCGGAGCCTCCCAGGCCGCCCCGAAATGCACTCAGAGTGGGCCGGACAGCCCCGAAACGCACTCGGAGCCTCCCCGGCCGCCCCGAAAGGCACTCGGAGCCTTCCCCGCCGCCGCGAAAGGCACTCGGAGGCGGCCCGGCTGCCCAGAAAGGCACTCGGACGCGGCCCGGCCGCCCACAAAGGCACTCGGAGGCGGCCCAGCCACCCCGAAAGGCACTCGGTGCCTTCCCGGCTGTCACAAAAGGCACTCGGAGCCTTCCGGGCCGCCCCGAAAGGCACTCAGAGGCAGCCTGGCGGCCCCAAAAGGCACTCGGAGCCTCCCCGGCCGCCCCAAAAGGCACTCGGAGCCTTGCCGTCCGCCCACAAAGGCACTCGGAGGGGCAAAGGACGCCCTGAAAGGCACTCGGAGCCTTCCCGGCTGCCCCGAAAGGCACTCGGAGCCTCCCCGGCCGCCCTGAAAGGCACTCGGAGCCTTGCCGTCCGCCCAAAAAGGCACTCGGAGCCTCCCCGGCCGCCTCGAAAGGCACTCGGAGCCTCCCCAACCACCCCGAAAGGCACTCGGAGGCTCCCCGGCCTCCCACAAAGGCACTCGGAGAGGGAAAGGCCTCCCCAAAAGGCACTCGGAACCTTCCCGGCCGCCCCGAAAGGCACTCGGAGCCTCCCCGGCCGTCCCGAAAGGCACTCGGAGGCTCCCCGGCCACCCTGAAAGGCACTCGGATCCTTCCCCGCTGCCCCGAAAGGCACTTGGAGGCGGCCCGGCCGCCCACAAAGGCACTCGGAGCCTGCCCGGCCGCCCCGAAAGGCACTCGGAGCCTCCCCGGCTGCCCCCAAAGGCACTCGGAGCCTCCCCGGCCACCCACAAAGCCACTTGGAGGCGGCCCGGCCGCCCACAAAGGCACTCGGAGCCTGCCCGGCCGCCCCGAAAGGCACTTGGAGCCTCCACGGCTGCCCACAGAGGCACTCGGAGCCAGCCCGGCTGCCCCAAAATGCACTCGGAGCCTGCCCGGCCGCCCACAAAGGCACTCGGTGCCTCCCCGGCCTCCCAGAAAGGCACTCGGAGCCTTCCCGGCCGCCCCGAAAGGCACTCGGAGCCTCCCCGGCCGCCCACAAAGGCACACGGAGGCGGCCCGGCCGCCCCGAAAGGCACTCGGAGCCTGCCCGGCCGCCCTGAAAGGCACTCGGAGCCTTGCCGTCCGCCCAAAAAGGCACTCGGAGCCTCCCCGGCCGCCTCGAAAGGCACTCGGAGCCTCCCCAACCACCCCGAAAGGCACTCGGAGGCTCCCCGGCCTCCCACAAAGGCACTCGGAGAGGGAAAGGCCTCCCCAAAAGGCACTCGGAACCTTCCCGGCCGCCCCGAAAGGCACTCGGAGCCTCCCCGGCCACCCCGAAAGGCACTCGGAGCCTCCCCGGCCGCCCCAAAAGGCACTCGGAGCCTCCCCGGCCACCCCGAAAGGCACTCGGAGCCTCCCCGGCCGCCCCGAAAGGCACTTGGAGCCTCCCCGGCCGCCCCGAAAGGCACTCGGAACCTCCCCGACCGCCCCGAAAGGCACTCAGAGCCTCCCTGACCGCCCACAAAGGCACTCGGAGGCGGCCCGGCCTCCCCGAAAGGCACTCGGAGCCTCCCCGGCCGTCCCAAAAGGCACTTGGAGCCTCTCCGGACGCCCACAAAGGCACTCGGAGGGGGAAAGGCCTCCCCAAAAGGCACTCGGAACCTTCCCAGCCGCCCCGAAAGGCACTCGGAGCCTCCACGGCCACCCCGAAAGGCACTCGGAACCTTCCCAGCCGCCCCGAAAGGCACTCGGAGCCTCCACGGCCACCCCGAAAGGCACGCGGAGCCTTCCTGGCCGCCCCGAAAGGCACTCGGAGCCTGCCCGGCTGCCACGAAAGGCACTCGGAGCCTCCCGGACCGCCCCGAAAGGCACTCGGAGGGGGAACGGCCTCCCCGAAAGGCACTCGGAGCCAGCCCGGCCGCCCAAAAAGGCACTCGGAGAGGCACCGGCCGCCCACAAAGGCACTCCGAGGCAGCCCGGCCGCCCCAAAAGGCACTCGGAGCCTCTCCAGCCGCCCCAAAAGGCACTCGGAGTGTGCCGGACCACCCCGAAAGGCACTCGGAGCCTCCCCGGCCGCCCCGAAAGGCACTCGGAGCCTCCCGGACCGCCCCGAAACGCACTCGGAGCCTCCCCGGCCGTCCCGAAAGGCACTCGGAGGCTCCCCGGCCACCCTGAAAGGCACTCGGATCCTTCCCCGCTGCCCCGAAAGGCACTCGGAGGCGGTCAGACCGCCCAGAAAGTCACTCGGAGGCGGCCCAGCCACCCCGAAAGGCACTCGGAGCCTTCCCGGCTGCCACAAAAGGCACTCAGAGCCTCCCCGGACGCCCCGAAAGGCACTCGGAGGGGGAACGGCCGCCCCGAAAGGCACTCGGAGCCTCCCGGACCGCCCCGAAAGGCACTCGGAGCCTCCCCGGCCACCCTGAAAGGCACTCGGAGCCTTCCCCGCTGCCCCGAAAGGCACTTGGAGGAGGCCCAGCCACCCCGAAAGGCACTCAGAGCCTTGCCGTCCGACCAAAAAGGCACTCGGAGCCTCCCCGGCCACCCCGAAAGTCACTCGGAGCCTCCACGGCACCCCGAAAGGCAATCGGAGCCTTCCGGACCGCCCCGAAAGCCACTCGGAGCCTCCCCGGCCGCCCCGAAAGGCACTCAGAGGCAGCCCGGCCGCCCCAAAAGGCACTCGGAGCCTCCACGGCTGCCCCGAAAGGCACTCGGAGCCTCCACCGCCACCCCGAAAGGCACTCGGAGCCTTCCCGGCCGCCCCAAAAGGCACTCAGAGCCTCCCCGGCCACCCCGAAAGGCACAAGGAGGCGGCCCGGCCGCCCCAAAAGACACTCGGAGCCTTGCCGTCCGCCCAAAAAGGCACTCGGAGCCTCCCCGGCCGCCTCGAAAGGCACTCGGAGCCTCCCCAACCACCCCGAAAAGCACTCGGAGGCGGCCCCGACCACCCCGAAAGGCACTCGGAGCCTGCCCGGCTGCCACGAAAGGCACTCGGAGCCTTCCTGGACCGCCCCGAAAGGCACTCGGAGGGGGAACGGCCTCCCTGAAAGGCACTCGGAGCAAGCCCGGCCGCCTCGAAAGACACTCGGAGGCGGCCCGGTCACCCCGAAAGGCACTCGGAGGTGCACCAGCCGCCCACAAAGGCACTCCGAGGCGGTCTGCCCGCCCCAAAAGGCACTCGGAGCCTCCCCAGCCGCCCCAAAAGGCACTCGGAGCCAGCCTGGCCACCCCGAAAGGCACTTGGAGCCTCCCCGGCCGCCCCGAAAGGCACTCGGAACCTCCCCGACCGCCCCGAAAGGCACTCAGAGCCTCCCTGACCGCCCACAAAGGCACTCGGAGGCGGCCCGGCCTCCCCGAAAGGCACTCGGAGCCTCCCCGGCCGTCCCGAAAGGCACTCGGAGCCTCTCCGGCCGCCCACAAAGGCACTCCGAGGCGGTCTGGCCGCCCACTAAGGCACTCGGAGCCTCCCCATCTGCCCCAAAAGGCACTCGGAGCCAGCCCGGCCACCCCGAAAGGCACTTGGAGCCTCCCCGGCCGCCCACAAAGGCACTCGGAACCTCCCCGACCACCCCGAAAGGCACTCGGAGGCGCCCCGGCCGCCCACAAAGGCACTCAGAGGCGGCCCGGCCACACCGAAAGGCACTCGGAGCCTCCCCGGCCCCCCGGAAAGGCACTCGGAGCCTCCCCGGCCGCCCCAAAAGGCACTCGGAGGTAGCCCGGCCTCCCCGAAAGGCACTCGGAGGCGGTCCGGTCTCCACGAAAGGCACTGGGAGCCGGCTCGGTCGTCCCAAAAGGCACTCGGACGTGGCCCGGCCACCCCGAAAGGCACTCGGAGCCTCCCCGACCACCCCGAAAGGCACTCGGAGCCTCCCCGGCCGCCCCGAAAGGCACTCGGAGCCTCCCTGGCCTCTCCGAAAGGCACTCGGAGCCTGCCCGGCCGCCCCGAAAGCCACTCGGAGCCTCCCCGGCCGCCCCGAAAGGCACTCGGAGCCTCCCCAGCCACACCGAAAGGCACTCGGAGCCTCCCCGGCCACCCCAAAAGGCACTCGGAGCGGCCTGGCCACCCCGAAAGGCACTCGGAGCCGGCTCGGTCGTCCCAAAAGGCACTCGGAGCTGGCCCGGCCGCCCTGAAAGGCACTCGGAGCCTCTCCGGCCCCCCCGAATGGCACTCGGAGGCGGCCCGGCCACCCCGAAAGGCACTCGGAGCCAGCTCGGCCGTCCCAAAAGGCACTCGGAGGCGGACCGGCCGCCCCGAAAGGCACTCGGAGCCAGCCCGGCCGCCCCGAAAGGCACTCGGAGCCTCCATGGCCGCCCACAAAGGCACTCGGGGGCGGCCCGGCCGCCCCAAAAGGCACTCGGAGCCTTCCCCTCCGCCCCGAAAGGCACTCGTAGGCGACCCGGCCGCCTCCAAAGGCACTCGGAGCCTGCCCGACCACCCCAAAAGGCTCTCGGAGCCTACTCGACCGCCCCGAAAGGCACTCGGAGCCAGCCCAGCAGCCCCGAAATGCACTTTAAGGGGGAACGGCCGCCCACAAAGGCACTCGGAGCCTTCCCGGCCGCCCCAAAAGGCACTCGGAGCCTCCCTGGCTGCCCCGAAAGGGACTCGGAGGCAGACCGGACACCCTGAAAGGCACTCGGAGCCTGCCCGGCTGCCCCAAAAGCCACTCGGAGCCTCCCTGGCCACCCCGAAAGGCACTCGGAGCGGCCCGGCCACCCCGAAAGGCACTCGGAACCTCCCCGGCCCCCCCGAAAGGCACTCGGAGCCTCCCCGGCCGCCCCGAAAGGCACTCGGAGGCATCACGGCCACCCCAAAAGGCACTCGGAGCCTACTCGGCCATCCCCGAAAGGCACTCGGAGGCGGCCCGGCTGCCCCGAAAGGCACTCGGAGCCTCCCCGGCCGCCCCGAAAGGCACTCGGAGGCGGCCCGGTCTCCCCGAAAGGCACTCGGAGGCGGCCCGGCCTCCCCGAAAGGCACTCGGAGCCTTCCCCTCCGCCCCGAAAGGCACTCGGAACCTCACCGGACGCACACAAAGGCACTCGGAGACTGCACTGCCGCCCCGAAAGGGACTCGGAGGTGGACCGGTCACCCCGAAAGGCACTCGGAGCCGGCTCGGTCGTCCCAAAAGGCACTCGGAGCTGGCCCGGCCGACCTGAAAGGCACTCGGAGGCGGCCCGGTCACCCCGAAAGGCACTCGGAGGTGCACCAGCCGCCCACAAAGGCACTCCGAGGCGGTCTGCCCGCCCACTAAGGCACTCGGAGCCTCCCCAGCCGCCCCAAAAGGCACTCGGAGCCAGCCTGGCCACCCCGAAAGGCACTTGGAGCCTCCCCGACCGCCCCGAAAGGCACTCAGAGCCTCCCTGACCGCCCACAAAGGCACTCGGAGGCGGCCCGGCCACCCCAAAAGGCACTCGGAGCCTCCCCGCCCGCCCTGAAAGGCACTCGGAGCCTCCCCGGCCACCCCGAAAGGCACTCGGAGCCTTCCGGGCCGCCCCGAAAGGCACTCGGAGGCGCACCGGCCGCCCCGAAAGGCACTCGGAGCCTCCCCGGCCGCCCCCAAAGGCACTCGGAGCCTCCCCGGCCACCCCAAAAGGCACTCGGAGCCTTCCCGGCCGCCCCAAAAGGCACTCAGAGGCAGCCCGGCCACCCCAAAAGGCACTCGGAGCCTCCCCGGCCGCCCACAAAGGCACTCGGAGGGGCAAAGGACGCCCTGAAAGGCACTCGGAGCCTTCCCGGCTGCCCCGAAAGGCACTCGGAGCCTCCACGGCCACCCCGAAAGGCACTCGGAGGCGGCCCCGACCACCCCGAAAGGCACTCGGAGCCTGCCCGGCTGCCACGAAAGGCACTCGGAGCCTTCCTGGACCGCCCCGAAAGGCACTCGGAGGGGGAACGGCCTCCCTGAAAGGCACTCGGAGCAAGCCCGGCCGCCTCGAAAGACACTCGGAGGCGGCCCGGTCACCCCGAAAGGCACTCGGAGGTGCACCAGCCGCCCACAAAGGCACTCCGAGGCGGTCTGCCCGCCCACTAAGGCACTCGGAGCCTCCCCAGCCGCCCCAAAAGGCACTCGGAGCCAGCCTGGCCACCCCGAAAGGCACTTGGAGCCTCCCCGGCCGCCCCGAAAGGCACTCGGAACCTCCCCGACCGCCCCGAAAGGCACTCAGAGCCTCCCTGACCGCCCACAAAGGCACTCGGAGGCGGCCCGGCCTCCCCGAAAGGCACTCGGAGCCTCCCCGGCCGTCCCGAAAGGCACTCGGAGCCTCTCCGGCCGCCCACAAAGGCACTCCGAGGCGGTCTGGCCGCCCACTAAGGCACTCGGAGCCTTCCCCTCCGCCCCAAAAGGCACTCGGAACCTCACCGGACGCACACAAAGGCACTCGGAGACTGCACTGCCGCCCCGAAAGGGACTCGGAGGCGGACCGCTCACCCCGAAAGGCACTCGGAGCCGGCTCGGTCGTCCCAAAAGGCACTCGGAGCTGGCCCGGCCGACCTGAAAGGCACTCGGAGCCTCTCCGGCCGCCCCGAATGGCACTCGGAGGCGGCCCGGCCGCCCCGAAAGGCACTCGGAGCCGGCTCGGCCGTCCCAAAAGGCACTCGGAGCCAGCCCGGCCGCCCCAAAAGGCACTCGGAGCCTCCCCGGCCGCCCCGAAAGGCACTCGGAGCCTCCCTGGCCGCCCATAAAGGCACTCGGGGGCGGCCCGGCCGCCCCAAAAGGCACTCGGAGCCTTCTCCTCCGCCCCGAAAGGCACTCGTAGGCGACCCGGCCGCCTCCAAAGGCACTCGGAGCCTCCCCGGCCACCCCGAAAGACACTCGGAGCCTGCCCGGCTGCCCCAAAAGGCTCTCGGAGCCTACTCGGCCGCCCGAAAGGCACTCGGAGCCTCCCTGGCCACCCCAAAAGGCACTCGGAGCCTCCCCGCCCGCCCTGAAAGGCACTCGGAACCTCCCCAGCCACCCCGAAAGGCACTCAGAGCCTACCCAACCACACCGAAAGGCACTCGGAGCCTCCCCGGCCACCCCGAAAGGCACTCGGAGCCTCCCCGGCCACCCCGAAAGGCACTCGGAGCCTCCCCGGCCGCCCCGAAATGCACTCGGAGCCTCCCCGGCCACCCCGAAAGGCACTCGGAGCCTTCCGGGCCGCCCCGAAAGGCACTCGGAGGCGCACCGGCCGCCCCGAAAGGCACTCGGAGCCTCCCCGGCCGCCCCAAAAGGCACTCGGAGCCTCCCCGGCCACCCCGAAAGGCACTCGGAGCCTTCCGGGCCGCCCACAAAAGCACTCGGAGGCGCACCGGCCGCCCCGAAAGGCACTCGGAGCCTCCACGGCCACCCCGAAAGGCACTCGGAGGCGGCCCGGCCGCCCACAAGGGCACTCGGAGCCTCCCCGGCTACCCACAAAGGCACTCGGAGCCAGCCCGGCCTCCCCAAAAGGCACTCGGAGCCTCCCCGGCCGCCCCCAAAGGCACTTGGAGCTGGCAAAGGCCGCCCCAAAAGGCACTCGGAGCCTTCCCGGCCGCCCCAAAAGGCACTCAGAGGCAGCCCGGCCACCCCAAAAGGCACTCGGAGCCTCCCCGGCCGCCCACAAAGGCACTCGGAGGGGCAAAGGACGCCCTGAAAGGCACTCGGAGCCTTCCCGGCTGCCCCGAAAGGCACTCGGAGCCTCCACGGCCACCCCGAAAGGCACTCGGAGGCGGCCCCGACCACCCCGAAAGGCACTCGGAGCCTGCCCGGCTGCCACGAAAGGCACTCGGAGCCTTCCTGGACCGCCCCGAAAGGCACTCGGAGGGGGAACGGCCTCCCTGAAAGGCACTCGGAGCAAGCCCGGCCGCCTCGAAAGACACTCGGAGGCGGCCCGGTCACCCCGAAAGGCACTCGGAGGTGCACCAGCCGCCCACAAAGGCACTCCGAGGCGGTCTGCCCGCCCACTAAGGCACTCGGAGCCTCCCCAGCCGCCCCAAAAGGCACTCGGAGCCAGCCTGGCCACCCCGAAAGGCACTTGGAGCCTCCCCGGCCGCCCCGAAAGGCACTCGGAACCTCCCCGACCGCCCCGAAAGGCACTCAGAGCCTCCCTGACCGCCCACAAAGGCACTCGGAGGCGGCCCGGCCTCCCCGAAAGGCACTCGGAGCCGGCCCGGCCGCCCCGAAAGGCACTCGGAGCCTCCCCGGCCGCCCCGAAAGGCACTGGGAGCCAGCCCGGCCACCCCGAAAGGCACTCGGAGCCTCCCCGGCCACCCCGAAAGGCACTCGGAGCCTCCCCGGCCCCCCGGAAAGGCACTCGGAGCCTCCCCGACCACCCCGAAAGGCACTCGGAGGCATCCCAGCCACCCCGAAAGGCACTCGGAGCCTCCCCGGCCGCCCCGAAAGGCACTCGGAGCCTCCCCGGCCGCCCCGAAAGGCACTCGGAGCCTCCACGGCTGCCCCAAAAGGCACTCGGAGGCATCCCAGCCACCCCGAAAGGCACTCGGAGCCTTCTCGGCCGTCCCGAAAGGCACTCGGAGGTGGCCCGGCCGCCCCGAAAGGCACTCGGAGCCTCCCCGGCCGCCCCAAAAGGCACTCGGAGGTAGCCCGGCCTCCCCGAAAGGCACTCGGAGGCGGTCCGGTCTCCACGAAAGGCACTGGGAGCCGGCTCGGTCGTCCCAAAAGGCACTCGGACGTGGCCCGTCCATACCGAAAGGCACTCGGAGCCTCCCCGACCGCCCCGAAAGGCACTCGGAGCCTCCCCAGCCGCCCCGAAAGGCACTCGGAGCCTCCCTGGCCTCTCCGAAAGGAACTCGGAGCTGGCCCGGCCGCCCCGAAAGCCACTCGGAGCCTCCCCGGCCGCCCCGAAAGGCACTCGGAGCCTCCCCGGCCACACCGAAAGGCACTCGGAGCCTCTCCGGCCCCCCCGAATGGCACTCGGAGGCGGCCCGGCCGCCCCCAAAGGCACTCGGAGCCTCCCCGGCCGCCCCGAAAGGCACTCGGAGGGGCAAAGGCCACCCCAAAAGGCACTCGGAGAGGGAAAGGCCTCCCCAAAAGGCACTCAGAGGCAGCCCGGCCGCCCCAAAAGGCACTCAGAGCCTGCCCGGCTACCCCGAAAGGCACTCGGAGCCTGCCCGCCCTCCCCGAAAGGCACTCGGAGCCTCCACGGACACCCCGAAAGGCACTCGGAGCCTCTCCGGACCACCCCGAAAGGCACTCGGAGCCTCCCCGGCTGCCACGAAAGGCACTCGGAGCCTACCCGGCCGCCCCAAAAGGCACTCGGTGCCTCCCCGGCCGCCCCGAAAGGCACTTGGAGCCTTCCGGGCCGCCCCGAAAGGCACTCAGAGGCAACCCGGCGGCCCCGAAAGGCACTCGGAGCCTTTCCGGCCGCCCCAAAAGGCACTCGGAGCCTTGCCGTCCGCCCAAAAAGGCACTCGGAGCCTCCCCGGCCACCCCGAAAGGCAATCGGAGCCTCCCCGTCCGCCCCGAAAGGCACTCGGAGCCTGCACGGCCGCCACAAAAGGCAATCATAGGCGGCCCGGCCGCCCCGAAAGGCACTCGGAGGCGGCCCCGCCTCCCCGAAAGGCACTCGGAGCCTCCCCGACCGCCCCGAAAGGCACTCGGAGGTGGCCCGACCACCCCGAAAGGCACTCAGAGCCTCCCCGGCCGCCCCGAAAGGCACTCGGAGCCTCCCCGGCCACCCCGAAATGCACTCAGAGTGGGCCGGACAGCCCAAAAACGCACTCGGAGCCTCCCCGGCCGCCCCGAAAGGCACTCGGAGCCTCCCCGGTCGCCCACAAAGGCACTCGGAGCCTTCCCCGCCGCCGCGAAAGGCACTCGGAGGCGGCCCGGCTGCCCAGAAAGGCACTAGGAGGCAGCCTGGCCGCCCACAAAGGGACTCGGAGCCGACCGGGCCACCCCGAAAGGCACTCGGTGCCTTCCCGGCTGTCACAAAAGGCACTCGGAGCCTCCCCGGCCGCCCCAAAAGGCACTCGGAGCCTTGCCGTCCGCCCAAAAAGGCACTCGGAGCCTCCCCGGCCGCCCACAAAGGCACTCGGAGGTGGCCCGGCCGCCCCAAAAGGCACTCGGAGCCTCCCCAATAACCCCGAAAGGCACTCGGAGGTGGCCCGGACGCCCCGAAAGGCACTCGGAGCCTCCCCGGCCACCCAAAAGGCACTCGGAGCCTCCCCAATAACCCCGAAAGGCACTCGGAGGCGGCCCGGCCGCCCCGAAAGGCACTCGGAGCCTCCCCGGCCACCCAAAAGGCACTCGGAGGCGGCCCGACCGCCCCAAAAGGCACTCGGAGCCTCCCCGGCTGCCCAGAAAGGCACTCGGAGCTGGCCCGACCGCCCCGAAAGGCACTCGGAGGCGGCCCGGCCTCCCCGAAAGGCACTCGGAGCCTTCCCGGCCGCCCCAAAAGGCACTCGGAGCCTCCCCGGCCGCCCACAAAGGCACTCGGAGGGGGAAAGGCCTCCCCAAAAGGCACTCGGAGCCTTCCCAGCCGCCCCAAAAGGCACTCGGAGCCTCCCCGGCCACCCCGAAAGGCACGCGGAGCCTTCCTGTCCGCCCCGAAAGGCACTCGGAGCCTGCCCGGCTGCCACGAAAGGCACTCGGAGCCTCCCAGACCGCCCCGAAAGGCACTCGGAGGCGGCCCGGCCGCCCCGAAAGGCACTCGGAGGCGCACCGGCCGCACCGAAAGGCACTCCGAGGCAGCCCGGCCGCCCACAAAGGCACTCGGAGGCTCCCCAGCCGCCCCAAAAGGCACTCGGAGTGGGCCGGACCACCCCGAAAGGCACTCGGAGCCTCCCCGGCCGCCCACAAAGGCACTCGGAGCCTCCCGGACCGCCCCGAAACGCACTCGGAGCCTCCCCGGCCTCTCACAAAGGCACTCGGAGGGGGCAAGGCCTCCCCAAAAGGCACTCGGAGCCTTCCCGGCCGTCCCGAAAGGCACTCGGAGCCTCCCTGGCCACCCTGAAAGGCACTCGGAGCCTTCCCCGCTGCCCCGAAAGGCACTCGAAGGCGGCCCGGCCGCCCCGAAAGGCACTCAGAGCCTTCCCGGCTGCCACAAAAGGCACTCGGAGCCTCCCCGGCCTCCCCAAAAGGCACTCGGAGCCTTCCCGGCCGCCCCGAAAGGCACTCGGAGCCTCCCCGGCCGCCCACAAAGGCACACGGAGGCGGCCCGGCCGCCCCGAAAGGCACTCGGAGCCTCCCCGACCACCCCGAAAGGCACTCGGAGGCATCCCAGCCACCCCGAAAGGCACTCGGAGCCTGCCCGGCTGCCCAGAAAGGCACTCGGAGCCTCCCCGGCCGACCACAAAGGCACTCGGAGCCTCCACGGCTGCCCCAAAAGGCACTCGGAGGCATCCCAGCCACCCCGAAAGGCACTCGGAGCCTCCCCGGCCACACCGAAAGGCACTAGGAGCCTCCCCGGCCCCCCCAAAAGGCACTCGGAGCGGCCTGGCCACCCCGAAAGGCACTCGGAGCCGGCTCGGTCGTCCCAAAAGACACTCGGAGCTTGCCCGGCCACCCCGAAAGGCACTCGGAGCCTCTCCGGCCCCCCCAAATGGCACTCGGAGGCGGCCCGGCCACCCCGAAAGGCACTCGGAGCCTGCACGACCGCCCCGAAAGACACTCGGAGCCTGCCCGACCACCCCAAAAGGCTCTCGGAGCCTACTCGACCGCCCCGAAAGGCAGTCGGAGCCAGCCCAGCAGCCCCGAAATGCACTTTAAGGGGGAACGGCCGCCCACAAAGGCACTCGGAGCCTTCCCGGCCGCCCCAAAAGGCACTCGGAGCCTCCCTGGCCGCCCCGAAAGGGACTCGGAGGCAGACCGGACACCCTGAAAGGCACTCGGAGCCTGCCCGGCTGCCCCAAAAGCCACTCGGAGCCTCCCCGGCCACCCCGAAAGGTACTCGGAGCGGCCCGGCCACCCCGAAAGGCACTCGGAACCTCCCCGGCCACCCCGAAAGGCACTCGGAGCCTCCCCGGCCGCCCCGAAAGGCACTCGGAGCCTCCCCGGTCTCCCCGAAAGGCACTCGGAGGCGGCCCGGCCTCCCCGAAAGGCACTCGGAGCCTTCCCCTCCGCCCCGAAAGGCACTCATAGGCGACTCGGCCACCTCCAAAGGCACTCGGAGCCTGCACGACCGCCCCGAAAGACACTCAGAGCCTGCCCGACCACCCCAAAAGGCTCTCGGAGCCTACTCGGCCGCCCCGAAAGGCACTCGGAGCGGGCCGGCCACCCCGAAAGGCACTCGGAGCCTCCCCGGCCGCCCACGAAGGCACTCGGAGCCTCCCCGGCCTCCCCAAAAGGCACTCGGAACCTCACCGGACGCACACAAAGGCACTCGGAGACTGCACTGCCGCCCCGAAAGGGACTCGGAGGCGGACCGGTCACCCCGAAAGGCACTCGGAGCCGGCTCGGTCGTCCCAAAAGGCACTCGGAGCTGGCCCGGCCGACCTGAAAGGCACTCGGAGCCTCTCCGGCCGCCCCGAATGGCACTCGGAGGCGGCCCGGCCGCCCCGAAAGGCACTCGGAGCCGGCTCGGCCGTCCCAAAAGGCACTCGGAGCCAGCCCGGCCGCCCCAAAAGGCACTCGGAGCCTCCCCGGCCGCCCCGAAAGGCACTCGGAGCCTCCCTGGCCGCCCATAAAGGCACTCGGGGGCGGCCCGGCCGCCCCAAAAGGCACTCGGAGCCTTCCCCTCCGCCCCGAAAGGCACTCGTAGGCGACCCGGCCGCCTCCAAAGGCACTCGGAGCCTGCACGACCGCCCCGAAAGACACTCGGAGCCTGCCCGACCACCCCAAAAGGCTCTCGGAGCCTACTCGGCCGCCCGAAAGGCACTCGGAGCCTCCCTGGCCACCCCAAAAGGCACTCGAAGCCTCCCCGCCCGCCCTGAAAGGCACTCGGAACCTCCCCAGCCACCCCGAAAGGCACTCAGAGCCTACCCAACCACCCCGAAAGGCACTCGGAGCCTCCCCGGCCGCCCACAAAGGCACTCGGAGCCTCCCCGGCCACCCCGAAAGGCACTCGGAGCCTCCCCGGCCGCCCCGAAAGGCACTCGGAGCCTCCCCGGCCACCCCGAAAGGCACTCGGAGCCTTCCGGGCCGCCCCGAAAGGCACTCGGAGGCGCACCGGCCGCCCCGAAAGGCACTCGGAGCCTCCCCGGCCGCCCCGAAAGGCACTCGGAGCCTTCCGGGCCGCCCACAAAAGCACTCGGAGGCGCACCGGCCGCCCCGAAAGGCACTCGGAGCCTCCCCGGCCGCCCCGAAAGGCACTCAGAGGCAGCCCGGCGGCCCCAAAAGGCACTCGGAGCCTGCCCGGCCGCCCCAAAAGGCACTCAGAGCCACCACGGCCACCCCGAAAGGCACTCGAAGGCGGCCCGGCCGCCCCAAAAGGCACTCAGAGCCTCCCCGGCTACCCACAAAGGCACTCGGAGCCTCCCCGGCTACCCACAAAGGCACTCGGAGCCAGCCCGGCCTCCCCGAAAGGCACTCGGAGCCTCCCCGGCCGCCCACAAAGGCCCTCGGAGCCGGCAAAGGCCGCCCCAAAAGGCACTCGGAGCCTTCCCGGCCGCCCCAAAAGGCACTCAGAGGCAGCCCGGCCACCCCAAAAGGCACTCGGAGCCTCCTCGACCGCCCACAAAGGCACTCGGAGGGGCAAAGGACGCCCCGAAAGGCACTCGGAGCCTTCCCGGCTGCCCCGAAAGGCACTCAGAGCCTCCACGGCCACCCCGAAAGGCACTCGGAGGCGGCCCGGACCACCCCGAAAGGCACTCGGAGCCTGCCCGGCTGCCACGAAAGGCACTCGGAGCCTTCCTGGACCGCCCCGAAAGGCACTCGGAGGGGGAACGGCCTCCCTGAAAGGCACTCGGAGCAAGCCCGGCCGCCTCGAAAGACACTCGAAGGCGGCCCGGTCACCCCGAAAGGCACTCGGAGGTGCACCAGCTGCCCACAAAGGCACTCCGAGGCGGTCTGCCCGCCCACTAAGGCACTCGGAGCCTCCCCAGCCGCCCCAAAAGGCACTCGGAGCCAGCCTGGCCACCCCGAAAGGCACTTGGAGCCTCCCCGGCCGCCCCGAAAGGCACTCAGAACCTCCCCGACCGCCCCGAAAGGCACTCAGAGCCTCCCTGACCGCCCACAAAGGCACTCGGAGGCGGCCCGGCCTCCCCGAAAGGCACTCGGAGCCTCCCCGGCCGTCCCGAAAGGCACTCGGAGCCTCTCCGGCCGCCCACAAAGGCACTCCGAGGCGGTCTGGCCGCCCACTAAGGCACTCGGAGCCTCCCCAGCCGCCCCAAAACGCACTCGGAGCCAGCCCGGCCACCCCGAAAGGCACTTGGAGCCTCCCCGGCCGCCCACAAAGGCACTCGGAACCTCCCCGACCACCCCGAAAGGCACTCGGAGGCGCCCCGGCCGCCCACAAAGGCACTCAGAGGCGGCCCGGCCACACCGAAAGGCACTCGGAGCCTCCCCGGCCCCCCGGAAAGGCACTCGGAGCCTCCCCGGCCGCCCACAAAGGCACTCGGAGCCTCCACGGCTGCCCCAAAAGGCACTCGGAGGCATCCCAGCCACCCCGAAAGGCACTCGGAGCCTTCTCGGCCGTCCCGAAAGGCACTCGGAGGTGGCCCGGCAGCCCCGAAAGGCACTCGGAGCCTCCCCGGCCACCCCAAAAGGCACTCGGAGCGGCCTGGCCACCCCGAAAGGCACTCGGAGCCGGCTCGGTCGTCCCAAAAGGCACTCGGAGCTGGCCCGGCCGCCCTGAAAGGCACTCGGAGCCTCTCCGGCCCCCCCGAATGGCACTCGGAGGCGGCCCGGCCGCCCCGAAAGGCACTCGGAGCCAGCTCGGCCGTCCCAAAAGGCACTCGGAGGCGGACCGGCCGCCCCGAAAGGCACTCAGAGCCAGCCCGGCCGCCCCGAAAGGCACTCGGAGCCTCCCTGGCCGCCCACAAAGGCACTCGGGGGCGGCCCGGCCGCCCCAAAAGGCACTCGGAGCCTTCCCCTCCGCCCCGAAAGGCACTCGTAGGCGACCCGGCCGCCTCCAAAGGCACTCGGAGCCTGCACGACCGCCCCGAAAGACACTCGGAGCCTGCCCGACCACCCCAAAAGGCTCTCGGAGCCTGCCTGGCCACCCCGAAAGGCACTCGGAGCCAGCCCAGCAGCCCCGAAATGCACTTTAAGGGGGAACGGCCGCCCACAAAGGCACTCGGAGCCTTCCCGGCCGCCCCAAAAGGCACTCGGAGCCTCCCTGGCCGCCCCGAAAGGGACTCGGAGGCAGACTGGACACCCTGAAAGGCACTCGGAGCCTGCCCGGCTGCCCCAAAAGCCACTCGGAGCCTCCCCGGCCGCCCCGAAAGGCACTCGGAACCTCCCCGACCGCCCCGAAAGGCACTCAGAGCCTCCCTGACCGCCCACAAAGGCACTCGGAGGCGGCCCGGCCTCCCCGAAAGGCACTCGGAGCCTCCCCGGCCGTCCCGAAAGGCACTCGGAGCCTCTCCGGCCGCCCACAAAGGCACTCCGAGGCGGTCTGGCCGCCCACTAAGGCACTCGGAGCCTCCCCAGCCGCCCCAAAACGCACTCGGAGCCTCCCCGGCCACCCCGAAAGGCAATTGGAGCCTCCCCGGCCGCCCACAAAGGCACTCGGAACCTCCCCGACCACCCCGAAAGGCACTCGGAGGCGCCCCGGCCGCCCACAAAGGCACTCAGAGGCGGCCCGGCCACACGAAAAAAGGCACTCGGAGCCTCCCCGGCCGCCCCGAAATGCACTCAGAGTGGGCCGGACAGCCCCGAAACGCACTCGGAGCCTCCCCGGCCGCCCCGAAAGGCACTCGGAGCCTTCCCCGCCGCCGCGAAAGGCACTCGGAGGCGGCCCGGCTGCCCAGAAAGGCACTCGGACGCGGCCTGGCCGCCCACAAAGGCACTCGGAGGCGGCCCAGCCACCCCGAAAGGCACTCGGTGCCTTCCCGGCTGTCACAAAAGGCACTCGGAGCCTTCCGGGCCGCCCCGAAAGGCACTCAGAGGCAGCCTGGCGGCCCCAAAAGGCACTCGGAGCCTCCCCGGCCGCCCCAAAAGGCACTCGGAGCCTTGCCGTCCGCCCACAAAGGCACTCGGAGCCTCCCCGGCCGCCCACAAAGGCACTCGGAGGTAGCCTGGCCGCCCCAAAAGGCACTCGGAGCCTCCCCAATAACCCCGAAAGGCACTCGGAGGCGGCCCGGCCGCCCCGAAAGGCACTCGGAGCCTCCCCGGCCGCCCCGAAAGGCACTCAGAGGCAGCCCGGCGGCCCCAAAAGGCACTCGGAGCCTGCCCGGCCGCCCCAAAAGGCACTCAGAGCCACCACGGCCACCCCGAAAGGCACTCGAAGGCGGCCCGGCCGCCCCAAAAGGCACTCAGAGCCTCCCCGGCTACCCACAAAGGCACTCGGAGCCTCCCCGGCTACCCACAAAGGCACTCGGAGCCAGCCCGGCCTCCCCGAAAGGCACTCGGAGCCTCCCCGGCCGCCCACAAAGGCCCTCGGAGCCGGCAAAGGCCGCCCCAAAAGGCACTCGGAGCCTTCCCGGCCGCCCCAAAAGGCACTCAGAGGCAGCCCGGCCACCCCAAAAGGCACTCGGAGCCTCCTCGACCGCCCACAAAGGCACTCGGAGGGGCAAAGGACGCCCCGAAAGGCACTCGGAGCCTTCCCGGCTGCCCCGAAAGGCACTCAGAGCCTCCACGGCCACCCCGAAAGGCACTCGGAGGCGGCCCGGACCACCCCGAAAGGCACTCGGAGCCTGCCCGGCTGCCACGAAAGGCACTCGGAGCCTTCCTGGACCGCCCCGAAAGGCACTCGGAGGGGGAACGGCCTCCCTGAAAGGCACTCGGAGCAAGCCCGGCCGCCTCGAAAGACACTCGAAGGCGGCCCGGTCACCCCGAAAGGCACTCGGAGGTGCACCAGCTGCCCACAAAGGCACTCCGAGGCGGTCTGCCCGCCCACTAAGGCACTCGGAGCCTCCCCAGCCGCCCCAAAAGGCACTCGGAGCCAGCCTGGCCACCCCGAAAGGCACTTGGAGCCTCCCCGGCCGCCCCGAAAGGCACTCAGAACCTCCCCGACCGCCCCGAAAGGCACTCAGAGCCTCCCTGACCGCCCACAAAGGCACTCGGAGGCGGCCCGGCCTCCCCGAAAGGCACTCGGAGCCTCCCCGGCCACCCCGAAAGGCACTCGGAGCCTCTCCGGCCGCCCACAAAGGCACTCCGAGGCGGTCTGGCCGCCCACTAAGGCACTCGGAGCCTCCCCAGCCGCCCCAAAACGCACTCGGAGCCAGCCCGGCCACCCCGAAAGGCACTTGGAGCCTCCCCGGCCGCCCACAAAGGCACTCGGAACCTCCCCGACCACCCCGAAAGGCACTCGGAGGCGCCCCGGCCGCCCACAAAGGCACTCAGAGGCGGCCCGGCCACACCGAAAGGCACTCGGAGCCTCCCCGGCCCCCCGGAAAGGCACTCGGAGCCTCCCCGGCCGCCCACAAAGGCACTCGGAGCCTCCACGGCTGCCCCAAAAGGCACTCGGAGGCATCCCAGCCACCCCGAAAGGCACTCGGAGCCTTCTCGGCCGTCCCGAAAGGCACTCGGAGGTGGCCCGGCAGCCCCGAAAGGCACTCGGAGCCTCCCCGGCCACCCCAAAAGGCACTCGGAGCGGCCTGGCCACCCCGAAAGGCACTCGGAGCCGGCTCGGTCGTCCCAAAAGGCACTCGGAGCTGGCCCGGCCGCCCTGAAAGGCACTCGGAGCCTCTCCGGCCCCCCCGAATGGCACTCGGAGGCGGCCCGGCCGCCCCGAAAGGCACTCGGAGCCAGCTCGGCCGTCCCAAAAGGCACTCGGAGGCGGACCGGCCGCCCCGAAAGGCACTCAGAGCCAGCCCGGCCGCCCCGAAAGGCACTCGGAGCCTCCCTGGCCGCCCACAAAGGCACTCGGGGGCGGCCCGGCCGCCCCAAAAGGCACTCGGAGCCTTCCCCTCCGCCCCGAAAGGCACTCGTAGGCGACCCGGCCGCCTCCAAAGGCACTCGGAGCCTGCACGACCGCCCCGAAAGACACTCGGAGCCTGCCCGACCACCCCAAAAGGCTCTCGGAGCCTGCCTGGCCACCCCGAAAGGCACTCGGAGCCAGCCCAGCAGCCCCGAAATGCACTTTAAGGGGGAACGGCCGCCCACAAAGGCACTCGGAGCCTTCCCGGCCGCCCCAAAAGGCACTCGGAGCCTCCCTGGCCGCCCCGAAAGGGACTCGGAGGCAGACTGGACACCCTGAAAGGCACTCGGAGCCTGCCCGGCTGCCCCAAAAGCCACTCGGAGCCTCCCCGGCCGCCCCGAAAGGCACTCGGAACCTCCCCGACCGCCCCGAAAGGCACTCAGAGCCTCCCTGACCGCCCACAAAGGCACTCGGAGGCGGCCCGGCCTCCCCGAAAGGCACTCGGAGCCTCCCCGGCCGTCCCGAAAGGCACTCGGAGCCTCTCCGGCCGCCCACAAAGGCACTCCGAGGCGGTCTGGCCGCCCACTAAGGCACTCGGAGCCTCCCCAGCCGCCCCAAAACGCACTCGGAACCTCCCCGGCCACCCCGAAAGGCAATTGGAGCCTCCCCGGCCGCCCACAAAGGCACTCGGAACCTCCCCGACCACCCCGAAAGGCACTCGGAGGCGCCCCGGCCGCCCACAAAGGCACTCAGAGGCGGCCCGGCCACACGAAAAAAGGCACTCGGAGCCTCCCCGGCCGCCCCGAAATGCACTCAGAGTGGGCCGGACAGCCCCGAAACGCACTCGGAGCCTCCCCGGCCGCCCCGAAAGGCACTCGGAGCCTTCCCCGCCGCCGCGAAAGGCACTCGGAGGCGGCCCGGCTGCCCAGAAAGGCACTCGGACGCGGCCCGGCCGCCCACAAAGGCACTCGGAGGCGGCCCAGCCACCCCGAAAGGCACTCGGTGCCTTCCCGGCTGTCACAAAAGGCACTCGGAGCCTTCCGGGCCGCCCCGAAAGGCACTCAGAGGCAGCCTGGCGGCCCCAAAAGGCACTCGGAGCCTCCCCGGCCGCCCCAAAAGGCACTCGGAGCCTTGCCGTCCGCCCACAAAGGCACTCGGAGCCTCCCCGGCCGCCCACAAAGGCACTCGGAGGTAGCCTGGCCGCCCCAAAAGGCACTCGGAGCCTCCCCAATAACCCCGAAAGGCACTTGGAGGCGGCCCGGCCGCCCCGAAAGGCACTCGGAGCCTCCCCGGCCACCCAAAAGGCACTCGGAGGCGAACCGACCGCCCCAAAAGGCACTCGGAGCCTCCCCGGCTGCCCAGAAAGGCACTCGGAGCTGGCCCGACCGCCCCGAAAGGCACTCGGAGGCGGCCCGGCCTCCCCGAAAGGCACTCGGAGCCTTCCCGGCCGCCCCAAAAGGCACTCGGAGCCTCCCCGGCCGCCCACAAAGGCACTCGGAGGGGGAAAGGCCTCCCCAAAAGGCACTCGGAGCCTTCCCAGCCGCCCCGAAAGGCACTCGGAGCCTCCCCGGCCACCCCGAAAGGCACGCGGAGCCTTCCTGTCCGCCCCGAAAGGCACTCGGAGCCTGCCCGGCTGCCACGAAAGGCACTCGGAGCCTCCCAGACCGCCCCGAAAGGCACTTGGAGGTGGCCCGGCCACCCCGAAAGGCACTCGGAGGCGCACCGGCCGCACCGAAAGGCACTCCGAGGCAGCCCGGCCGCCCACAAAGGCAATCGGAGGCTCCCCAGCCGCCCCAAAAGGCACTCGGAGTGGGCCGGACCACCCCGAAAGGCACTCGGAGCCTCCCCGGCCGCCCACAAAGGCACTCGGAGCCTCCCGGACCGCCCCGAAACGCACTCGGAGCCTCCCCGGCCTCTCACAAAGGCACTCGGAGGGGGCAAGGCCTCCCCAAAAGGCACTCGGAGCCTTCCCGGCCGTCCCGAAAGGCACTCGGAGCCTCCCTGGCCACCCTGAAAGGCACTCGGAGCCTTCCCCGCTGCCCCGAAAGGCACTCGAAGGCGGCCCGGCCGCCCCGAAAGGCACTCAGAGCCTTCCCGGCTGCCACAAAAGGCACTCGGAGCCTCCCCGGCCGCCCAAAAAGGCACTCGGAGCCTCCCTGGCCATCCACAAAGGCACTCGGAGGCGGCCCGGCCTCCCCGAAAGGCACTCAGAGGCGGCCCGGCCGCCCCGAAAGGCACTCGGAGCCTCCCCGACCACCCCGAAAGGCACTCGGAGGCATCCCAGCCACCCCGAAAGGCACTCGGAGCCTGCCCGGCTGCCCACAAAGGCACTTGGAGCCTCCCCGGCCGCCCACAAAGGCACTCGGAGCCTCCACGGCTGCCCCAAAAGGCACTCGGAGGCATCCCAGCCACCCCGAAAGGCACTCGGAGCCTTCTCGGCCGTCCCGAAAGGCACTCGGAGGTGGCCCGGCCGCCCCGAAAGGCACTCGGAGCCTCCCCGGCCGCCCCAAAAGGCACTCGGAGGTAGCCCGGCCTCCCCGAAAGGCACTCGGAGGCGGTCCGGTCTCCACGAAAGGCACTGGGAGCCGGCTCGGTCGTCCCAAAAGGCATTCGGACGTGGCCCGGCCACCCCGAAAGGCACTCAGAGCCTCCCCGACCACCCCGAAAGGCACTCGGAGCCTCCCCAGCCGCCCCGAAAGGCACTCGGAGCCTCCCTGGCCGCCCCGAAAGGAACTCGGAGCTGGCCTGGCCGCCCCGAAAGCCACTCGGAGCCTCCCCGGCCGCCCCAAAAGGCACTCGGAGCCTCCCCGGCCACACCGAAAGGCACTAGGAGCCTCCCCGGCCCCCCCAAAAGGCACTCGGAGCGGCCTGGCCACCCCGAAAGGCACTCGGAGCCGGCTCGGTCGTCCCAAAAGACACTCGGAGCTTGCCCGGCCACCCCGAAAGGCACTCGGAGCCTCTCCGGCCCCCCCAAATGGCACTCGGAGGCGGCCCGGCCACCCCGAAAGGCACTCGGAGCCTGCACGACCGCCCCGAAAGACACTCGGAGCCTGCCCGACCACCCCAAAAGGCTCTCGGAGCCTACTCGACCGCCCCGAAAGGCAGTCGGAGCCAGCCCAGCAGCCCCGAAATGCACTTTAAGGGGGAACGGCCGCCCACAAAGGCACTCGGAGCCTTCCCGGCCGCCCCAAAAGGCACTCGGAGCCTCCCTGGCCGCCCCGAAAGGGACTTGGAGGCAGACCGGACACCCTGAAAGGCACTCGGAGCCTGCCCGGCTGCCCCAAAAGCCACTCGGAGCCTCCCCGGCCACCCCGAAAGGTACTCGGAGCGGCCCGGCCACCCCGAAAGGCACTCGGAACCTCCCCGGCCACCCCGAAAGGCACTCGGAGCCTCCCCGGCCGCCCCGAAAGGCACTCGGAGCCTCCCCGGTCTCCCCGAAAGGCACTCGGAGGCGGCCCGGCCTCCCCGAAAGGCACTCGGAGCCTTCCCCTCCGCCCCGAAAGGCACTCATAGGCGACTCGGCCACCTCCAAAGGCACTCGGAGCCTGCACGACCGCCCCGAAAGACACTCAGAGCCTGCCCGACCACCCCAAAAGGCTCTCGGAGCCTACTCGGCCGCCCCGAAAGGCACTCGGAGCGGGCCGGCCACCCCGAAAGGCACTCGGAGCCTCCCCGGCCGCCCACGAAGGCACTCGGAGCCTCCCCGGCCTCCCCAAAAGGCACTCGGAACCTCACCGGACGCACACAAAGGCACTCGGAGACTGCACTGCCGCCCCGAAAGGGACTCGGAGGCGGACCGCTCACCCCGAAAGGCACTCGGAGCCGGCTCGGTCGTCCCAAAAGGCACTCGGAGCTGGCCCGGCCGACCTGAAAGGCACTCGGAGCCTCTCCGGCCGCCCCGAATGGCACTCGGAGGCGGCCCGGCCGCCCCGAAAGGCACTCGGAGCCGGCTCGGCCGTCCCAAAAGGCACTCGGAGCCAGCCCGGCCGCCCCAAAAGGCACTCGGAGCCTCCCCGGCCGCCCCGAAAGGCACTCGGAGCCTTCCCCTCCGCCCCGAAAGGCACTCGTAGGCGACCCGGCCGCCTCCAAAGGCACTCGGAGCCTGCACGACCGCCCCGAAAGACACTCGGAGCCTGCCCGACCACCCCAAAAGGCTCTCGGAGCCTACTCGGCCGCCCGAAAGGCACTCGGAGCCTCCCTGGCCACCCCAAAAGGCACTCGAAGCCTCCCCGCCCGCCCTGAAAGGCACTCGGAACCTCCCCAGCCACCCCGAAAGGCACTCAGAGCCTACCCAACCACCCCGAAAGGCACTCGGAGCCTCCCCGGCCGCCCACAAAGGCACTCGGAGCCTCCCCGGCCACCCCGAAAGGCACTCGGAGCCTCCCCGGCCGCCCCGAAAGGCACTCGGAGCCTCCCCGGCCACCCCGAAAGGCACTCGGAGCCTTCTGGGCCGCCCCGAAAGGCACTCGGAGGCGCACCGGCCGCCCCGAAAGGCACTCGGAGCCTCCCCGGCCGCCCACAAAGGCACTCGGAGCCTTCCGGGCCGCCCACAAAAGCACTCGGAGGCGCACCGGCCGCCCCGAAAGGCACTCGGAGCCTCCCCGGCCGCCCCGAAAGGCACTCAGAGGCAGCCCGGCGTCCCCAAAAGGCACTCGGAGCCTGCCCGGCCGCCCCAAAAGGCACTCAGAGCCTCCCCGACCACCCCGAAAGGCACTCGGAGCCTCCCCAGCCGCCCCGAAAGGCACTCGGAGCCTCCCTGGCCGCCCCGAAAGGAACTCGGAGCTGGCCCGGCCGCCCCGAAAGCCACTCGGAGCCTCCCCGGCCGCCCCAAAAGGCACTCGGAGCCTCCCCGGCCACACCGAAAGGCACTAGGAGCCTCCCCGGCCCCCCCAAAAGGCACTCGGAGCGGCCTGGCCACCCCGAAAGGCACTCGGAGCCGGCTCGGTCGTCCCAAAAGACACTCGGAGCTTGCCCGGTCACCCCGAAAGGCACTCGGAGCCTCTCCGGCCCCCCCAAATGGCACTCGGAGGCGGCCCGGCCACCCCGAAAGGCACTCGGAGCCTGCACGACCGCCCCGAAAGACACTCGGAGCCTGCCCGACCACCCCAAAAGGCTCTCGGAGCCTACTCGACCGCCCCGAAAGGCAGTCGGAGCCAGCCCAGCAGCCCCGAAATGCACTTTAAGGGGGAACGGCCGCCCACAAAGGCACTCGGAGCCTTCCCGGCCGCCCCAAAAGGCACTCGGAGCCTCCCTGGCCGCCCCGAAAGGGACTCGGAGGCAGACCGGACACCCTGAAAGGCACTCGGAGCCTGCCCGGCTGCCCCAAAAGCCACTCGGAGCCTCCCCGGCCACCCCGAAAGGTACTCGGAGCGGCCCGGCCACCCCGAAAGGCACTCGGAACCTCCCCGGCCACCCCGAAAGGCACTCGGAGCCTCCCCGGCCGCCCCGAAAGGCACTCGGAGCCTCCCCGGTCTCCCCGAAAGGCACTCGGAGGCGGCCCGGCCTCCCCGAAAGGCACTCGGAGCCTTCCCCTCCGCCCCGAAAGGCACTCATAGGCGACTCGGCCACCTCCAAAGGCACTCGGAGCCTGCACGACCGCCCCGAAAGACACTCAGAGCCTGCCCGACCACCCCAAAAGGCTCTCGGAGCCTACTCGGCCGCCCCGAAAGGCACTCGGAGCGGGCCGGCCACCCCGAAAGGCACTCGGAGCCTCCCCGGCCGCCCACGAAGGCACTCGGAGCCTCCCCGGCCTCCCCAAAAGGCACTCGGAACCTCACCGGACGCACACAAAGGCACTCGGAGACTGCACTGCCGCCCCGAAAGGGACTCGGAGGCGGACCGCTCACCCCGAAAGGCACTCGGAGCCGGCTCGGTCGTCCCAAAAGGCACTCGGAGCTGGCCCGGCCAACCTGAAAGGCACTCGGAGCCTCTCCGGCCGCCCCGAATGGCACTCGGAGGCGGCCCGGCCGCCCCGAAAGGCACTCGGAGCCGGCTCGGCCACCCCGAAAGGCACTCGGAGCCAGCCCGGCCGCCCCAAAAGGCACTCGGAGCCTCCCCGGCCGCCCCGAAAGGCACTCGGAGCCTTCCCCTCCGCCCCGAAAGGCACTCGTAGGCGACCCGGCCGCCTCCAAAGGCACTCGGAGCCTGCACGACCGCCCCGAAAGACACTCGGAGCCTGCCCGACCACCCCAAAAGGCTCTCGGAGCCTACTCGGCCGCCCGAAAGGCACTCGGAGCCTCCCTGGCCACCCCAAAAGGCACTCGAAGCCTCCCCGCCCGCCCTGAAAGGCACTCGGAACCTCCCCAACCACCCCGAAAGGCACTCGGAGCCTCCCCGGCCGCCCACAAAGGCACTCGGAGCCTCCCCGGCCACCCCGAAAGGCACTCGGAGCCTCCCCGGCCGCCCCGAAAGGCACTCGGAGCCTCCCCGGCCACCCCGAAAGGCACTCGGAGCCTTCTGGGCCGCCCCGAAAGGCACTCGGAGGCGCACCGGCCGCCCCGAAAGGCACTCGGAGCCTCCCCGGCCGCCCTGAAAGGCACTCGGAGCCTTCCGGGCCGCCCACAAAAGCACTCGGAGGCGCACCGGCCGCCCCGAAAGGCACTCGGAGCCTCCCCGGCCGCCCCGAAAGGCACTCAGAGGCAGCCCGGCGGCCCCAAAAGGCACTCGGAGCCTGCCCGGCCGCCCCAAAAGGCACTCAGAGCCACCACGGCCACCCCGAAAGGCACTCGAAGGCGGCCCGGCCGCCCCAAAAGGCACTCGGAGCCTCCCCGGCTACCCACAAAGGCACTCGGAGCCTCCCCGGCTACCCACAAAGGCACTCGGAGCCAGCCCGGCCTCCCCGAAAGGCACTCGGAGCCTCCCCGGCCGCCCACAAAGGCCCTCGGAGCCGGCAAAGGCCGCCCCAAAAGGCACTCGGAGCCTTCCCGGCCGCCCCAAAAGGCACTCAGAGGCAGCCCGGCCACCCCAAAAGGCACTCGGAGCCTCCTCGACCGCCCACAAAGGCACTCGGAGGGGCAAAGGACGCCCCGAAAGGCACTCGGAGCCTTCCCGGCTGCCCCGAAAGGCACTAAGAGCCTCCACGGCCACCCCGAAAGGCACTCGGAGGCGGCCCGGACCACCCCGAAAGGCACTCGGAGCCTGCCCGGCTGCCACGAAAGGCACTCGGAGCCTTCCTGGACCGCCCCGAAAGGCACTCGGAGGGGGAACGGCCTCCCTGAAAGGCACTCGGAGCAAGCCCGGCCGCCTCGAAAGACACTCGAAGGCGGCCCGGTCACCCCGAAAGGCACTCGGAGGTGCACCAGCTGCCCACAAAGGCACTCCGAGGCGGTCTGCCCGCCCACTAAGGCACTCGGAGCCTCCCCAGCCGCCCCAAAAGGCACTCGGAGCCAGCCTGGCCACCCCGAAAGGCACTTGGAGCCTCCCCGGCCGCCCCGAAAGGCACTCGGAACCTCCCCGACCGCCCCGAAAGGCACTCAGAGCCTCCCTGACCGCCCACAAAGGCACTCGGAGGCGGCCCGGCCTCCCCGAAAGGCACTCGGAGCCTCCCCGGCCGTCCCGAAAGGCACTCGGAGCCTCTCCGGCCGCCCACAAAGGCACTCCGAGGCGGTCTGGCCGCCCACTAAGGCACTCGGAGCCTCCCCAGCCGCCCCAAAAGGCACTCGGAGCCAGCCCGGCCACCCCGAAAGGCACTTGGAGCCTCCCCGGCCGCCCACAAAGGCACTCGGAACCTCCCCGACCACCCCGAAAGGCACTCGGAGGCGCCCCGGCCGCCCACAAAGGCACTCAGAGGCGGCCCGGCCACACCGAAAGGCACTCGGAGCCTCCCCGGCCCCCCGGAAAGGCACTCGGAGCCTCCCCGGCCGCCCACAAAGGCACTCGGAGCCTCCACGGCTGCCCCAAAAGGCACTCGGAGGCATCCCAGCCACCCCGAAAGGCACTCGGAGCCTTCTCGGCCGTCCCGAAAGGCACTCGGAGGTGGCCCGGCAGCCCCGAAAGGCACTCGGAGCCTCCCCGGCCACCCCAAAAGGCACTCGGAGCGGCCTGGCCACCCCGAAAGGCACTCGGAGCCGGCTCGGTCGTCCCAAAAGGCACTCGGAGCTGGCCCGGCCGCCCTGAAAGGCACTCGGAGCCTCTCCGGCCCCCCCGAATGGCACTCGGAGGCGGCCCGGCCGCCCCGAAAGGCACTCGGAGCCAGCTCGGCCGTCCCAAAAGGCACTCGGAGGCGGACTGGCCGCCCCGAAAGGCACTCAGAGCCAGCCCGGCCGCCCCGAAAGGCACTCGGAGCCTCCCTGGCCGCCCACAAAGGCACTCGGGGGCGGCCCGGCCGCCCCAAAAGGCACTCGGAGCCTTCCCCTCCGCCCCGAAAGGCACTCGTAGGCGACCCGGCCGCCTCCAAAGGCACTCGGAGCCTGCACGACCGCCCCGAAAGACACTCGGAGCCTGCCCGACCACCCCAAAAGGCTCTCGGAGCCTACTCGACCGCCCCGAAAGGCACTCGGAGCCAGCCCAGCAGCCCCGAAATGCACTTTAAGGGCGAACGGCCGCCCACAAAGGCACTCGGAGCCTTCCCGGCCGCCCCAAAAGGCACTCGGAGCCTCCCTGGCCGCCCCGAAAGGGACTCGGAGGCAGACTGGACACCCTGAAAGGCACTCGGAGCCTGCCCGGCTGCCCCAAAAGCCACTCGGAGCCTCCCCGGCCGCCCCGAAAGGCACTCGGAACCTCCCCGACCGCCCCGAAAGGCACTCAGAGCCTCCCTGACCGCCCACAAAGGCACTCGGAGGCGGCCCGGCCTCCCCGAAAGGCACTCGGAGCCTCCCCGGCCGTCCCGAAAGGCACTCGGAGCCTCTCCGGCCGCCCACAAAGGCACTCCGAGGCGGTCTGGCCGCCCACTAAGGCACTCGGAGCCTCCCCAGCCGCCCCAAAACGCACTCGGAACCTCCCCGGCCACCCCGAAAGGCAATTGGAGCCTCCCCGGCCGCCCACAAAGGCACTCGGAACCTCCCCGACCACCCCGAAAGGCACTCGGAGGCGCCCCGGCCGCCCACAAAGGCACTCAGAGGCGGCCCGGCCACACGAAAAAAGGCACTCGGAGCCTCCCCGGCCGCCCCGAAATGCACTCAGAGTGGGCCGGACAGCCCCGAAACGCACTCGGAGCCTCCCCGGCCGCCCCGAAAGGCACTCGGAGCCTCCCCGGCCGCCCACAAAGGCACTCGGAGCCTTCCCCGCCGCCGCGAAAGGCACTCGGAGGCGGCCCGGCTGCCCAGAAAGGCACTCGGACGCGGCCTGGCCGCCCACAAAGGCACTCGGAGGCGGCCCAGCCACCCCGAAAGGCACTCGGTGCCTTCCCGGCTGTCACAAAAGGCACTCGGAGCCTTCCGGGCCGCCCCGAAAGGCACTCAGAGGCAGCCCGGCGGCCCCAAAAGGCACTCGGAGCCTCCCCGGCCGCCCCAAAAGGCACTCGGAGCCTTGCCGTCCGCCCAAAAAGGCACTCGGAGCCTCCCCGGCCGCCCACAAAGGCACTCGGAGGTAGCCTGGCCGCCCCAAAAGGCACTCGGAGCCTCCCCAATAACCCCGAAAGGCACTCGGAGGCGGCCCGGCCGCCCCGAAAGGCACTCGGAGCCTCCCCGGCCACCCAAAAGGCACTCGGAGCCTCCCCAATAACCCCGAAAGGCACTCGGAGGCGGCCCGGCCGCCCCGAAAGGCACTCGGAGCCTCCCCGGCCGCCCCGAAAGGCACTCGGAGGCGGCCCGACCGCCCCAAAAGGCACTCGGAGCCTCCCCGTCTGCCCCGAAAGGCACTCGGAGGCGGCCCGACCGCCCCGAAAGGCACTCGGAGCCGGCCCGGCCTCCCCAAAAGGCACTCGGAGCCTCCCCGGCCGCCCACAAAGGCACTCGGAGGGGGAAAGGCCTCCCCAAAAGGCACTCGGAGCCTTCCCAGCCGCCCCAAAAGGCACTCGGAGCCTCCACGGCCACCCCGAAAGGCACGTGGAGCCTTCCTGGCCGCCCCGAAAGGCACTCGGAGCCTGCCCGGCTGCCAAGAAAGGCACTCGGAGCCTCCCAGACTGCCCCGAAAGGCACTCGGAGGCGGCCCGGCCACCCCGAAAGGCACTCGGAGGCGCACCGGCCGCACCGAAAGGCACTCCGAGGCAGCCCGGCCGCCCACAAAGGCACTCGGAGGCTCCCCAGCCGCCCCAAAAGGCACTCGGAGTGGGCCGGACCACCCCGAAAGGCACTCGGAGCCTCCCCGGCCGCCCACAAAGGCACTCGGAGCCTCCCGGACCGCCCCGAAACGCACTCGGAGCCTCCCCGGCCTCTCACAAAGGCACTCGGAGGGGGCAAGGCCTCCCCAAAAGGCACTCGGAGCCTTCCCGGCCGTCCCGAAAGGCACTCGGAGCCTCCCCGGCCACCCTGAAAGGCACTCGGAGCCTTCCCCGCTGCCCCGAAAGGCACTCGAAGGCGGCCCGGCCGCCCCAAAAGGCACTCAGAGCCTTCCCGGCTGCCACAAAAGGCACTCGGAGCCTACCCGGCCGCCCACAAAGGCACTCGGAGGGGGAACGGCCTCCCCAAAAGGCACTCGGAGCCTCCCCGGCCACCCCGAAAGGCACTCGGAGCCTGCCCGGCCGCCCACAAAGGCACTCGGGGGCGGCCCGGCCGCCCCAAAAGGCACTCGGAGCCTTCCCCTCCGCCCCGAAAGGCACTCGTAGGCGACCCGGCCGCCTCCAAAGGCACTCGGAGCCTGCACGACCGCCCCGAAAGACACTCGGAGCCTGCCCGACCACCCCAAAAGGCTCTCGGAGCCTACTCGACCGCCCCGAAAGGCACTCGGAGCCAGCCCAGCAGCCCCGAAATGCACTTTAAGGGCGAACGGCCGCCCACAAAGGCACTCGGAGCCTTCCCGGCCGCCCCAAAAGGCACTCGGAGCCTCCCTGGCCGCCCCGAAAGGGACTCGGAGGCAGACCGGACACCCTGAAAGGCACTCGGAGCCTGCCCGGCTGCCCCAAAAGCCACTCGGAGCCTCCCCGGCCACCCCGAAAGGCACTCGGAGCGGCCCGGCCACCCCGAAAGGCACTCGGAACCTCCCCGGCCCCCCCGAAAGGCACTCGGAGCCTCCCCGGCCGCCCACAAAGGCACTCGGAGCCTCCCCGGCCGCCCCGAAAGGCACTCGGAGCCTCCCCGGCCTCCCCAAAAGGCACTCGGAACCTCACCGGACGCACACAAAGGCACTCGGAGACTGCACTGCCGCCCCGAAAGGGACTCGGAGGCGGACCGCTCACCCCGAAAGGCACTCGGAGCCGGCTCGGTCGTCCCAAAAGGCACTCGGAGCTGGCCCGGCCGACCTGAAAGGCACTCGGAGCCTCTCCGGCCGCCCCGAATGGCAATCGGAGGTAGCCCGGCCGCCCACAAAGGCACTCGGAGCCGGCTCGGCCGTCCCAAAAGGCACTCGGAGCCAGCCCGGCCGCCCCAAAAGGCACTCGGAGCCTCCCCGGCCGCCCCGAAAGGCACTCGGAGCCTCCCTGGCCGCCCATAAAGGCACTCGGGGGCGGCCCGGCCGCCCCAAAAGGCACTCGGAGCCTTCCCCTCCGCCCCGAAAGGCACTCGTAGGCGACCCGGCCGCCTCCAAAGGCACTCGGAGCCTGCACGACCGCCCCGAAAGACACTCGGAGCCTGCCCGGCTGCCCCAAAAGGCTCTCGGAGCCTACTCGGCCGCCCGAAAGGCACTCGGAGCCTCCCTGGCCACCCCAAAAGGCACTCGGAGCCTCCCCGGCCGCCCCGAAAGGCACTCGGAACCTCCCCAGCCACCCCGAAAGGCACTCAGAGCCAACCCAACCACCCCGAAAGGCACTCGGAGCCTCCCCGGCCGCCCACAAAGGCACTCGGAGCCTCCCCGGCCACCCCGAAAGGCACTCGGAGCCTCCCCGGCCGCCCCGAAAGGCACTCAGAGCCTCCCCGGCCACCCCGAAAGGCACTCGGAGCCTTCTGGGCCGCCCCGAAAGGCACTCGGAGGCGCACCGGCCGCCCCGAAAGGCACTCGGAGCCTCCCCGGCCGCCCCGAAAGGCACTCGGAGCCTCCCCGGCCACCCCGAAAGGCACTCGGAGCCTTCCGGGCCGCCCACAAAAGCACTCGGAGGCGCACCGGCCGCCCCGAAAGGCACTCGGAGCCTCCACGGCCACCCCGAAAGGCACTCGGAGGCGGCCCGGCCGCCCACAAAGGCACTCGGAGCCTCCCCGGCTACCCACAAAGGCACTCGGAGCCAGCCCGGCCTCCCCGAAAGGCACTCGGAGCCTCCCCGGCCGCCCCCAAAGGCACTCGGAGCTGGCAAAGGCCGCCCCAAAAGGCACTCGGAGCCTTCCCGGCCGCCCCAAAAGGCACTCAGAGGCAGCCCGGCCACCCCAAAAGGCACTCGGAGCCTCCCCGGCCGCCCACAAAGGCACTCGGAGGGGCAAAGGACGCCCTGAAAGGCACTCGGAGCCTTCCCGGCTGCCCCGAAAGGCACTCGGAGCCTCCCCGGCCGTCCCGAAAGGCACTCGGAGGCGGCCCCAACCACCCCGAAAGGCACTCGGAGCCTGCCCGGCTGCCACGAAAGGCACTCGGAGCCTTCCTGGACCGCCCCGAAAGGCACTCGGAGGGGGAACGGCCTCCCTGAAAGGCACTCGGAGCAAGCCCGGCCGCCTCGAAAGACACTCGGAGGCGGCCCGGTCACCCCGAAAGGCACTCGGAGGTGCACCAGCCGCCCACAAAGGCACTCCGAGGCGGTCTGCCCGCCCACTAAGGCACTCGGAGCCTCCCCAGCCGCCCCAAAAGGCACTCGGAGCCAGCCTGGCCACCCCGAAAGGCACTTGGAGCCTCCCCGGCCGCCCCGAAAGGCACTCGGAACCTCCCCGACCGCCCCGAAAGGCACTCAGAGCCTCCCTGACCGCCCACAAAGGCACTCGGAGGCGGCCCGGCCTCCCCGAAAGGCACTCGGAGCCTCCCCGGCCGTCCCGAAAGGCACTCGGAGCCTCTCCGGCCGCCCACAAAGGCACTCCGAGGCGGTCTGGCCGCCCACTAAGGCACTCGGAGCCTCCCCAGCCGCCCCAAAACGCACTCGGAGCCTCCCCGGCCACCCCGAAAGGCAATTGGAGCCTCCCCGGCCGCCCACAAAGGCACTCGGAACCTCCCCGACCACCCCGAAAGGCACTCGGAGGCGCCCCGGCCGCCCACAAAGGCACTCAGAGGTGGCCCGGCCACACGAAAAAAGGCACTCGGAGCCTCCCCGGCCGCCCCGAAATGCACTCAGAGTGGGCCGGACAGCCCCGAAACGCACTCGGAGCCTCCCCGGCCGCCCCGAAAGGCACTCGGAGCCTCCCCGGCCGCCCACAAAGGCACTCGGAGCCTTCCGGGCCGCCCCGAAAGGCACTCGGAGGCGGCCCGGCTGCCCAGAAAGGCACTCGGACGCGGCCTGGCCGCCCACAAAGGCACTCGGAGGCGGCCCAGCCACCCCGAAAGGCACTCGGTGCCTTCCCGGCTGTCACAAAAGGCACTCGGAGCCTTCCGGGCCGCCCCGAAAGGCACTCAGAGGCAGCCCGGCGGCCCCAAAAGGCACTCGGAGCCTCCCCGGCCGCCCCGAAAGGCACTCGGAGCCTCCCCGGCCGCCCCGAAAGGCACTCGGAGCCTCCCGGACCGCCCCGAAACGCACTCGGAGCCTCCCCGGCCTCTCACAAAGGCACTCGGAGGGGGCAAGGCCTCCCCAAAAGGCACTCGGAGCCAGCTCGGCCGTCCCAAAAGGCACTCGGAGGCGGACCGGCCGCCCCGAAAGGCACTCGGAGCCAGCCCGGCCGCCCCGAAAGGCACTCGGAGCCTCCCTGGCCGCCCACAAAGGCACTCGGGGGCGGCCCGGCCGCCCCAAAAGGCACTCGGAGCCTTCCCCTCCGCCCCGAAAGGCACTCGTAGGCGACCCGGCCGCCTCCAAAGGCACTGGGAGCCTGCACGACCGCCCCGAAAGACACTCGGAGCCTGCCCGACCACCCCAAAAGGCTCTCGGAGCCTACTCGACCGCCCCGAAAGGCACTCGGAGCCAGCCCAGCAGCCCCGAAATGCACTTTAAGGGGGAACGGCCGCCCACAAAGGCACTCGGAGCCGGCAAAGGCCGCCCCAAAAGGCACTCGGAGCCTCCCTGGCCGCCCCGAAAGGGACTCGGAGGCAGACCGGACACCCTGAAAGGCACTCGGAGCCTGCCCGGCTGCCCCAAAAGCCACTCGGAGCCTCCCCGGCCACCCCGAAAGGCACTCGGAGCGGCCCGGCCACCCCGAAAGGCACTCGGAACCTCCCTGGCCCCCCCGAAAGGCACTCGGAGCCTCCCCGGCCGCCCCGAAAGGCACTCGGAGGCATCACGGCCACCCCAAAAGGCACTCGGAGCCTACTCGGCCATCCCCGAAAGGCACTCGGAGGCGGCCCGGCTGCCCCGAAAGGCACTCGGAGCCTCCCCGGTCTCCCCGAAAGGCACTCGGAGGCGGCCCGGCCTCCCCGAAAGGCACTCGGAGCCTTCCCCTCCGCCCCGAAAGGCACTCGTAGGCGACTCGGCCGCCTCCAAAGGCACTCGGAGCCTGCACGACCGCCCCGAAAGACACTCAGAGCCTGCCCGACCACCCCAAAAGGCTCTCGGAGCCTACTCGGCCACCCCGAAAGGCACTCGGAGCGGGCCGGCCACCCCGAAAGGCACTCGGAGCCTCCCCGGCCGCCCACAAAGGCACTCGGAGCCTCCCCGGCCGCCCCGAAAGGCACTCGGAGCCTCCCCGGCCTCCCCAAAAGGCACTCGGAACCTCACCGGATGCCCCGAAAGGCACTCGGAGACTGCACTGCCGCCCCGAAAGGGACTCGGAGGCGGACCGGTCACCCCGAAAGGCACTCGGAGGTGCACCAGCCGCCCACAAAGGCACTCCGAGGCGGTCTGCCCGCCCACTAAGGCACTCGGAGCCTCCCCAGCCGCCCCAAAAGGCACTCGGAGCCAGCCTGGCCACCCCGAAAGGCACTTGGAGCCTCCCCGGCCGCCCCGAAAGGCACTCGGAACCTCCCCGACCGCCCCGAAAGGCACTCAGAGCCTCCCTGACCGCCCACAAAGGCACTCGGAGGCGGCCCGGCCTCCCCGAAAGGCACTCGGAGCCTCCCCGGCCGTCCCGAAAGGCACTCGGAGCCTCTCCGGCCGCCCACAAAGGCACTCCGAGGCGGTCTGGCCGCCCACTAAGGCACTCGGAGCCTCCCCAGCCGCCCCAAAACGCACTCGGAGCCTCCCCGGCCACCCCGAAAGGCAATTGGAGCCTCCCCGGCCGCCCACAAAGGCACTCGGAACCTCCCCGACCACCCCGAAAGGCACTCGGAGGCGCCCCGGCCGCCCACAAAGGCACTCAGAGGTGGCCCGGCCACACGAAAAAAGGCACTCGGAGCCTCCCCGGCCGCCCCGAAATGCACTCAGAGTGGGCCGGACAGCCCCGAAACGCACTCGGAGCCTCCCCGGCCGCCCCGAAAGGCACTCGGAGCCTCCCCGGCCGCCCACAAAGGCACTCGGAGCCTTCCGGGCCGCCCCGAAAGGCACTCGGAGGCGGCCCGGCTGCCCAGAAAGGCACTCGGACGCGGCCTGGCCGCCCACAAAGGCACTCGGAGGCGGCCCAGCCACCCCGAAAGGCACTCGGTGCCTTCCCGGCTGTCACAAAAGGCACTCGGAGCCTTCCGGGCCGCCCCGAAAGGCACTCAGAGGCAGCCCGGCGGCCCCAAAAGGCACTCGGAGCCTCCCCGGCCGCCCCGAAAGGCACTCGGAGCCTCCCCGGCCGCCCCGAAAGGCACTCGGAGCCTCCCGGACCGCCCCGAAACGCACTCGGAGCCTCCCCGGCCTCTCACAAAGGCACTCGGAGGGGGCAAGGCCTCCCCAAAAGGCACTCGGAGCCAGCTCGGCCGTCCCAAAAGGCACTCGGAGGCGGACCGGCCGCCCCGAAAGGCACTCGGAGCCAGCCCGGCCGCCCCGAAAGGCACTCGGAGCCTCCCTGGCCGCCCACAAAGGCACTCGGGGGCGGCCCGGCCGCCCCAAAAGGCACTCGGAGCCTTCCCCTCCGCCCCGAAAGGCACTCGTAGGCGACCCGGCCGCCTCCAAAGGCACTCGGAGCCTGTACGACCGCCCCGAAAGACACTCGGAGCCTGCCCGACCACCCCAAAAGGCTCTCGGAGCCTACTCGACCGCCCCGAAAGGCACTCGGAGCCAGCCCAGCAGCCCCGAAATGCACTTTAAGGGGGAACGGCCGCCCACAAAGGCACTCGGAGCCTTCCCGGCCGCCCCAAAAGGCACTCGGAGCCTCCCTGGCCGCCCCGAAAGGGACTCGGAGGCAGACCGGACACCCTGAAAGGCACTCGGAGCCTCCACGGCTGCCCCAAAAGCCACTCGGAGCCTCCCCGGCCACCCCGAAAGGCACTCGGAGCGGCCCGGCCACCCCGAAAGGCACTCGGAACCTCCCTGGCCACCCCGAAAGGCACTCGGAGCCTCCCCGGCCGCCCCGAAAGGCACTCGGAGGCATCACGGCCACCCCAAAAGGCACTCGGAGCCTACTCGGCCATCCCCGAAAGGCACTCGGAGGCGGCCCGGCTGCCCCGAAAGGCACTCGGAGCCTCCCCGGCCGCCCCGAAAGGCACTCGGAGGCGGCCCGGTCTCCCCGAAAGGCACTCGGAGGCGGCCCGGCCTCCCCGAAAGGCACTCGGAGCCTTCCCCTCCGCCCCGAAAGGCACTCGTAGGCGACTCGGCCGCCTCCAAAGGCACTCGGAGCCTGCACGACCGCCCCGAAAGACACTCAGAGCCTGCCCGACCACCCCAAAAGGCTCTCGGAGCCTACTCGGCCACCCCGAAAGGCACTCGGAGCGGGCCGGCCACCCCGAAAGGCACTCGGAGCCTCCCCGGCCGCCCACAAAGGCACTCGGAGCCTCCCCGGCCGCCCCGAAAGGCACTCGGAGCCTCCCCGGCCTCCCCAAAAGGCACTCGGAACCTCACCGGATGCCCCGAAAGGCACTCGGAGACTGCACTGCCGCCCCGAAAGGGACTCGGAGGCGGACCGGTCACCCCGAAAGGCACTCGGAGCCGGCTCGGTCGTCCCAAAAGGCACTCGGAGCTGGCCCGGCCGACCTGAAAGGCACTCGGAGCCTCTCCGGCCGCCCCGAATGGCACTCGGAGGCGGCCCGGCCGCCCACAAAGGCACTCGGAGGGGGAAAGGCCTCCCCAAAAGGCACTCGGAGCCTTCCCAGCCGCCCCGAAAGGCACTCGGAGCCTCCACGGCCACCCCGAAAGGCACGCGGAGCCTTCCTGGCCGCCCCGAAAGGCACTCGGAGCCTGCCCGGCTGCCACGAAAGGCACTCGGAGCCTCCCAGACCGCCCCGAAAGGCACTCGGAGGCGGCCCGGCCGCCCCGAAAGGCACTCGGAGGCGCACCGGCCGCACACAAAGGCACTCCGAGGCAGCCCGGCCGCCCACAAAGGCACTCGGAGGCTCCCCAGCTGCCCCAAAAGGCACTCGGAGTGGGCCGGACCACCCCGAAAGGCACTCGGAGCCTCCCCGGCCGCCCCGAAAGGCACTCGGAGCCTCCCGGACCGCCCCGAAACGCACTCGGAGCCTCCCCGGCCTCTCACAAAGGCACTCGGAGGGGGCAAGGCCTCCCCAAAAGGCACTCGGAGCCAGCTCGGCCGTCCCAAAAGGCACTCGGAGGCGGACCGGCCGCCCCGAAAGGCACTCGGAGCCAGCCCGGCCGCCCCGAAAGGCACTCGGAGCCTCCCTGGCCGCCCACAAAGGCACTCGGGGGCGGCCCGGCCGCCCCAAAAGGCACTCGGAGCCTTCCCCTCCGCCCCGAAAGGCACTCGTAGGCGACCCGGCCGCCTCCAAAGGCACTCGGAGCCTGTACGACCGCCCCGAAAGACACTCGGAGCCTGCCCGACCACCCCAAAAGGCTCTCGGAGCCTACTCGACCGCCCCGAAAGGCACTCGGAGCCAGCCCAGCAGCCCCGAAATGCACTTTAAGGGGGAACGGCCGCCCACAAAGGCACTCGGAGCCTTCCCGGCCGCCCCAAAAGGCACTCGGAGCCTCCCTGGCCGCCCCGAAAGGGACTCGGAGGCAGACCGGACACCCTGAAAGGCACTCGGAGCCTGCCCGGCTGCCCCAAAAGCCACTCGGAGCCTCCCCGGCCACCCCGAAAGGCACTCGGAGCGGCCCGGCCACCCCGAAAGGCACTCGGAACCTCCCTGGCCACCCCGAAAGGCACTCGGAGCCTCCCCGGCCGCCCCGAAAGGCACTCGGAGGCATCACGGCCACCCCAAAAGGCACTCGGAGCCTACTCGGCCATCCCCGAAAGGCACTCGGAGGCGGCCCGGCTGCCCCGAAAGGCACTCGGAGCCTCCCCGGCCGCCCCGAAAGGCACTCGGAGGCGGCCCGGTCTCCCCGAAAGGCACTCGGAGGCGGCCCGGCCTCCCCGAAAGGCACTCGGAGCCTTCCCCTCCGCCCCGAAAGGCACTCGTAGGCGACTCGGCCGCCTCCAAAGGCACTCGGAGCCTGCACGACCGCCCCGAAAGACACTCAGAGCCTGCCCGACCACCCCAAAAGGCTCTCGGAGCCTACTCGGCCACCCCGAAAGGCACTCGGAGCGGGCCGGCCACCCCGAAAGGCACTCGGAGCCTCCCCGGCCGCCCACAAAGGCACTCGGAGCCTCCCCGGCCGCCCCGAAAGGCACTCGGAGCCTCCCCGGCCTCCCCAAAAGGCACTCGGAACCTCACCGGATGCCCCGAAAGGCACTCGGAGACTGCACTGCCGCCCCGAAAGGGACTCGGAGGCGGACCGCTCACCCCGAAAGGCACTCGGAGCCGGCTCGGTCGTCCCAAAAGGCACTCGGAGCTGGCCCGGCCGACCTGAAAGGCACTCGGAGCCTCTCCGGCCGCCCCGAATGGCACTCGGAGGCGGCCCGGCCGCCCACAAAGGCACTCGGAGGGGGAAAGGCCTCCCCAAAAGGCACTCGGAGCCTTCCCAGCCGCCCCGAAAGGCACTCGGAGCCTCCACGGCCACCCCGAAAGGCACGCGGAGCCTTCCTGGCCGCCCCGAAAGGCACTCGGAGCCTGCCCGGCTGCCACGAAAGGCACTCGGAGCCTCCCAGACCGCCCCGAAAGGCACTCGGAGGCGGCCCGGCCGCCCCGAAAGGCACTCGGAGGCGCACCGGCCGCACACAAAGGCACTCCGAGGCAGCCCGGCCGCCCACAAAGGCACTCGGAGGCTCCCCAGCTGCCCCAAAAGGCACTCGGAGTGGGCCGGACCACCCCGAAAGGCACTCGGAGCCTCCCCGGCCGCCCCGAAAGGCACTCGGAGCCTCCCGGACCGCCCCGAAACGCACTCGGAGCCTCCCCGGCCTCTCACAAAGGCACTCGGAGGGGGCAAGGCCTCCCCAAAAGGCACTCGGAGCCTTCCCGGCCGTCCCGAAAGGCACTCGGAGCCTCCCCGGCCACCCTGAAAGGCACTCGGAGCCTTCCCCGCTGCCCCGAAAGGCACTCGAAGGCGGCCCGGCCGCCCCAAAAGGCACTCAGAGCCTTCCCGGCTGCCACAAAAGGCACTCGGAGCCTCCCCGACCGCCCCGAAAGGCACTCGGAGGGGGAACGGCCTCCCCAAAAGGCACTCGGAGCCTCCCCGGCCACCCCGAAAGGCACTCGGAGCCTGCCCGGCCGCCCACAAAGGCACTCAGAGGCAGCCCGGCGGCCCCAAAAGGCACTCGGAGCCTGCCCGGCCGCCCACAAAGGCACTTGGAGGTGGCCAGGCTGCCCCAAAAGGCACTCGGAGCCTCCCCGGCCGCCCCGAAAGGCACTCGGAACCTCCCCAGCCACCCCGAAAGGCACTCAGAGCCTACCCAACCACCCCGAAAGGCACTCGGAGCCTCCCCGGCTGCCCCGAAAGGCACTCGGAGCCTCCCCGGCCACCCCGAAAGGCACTCGGAGCCTTCCGAGCCGCCCCGAAAGGCACTCGGAGGCGCACCGGCCGCCCCAAAAGGCACTCGGAGCCTGCCCGGCCGCCCAAAAAGGCACTTGGAGGTGGCCAGGCTGCCCCAAAAGGCACTCGGAGCCTCCCCGGCCGCCCCGAAAGGCACTCGGAACCTCCCCAGCCACCCCGAAAGGCACTCAGAGCCTACCCAACCACCCCGAAAGGCACTCGGAGCCTCCCCGGCTGCCCCGAAAGGCACTCGGAGCCTCCCCGGCCACCCCGAAAGGCACTCGGAGCCTTCCGGGCCGCCCCGAAAGGCACTCGGAGCCTCCCCGGCCGCCCCGAAAGGCACTCGGAGGCTCCCCGGCCGCCCCGAAAGGCACTCGGAGCCTCCCCTGCCGCCCCGAAAGGCACTCGGAGCCTCCCTGGCCTCTCCAAAAGGAACTCGGAGCTGGCCCGGCCGCCCCGAAAGCCACTCGGAGCCTCCCCGGCCGCCCCGAAAGGCACTCGGAGCCTCCCCGGCCACACCGAAAGGCACTCGGAGCCTCCCCGGCCACCCCAAAAGGCACTCGGAGCGGCCTGGCCACCCCGAAAGGCACTCGGAGCCGGCTCGGTCGTCCCAAAAGGCACTCGGAGCTGGCCCGGCCGCCCTGAAAGGCACTCGGAGCCTCTCCGGCCCCCCCGAATGGCACTCGGAGGCGGCCCGGCCGCCCCGAAAGGCACTCGGAGCCAGCTCGGCCGTCCCAAAAGGCACTCGGAGGCGGACCGGCCGCCCCGAAAGGCACTCGGAGCCAGCCCGGCCGCCCCGAAAGGCACTCGGAGCCTCCCTGGCCGCCCACAAAGGCACTCGGGGGCGGCCCGGCCGCCCCAAAAGGCACTCGGAGCCTTCCCCTCCGCCCCGAAAGGCACTCGTAGGCGACCCGGCCGCCTCCAAAGGCACTCGGAGCCTGCACGACCGCCCCGAAAGACACTCGGAGCCTGCCCGACCACCCCAAAAGGCTCTCGGAGCCTACTCGACCGCCCCGAAAGGCACTCGGAGCCAGCCCAGCAGCCCCGAAATGCACTTTAAGGGCGAACGGCCGCCCACAAAGGCACTCGGAGCCTTCCCGGCCGCCCCAAAAGGCACTCGGAGCCTCCCTGGCCGCCCCGAAAGGGACTCGGAGGCAGACCGGACACCCTGAAAGGCACTCGGAGCCTGCCCGGCTGCCCCAAAAGCCACTCGGAGCCTCCCCGGCCGCCCCAAAATGCACTCAGAGTGGGCCGGCCACACCGAAAGGCACTCGGAGCCTCCCCGGCCACCCCGAAAGGCACTCGGAGCCTCCCCGGCCGTCCCGAAAGGCACTCGGAGCCTTCCCCGCCGCCGCAAAAGGCACTCGGAACCTGCCCGGCTGCCCAGAAAGGCACTCGGAGGCGGCCCGGCCGCCCACAAAGGCACTCGGAGGCGGCCCAGCCACCCCGAAAGGCACTCAGAGCCTTCCCGGCTGTCACAAAAGGCACTCGGAGCCTACCCGGCCGCCCCGAAAGGCACTCGGTGCCTCCCCGGCCGCCCCAAAAGGCACTCGGAGCCTCCCCGACCGCCCCAAAAGGCACTCGGAGGTGGCCCGACCACCCCGAAAGGCACGCGGAGCCTCCCCGGCCACCCCGAAAGGCACTCGGAGCCAGCCCGGCCGCCCCGAAAGGCACTCAGAGGCAGCCCGGCAGCCCCAAAAGGCACTCGGAGCCTGCCCGGCCGCCCACAAAGGCACTTGGAGGTGGCCAGGCTGCCCCAAAAGGCACTCGGAGCCTCCCCGGCCGCCCCGAAAGGCACTCGGAACCTCCCCAGCCACCCCGAAAGGCACTCAGAGCCTACCCAACCACCCCGAAAGGCACTCGGAGCCTCCCCGGCTGCCCCGAAAGGCACTCGGAGCCTCCCCGGCCACCCCGAAAGGCACTCGGAGCCTCCACGGCCGTCCCGAAAGGCACTCGGAGGCGCACCGGCCGCCCCGAAAGGCACTCGGAGCCTCCCCGGCCGCCCCGAAAGGCACTCGGAGGCTCCCCGGCTGCCCCGAAAGGCACTCGGAGCCTCCCCGGCCACCCCGAAAGGCACTCGGAGACTCCCCGGCCACCCCGAAAGGCACTCGGAGCCTCCCCGGCCGCCCCGAAAGGCACTCAGAGCCTACCCGGCCGCCCCGAAAGGCACTCGGAGCCTGTCCGGCCTCCCCGAAAGGCACTCGGAGCCTCCCCGGCCGCCCCGAAAGGCACTCGGAGCCTCCCCGGCCCCCCGGAAAGGCACTCGGAGCCTCCCCGACCACCCCGAAAGGCACTCGGAGGCATCCCAGCCACCCCGAAAGGCACTCGGAGCCTCCCCGGCCGCCCACAAAGGCACTCGGAGCCTCCCCGGCCGCCCACAAAGGCACTCGGAGCCTCCACGGCTGCCCCAAAAGGCACTCGGAGGCATCCCAGCCACCCCGAAAGGCACTCGGAGCCTTCTCGGCCGTCCCCGAAAGGCACTCGGAGGTGGCCCGGCCGCCCCGAAAGGCACTCGGAGCCTCCCCGGCCGCCCCAAAAGGCACTCGGAGGTAGCCCGGCCTCCCCGAAAGGCACTCGGAGGCGGTCCGGTCTCCACGAAAGGCACTGGGAGCCGGCTCGGTCGTCCCAAAAGGCACTCGGACGTGGCCCGGCCACCCCGAAAGGCACTCGGAGCCTCCCCGACCGCCCCGAAAGGCACTCGGAGCCTCCCCGGCCGCCCCGAAAGGCACTCGGAGCCTCCCTGGCCTCTCCGAAAGGAACTCGGAGCTGGCCCGGCCGCCCCGAAAGCCACTCGGAGCCTCCCCGGCCGCCCCAAAAGGCACTCGGAGCCTCCCCGGCCACACCGAAAGGCACTCGGAGCCTCCCCGGCCACCCCAAAAGGCACTCGGAGCGGCCTGGCCACCCCGAAAGGCACTCGGAGCCGGCTCGGTCGTCCCAAAAGGCACTCGGAGCTGGCCCGGCCGCCCTGAAAGGCACTCGGAGCCTCTCCGGCCCCCCCGAATGGCACTCGGAGGCGGCCCGGCCGCCCCGAAAGGCACTCGGAGCCAGCTCGGCCGTCCCAAAAGGCACTCGGAGGCGGACCGGCCGCCCCGAAAGGCACTCGGAGCCAGCCCGGCCGCCCCGAAAGGCACTCGGAGCCTCCCTGGCCGCCCACAAAGGCACTCGGGGGCGGCCCGGCCGCCCCAAAAGGCACTCGGAGCCTTCCCCTCCGCCCCGAAAGGCACTCGTAGGCGACCCGGCCGCCTCCAAAGGCACTCGGAGCCTGCACGACCGCCCCGAAAGACACTCGGAGCCTGCCCGACCACCCCAAAAGGCTCTCGGAGCCTACTCGACCGCCCCGAAAGGCACTCGGAGCCAGCCCAGCAGCCCCGAAATGCACTTTAAGGGCGAACGGCCGCCCACAAAGGCACTCGGAGCCTTCCCGGCCGCCCCAAAAGGCACTCGGAGCCTCCCTGGCCGCCCCGAAAGGGACTCGGAGGCAGACCGGACACCCTGAAAGGCACTCGGAGCCTGCCCGGCTGCCCCAAAAGCCACTCGGAGCCTCCCCGGCCACCCCGAAAGGCACTCGGAGCGGCCCGGTCACCCCGAAAGGCACTCGGAACCTCCCCGGCCCCCCCGAAAGGCACTCGGAGCCTCCCCGACCGCCCCAAAAGGCACTCGGAGCCTCCCCGACCACCCCGAAAGGCACGCGGAGCCTCCCCGGCCACCCCGAAAGGCACTCGGAGCCTGCCCGGCCGCCCACAAAGGCACTCAGAGGCAGCCCGGCGGCCCCGAATGGCACTCGGAGCCTGCCCGGCCGCCCACAAAGGCACTCGGAGCCTCCCCGGCCGCCCCGAAAGGCACTCGGAACCTCCCAAGCCACCCCGAAAGGCACTCGGAACCTCCCAAGCCACCCCGAAAGGCACTCAGAGCCTACCCAACCACCCCGAAAGGCACTCGGAGCCTCCCCGGCTGCCCCGAAAGGCACTCGGAGCCTCCCTGGCCACCCCAAAAGGCACTCGGAGCCTTCCGGGCCGCCCCGAAAGGCACTCGGAGGCGCACCGGCCGCCCCGAAAGGCACTCGGAGCCTCCCCGGCCGCCCACAAAGGCACTCGGAGGCTCCCCGGCCGCCCCGAAAGGCACTCGGAGCCTCCCCGGCCACCCCGAAAGGCACTCGGAGCCTCCCGGACCGCCCCGAAACGCACTCGGAGCCTCCCCGGCCTCTCACAAAGGCACTCGGAGGGGGCAAGGCCTCCCCAAAAGGCACTCGGAGCCTTCCCGGCCGTCCCGAAAGGCACTCGGAGCCTCCCCGGCCACCCTGAAAGGCACTCGGAGCCTTCCCCGCTGCCCCGAAAGGCACTCGAAGGCGGCCCGGCCGCCCCAAAAGGCACTCAGAGCCTTCCCGGCTGCCACAAAAGGCACTCGGAGCCTCCCCGACCGCCCCGAAAGGCACTCGGAGGGGGAACGGCCTCCCCAAAAGGCACTCGGAGCCTCCCCGGCCACCCCGAAAGGCACTCGGAGCCTGCCCGGCCGCCCACAAAGGCACTCAGAGGCAGCCCGGCGGCCCCAAAAGGCACTCGGAGCCTGCCCGGCCGCCCACAAAGGCACTTGGAGGTGGCCAGGCTGCCCCAAAAGGCACTCGGAGCCTCCCCGGCCGCCCCGAAAGGCACTCGGAACCTCCCCAGCCACCCCGAAAGGCACTCAGAGCCTACCCAACCACCCCGAAAGGCACTCGGAGCCTCCCCGGCTGCCCCGAAAGGCACTCGGAGCCTCCCCGGCCACCCCGAAAGGCACTCGGAGCCTTCCGAGCCGCCCCGAAAGGCACTCGGAGGCGCACCGGCCGCCCCAAAAGGCACTCGGAGCCTGCCCGGCCGCCCAAAAAGGCACTTGGAGGTGGCCAGGCTGCCCCAAAAGGCACTCGGAGCCTCCCCGGCCGCCCCGAAAGGCACTCGGAACCTCCCCAGCCACCCCGAAAGGCACTCAGAGCCTACCCAACCACCCCGAAAGGCACTCGGAGCCTCCCCGGCTGCCCCGAAAGGCACTCGGAGCCTCCCCGGCCACCCCGAAAGGCACTCGGAGCCTTCCGGGCCGCCCCGAAAGGCACTCGGAGGCGCACCGGCCGCCCCGAAAGGCACTCGGAGCCTCCCCGGCCGCCCCGAAAGGCACTCGGAGGCTCCCCGGCCGCCCCGAAAGGCACTCGGAGCCTCCCCTGCCGCCCCGAAAGGCACTCGGAGCCTCCCTGGCCTCTCCGAAAGGAACTCGGAGCTGGCCCGGCCGCCCCGAAAGCCACTCGGAGCCTCCCCGGCCGCCCCGAAAGGCACTCGGAGCCTCCCCGGCCACACCGAAAGGCACTCGGAGCCTCCCCGGCCACCCCAAAAGGCACTCGGAGCGGCCTGGCCACCCCGAAAGGCACTCGGAGCCGGCTCGGTCGTCCCAAAAGGCACTCGGAGCTGGCCCGGCCGCCCTGAAAGGCACTCGGAGCCTCTCCGGCCCCCCCGAATGGCACTCGGAGGCGGCCCGGCCGCCCCGAAAGGCACTCGGAGCCAGCTCGGCCGTCCCAAAAGGCACTCGGAGGCGGACCGGCCGCCCCGAAAGGCACTCGGAGCCAGCCCGGCCGCCCCGAAAGGCACTCGGAGCCTCCCTGGCCGCCCACAAAGGCACTCGGGGGCGGCCCGGCCGCCCCAAAAGGCACTCGGAGCCTTCCCCTCCGCCCCGAAAGGCACTCGTAGGCGACCCGGCCGCCTCCAAAGGCACTCGGAGCCTGCACGACCGCCCCGAAAGACACTCGGAGCCTGCCCGACCACCCCAAAAGGCTCTCGGAGCCTACTCGACCGCCCCGAAAGGCACTCGGAGCCAGCCCAGCAGCCCCGAAATGCACTTTAAGGGGGAACGGCCGCCCACAAAGGCACTCGGAGCCTTCCCGGCCGCCCCAAAAGGCACTCGGAGCCTCCCTGGCCGCCCCGAAAGGGACTCGGAGGCAGACCGGACACCCTGAAAGGCACTCGGAGCCTGCCCGGCTGCCCCAAAAGCCACTCGGAGCCTCCCCGGCCGCCCCAAAATGCACTCAGAGTGGGCCGGCCACACCGAAAGGCACTCGGAGCCTCCCCGGCCACCCCGAAAGGCACTCGGAGCCTCCCCGGCCGTCCCGAAAGGCACTCGGAGCCTTCCCCGCCGCCGCAAAAGGCACTCGGAACCTGCCCGGCTGCCCAGAAAGGCACTCGGACGCGGCCTGGCCGCCCACAAAGGCACTCGGAGGCGGCCCAGCCACCCCGAAAGGCACTCAGAGCCTTCCCGGCTGTCACAAAAGGCACTCGGAGCCTCCCCGGCCGCCCCGAAAGGCACTCGGTGCCTCCCCGGCCGCCCCAAAAGGCACTCGGAGCCTCCCCGACCGCCCCAAAAGGCACTCGGAGGTGGCCCGACCACCCCGAAAGGCACGCGGAGCCTCCCCGGCCACCCCGAAAGGCACTCGGAGCCTGCCCGGCCGCCCCGAAAGGCACTCAGAGGCAGCCCGGCAGCCCCAAAAGGCACTCGGAGCCTGCCCGGCCGCCCACAAAGGCACTTGGAGGTGGCCAGGCTGCCCCAAAAGGCACTCGGAGCCTCCCCGGCCGCCCCGAAAGGCACTCGGAACCTCCCCAGCCACCCCGAAAGGCACTCAGAGCCTACCCAACCACCCCGAAAGGCACTCGGAGCCTCCCCGGCTGCCCCGAAAGGCACTCGGAGCCTCCCCGGCCACCCCGAAAGGCACTCGGAGCCTCCACGGCCGTCCCGAAAGGCACTCGGAGGCGCACCGGCCGCCCCGAAAGGCACTCGGAGCCTCCCCGGCCGCCCCGAAAGGCACTCGGAGGCTCCCCGGCTGCCCCGAAAGGCACTCGGAGCCTCCCCGGCCACCCCGAAAGGCACTCGGAGACTCCCCGGCCACCCCGAAAGGCACTCGGAGCCTCCCCGGCCGCCCCGAAAGGCACTCGGAGCCTCCCCGGCCGCCCCGAAAGGCACTCGGAGCCTACCCGGCCGCCCCGAAAGGCACTCGGAGCCTGTCCGGCCTCCCCGAAAGGCACTCGGAGCCTCCCCGGCCGCCCCGAAAGGCACTCGGAGCCTCCCCGGCCCCCCGGAAAGGCACTCGGAGCCTCCCCGACCACCCCGAAAGGCACTCGGAGGCATCCCAGCCACCCCGAAAGGCACTCGGAGCCTCCCCGGCCGCCCACAAAGGCACTCGGAGCCTCCCCGGCCGCCCACAAAGGCACTCGGAGCCTCCACGGCTGCCCCAAAAGGCACTCGGAGGCATCCCAGCCACCCCGAAAGGCACTCGGAGCCTTCTCGGCCGTCCCCGAAAGGCACTCGGAGGTGGCCCGGCCGCCCCGAAAGGCACTCGGAGCCTCCCCGGCCGCCCCAAAAGGCACTCGGAGGTAGCCCGGCCTCCCCGAAAGGCACTCGGAGGCGGTCCGGTCTCCACGAAAGGCACTGGGAGCCGGCTCGGTCGTCCCAAAAGGCACTCGGACGTGGCCCGGCCACCCCGAAAGGCACTCGGAGCCTCCCCGACCGCCCCGAAAGGCACTCGGAGCCTCCCCGGCCGCCCCGAAAGGCACTCGGAGCCTCCCTGGCCTCTCCGAAAGGAACTCGGAGCTGGCCCGGCCGCCCCGAAAGCCACTCGGAGCCTCCCCGGCCGCCCCAAAAGGCACTCGGAGCCTCCCCGGCCACACCGAAAGGCACTCGGAGCCTCCCCGGCCACCCCAAAAGGCACTCGGAGCGGCCTGGCCACCCCGAAAGGCACTCGGAGCCGGCTCGGTCGTCCCAAAAGGCACTCGGAGCTGGCCCGGCCGCCCTGAAAGGCACTCGGAGCCTCTCCGGCCCCCCCGAATGGCACTCGGAGGCGGCCCGGCCGCCCCGAAAGGCACTCGGAGCCAGCTCGGCCGTCCCAAAAGGCACTCGGAGGCGGACCGGCCGCCCCGAAAGGCACTCGGAGCCAGCCCGGCCGCCCCGAAAGGCACTCGGAGCCTCCCTGGCCGCCCACAAAGGCACTCGGGGGCGGCCCGGCCGCCCCAAAAGGCACTCGGAGCCTTCCCCTCCGCCCCGAAAGGCACTCGTAGGCGACCCGGCCGCCTCCAAAGGCACTCGGAGCCTGCACGACCGCCCCGAAAGACACTCGGAGCCTGCCCGACCACCCCAAAAGGCTCTCGGAGCCTACTCGACCGCCCCGAAAGGCACTCGGAGCCAGCCCAGCAGCCCCGAAATGCACTTTAAGGGCGAACGGCCGCCCACAAAGGCACTCGGAGCCTTCCCGGCCGCCCCAAAAGGCACTCGGAGCCTCCCTGGCCGCCCCGAAAGGGACTCGGAGGCAGACCGGACACCCTGAAAGGCACTCGGAGCCTGCCCGGCTGCCCCAAAAGCCACTCGGAGCCTCCCCGGCCACCCCGAAAGGCACTCGGAGCGGCCCGGTCACCCCGAAAGGCACTCGGAACCTCCCCGGCCCCCCCGAAAGGCACTCGGAGCCTCCCCGACCGCCCCAAAAGGCACTCGGAGCCTCCCCGACCACCCCGAAAGGCACGCGGAGCCTCCCCGGCCACCCCGAAAGGCACTCGGAGCCTGCCCGGCCGCCCACAAAGGCACTCAGAGGCAGCCCGGCGGCCCCAAAAGGCACTCGGAGCCTGCCCGGCCGCCCACAAAGGCACTCGGAGCCTCCCCGGCCGCCCCGAAAGGCACTCGGAACCTCCCAAGCCACCCCGAAAGGCACTCGGAACCTCCCAAGCCACCCCGAAAGGCACTCAGAGCCTACCCAACCACCCCGAAAGGCACTCGGAGCCTCCCCGGCTGCCCCGAAAGGCACTCGGAGCCTCCCTGGCCACCCCAAAAGGCACTCGGAGCCTTCCGGGCCGCCCCGAAAGGCACTCGGAGGCGCACCGGCCGCCCCGAAAGGCACTCGGAGCCTCCCCGGCCGCCCACAAAGGCACTCGGAGGCTCCCCGGCCACCCCGAAAGGCACTCGGAGCCTCCCCGGCCACCCCGAAAGGCACTCGGAGCCTCCCGGACCGCCCCGAAACGCACTCGGAGCCTCCCCGGCCTCTCACAAAGGCACTCGGAGGGGGCAAGGCCTCCCCAAAAGGCACTCGGAGCCTTCCCGGCCGTCCCGAAAGGCACTCGGAGCCTCCCCGGCCACCCTGAAAGGCACTCGGAGCCTTCCCCGCTGCCCCGAAAGGCACTCGAAGGCGGCCCGGCCGCCCCAAAAGGCACTCAGAGCCTTCCCGGCTGCCACAAAAGGCACTCGGAGCCTCCCCGACCGCCCCGAAAGGCACTCGGAGGGGGAACGGCCTCCCCAAAAGGCACTCGGAGCCTCCCCGGCCACCCCGAAAGGCACTCGGAGCCTGCCCGGCCGCCCACAAAGGCACTCAGAGGCAGCCCGGCGGCCCCAAAAGGCACTCGGAGCCTGCCCGGCCGCCCACAAAGGCACTTGGAGGTGGCCAGGCTGCCCCAAAAGGCACTCGGAGCCTCCCCGGCCGCCCCGAAAGGCACTCGGAACCTCCCCAGCCACCCCGAAAGGCACTCAGAGCCTACCCAACCACCCCGAAAGGCACTCGGAGCCTCCCCGGCTGCCCCGAAAGGCACTCGGAGCCTCCCCGGCCACCCCGAAAGGCACTCGGAGCCTTCCGAGCCGCCCCGAAAGGCACTCGGAGGCGCACCGGCCGCCCCAAAAGGCACTCGGAGCCTGCCCGGCCGCCCAAAAAGGCACTTGGAGGTGGCCAGGCTGCCCCAAAAGGCACTCGGAGCCTCCCCGGCCGCCCCGAAAGGCACTCGGAACCTCCCCAGCCACCCCGAAAGGCACTCAGAGCCTACCCAACCACCCCGAAAGGCACTCGGAGCCTCCCCGGCTGCCCCGAAAGGCACTCGGAGCCTCCCCGGCCACCCCGAAAGGCACTCGGAGCCTTCCGGGCCGCCCCGAAAGGCACTCGGAGGCGCACCGGCCGCCCCGAAAGGCACTCGGAGCCTCCCCGGCCGCCCCGAAAGGCACTCGGAGGCTCCCCGGCCGCCCCGAAAGGCACTCGGAGCCTCCCCTGCCGCCCCGAAAGGCACTCGGAGCCTCCCTGGCCTCTCCGAAAGGAACTCGGAGCTGGCCCGGCCGCCCCGAAAGCCACTCGGAGCCTCCCCGGCCGCCCCGAAAGGCACTCGGAGCCTCCCCGGCCACACCGAAAGGCACTCGGAGCCTCCCCGGCCACCCCAAAAGGCACTCGGAGCGGCCTGGCCACCCCGAAAGGCACTCGGAGCCGGCTCGGTCGTCCCAAAAGGCACTCGGAGCTGGCCCGGCCGCCCTGAAAGGCACTCGGAGCCTCTCCGGCCCCCCCGAATGGCACTCGGAGGCGGCCCGGCCGCCCCGAAAGGCACTCGGAGCCAGCTCGGCCGTCCCAAAAGGCACTCGGAGGCGGACCGGCCGCCCCGAAAGGCACTCGGAGCCAGCCCGGCCGCCCCGAAAGGCACTCGGAGCCTCCCTGGCCGCCCACAAAGGCACTCGGGGGCGGCCCGGCCGCCCCAAAAGGCACTCGGAGCCTTCCCCTCCGCCCCGAAAGGCACTCGTAGGCGACCCGGCCGCCTCCAAAGGCACTCGGAGCCTGCACGACTGCCCCGAAAGACACTCGGAGCCTGCCCGACCACCCCAAAAGGCTCTCGGAGCCTACTCGACCGCCCCGAAAGGCACTCGGAGCCAGCCCAGCAGCCCCGAAATGCACTTTAAGGGGGAACGGCCGCCCACAAAGGCACTCGGAGCCTTCCCGGCCGCCCCAAAAGGCACTCGGAGCCTCCCTGGCCGCCCCGAAAGGGACTCGGAGGCAGACCGGACACCCTGAAAGGCACTCGGAGCCTGCCCGGCTGCCCCAAAAGCCACTCGGAGCCTCCCCGGCCGCCCCAAAATGCACTCAGAGTGGGCCGGCCACACCGAAAGGCACTCGGAGCCTCCCCGGCCACCCCGAAAGGCACTCGGAGCCTCCCCGGCCGTCCCGAAAGGCACTCGGAGCCTTCCCCGCCGCCGCAAAAGGCACTCGGAACCTGCCCGGCTGCCCAGAAAGGCACTCGGACGCGGCCTGGCCGCCCACAAAGGCACTCGGAGGCGGCCCAGCCACCCCGAAAGGCACTCAGAGCCTTCCCGGCTGTCACAAAAGGCACTCGGAGCCTACCCGGCCGCCCCGAAAGGCACTCGGTGCCTCCCCGGCCGCCCCAAAAGGCACTCGGAGCCTCCCCGACCGCCCCAAAAGGCACTCGGAGGTGGCCCGACCACCCCGAAAGGCACGCGGAGCCTCCCCGGCCACCCCGAAAGGCACTCGGAGCCTGCCCGGCCGCCCCGAAAGGCACTCAGAGGCAGCCCGGCAGCCCCAAAAGGCACTCGGAGCCTGCCCGGCCGCCCACAAAGGCACTTGGAGGTGGCCAGGCTGCCCCAAAAGGCACTCGGAGCCTCCCCGGCCGCCCCCAAAGGCACTCGGAACCTCCCCAGCCACCCCGAAAGGCACTCAGAGCCTACCCAACCACCCCGAAAGGCACTCGGAGCCTCCCCGGCTGCCCCGAAAGGCACTCGGAGCCTCCCCGGCCACCCCGAAAGGCACTCGGAGCCTCCACGGCCGTCCCGAAAGGCACTCGGAGGCGCACCGGCCGCCCCGAAAGGCACTCGGAGCCTCCCCGGCCGCCCCGAAAGGCACTCGGAGGCTCCCCGGCTGCCCCGAAAGGCACTCGGAGCCTCCCCGGCCACCCCGAAAGGCACTCGGAGACTCCCCGGCCACCCCGAAAGGCACTCGGAGCCTCCCCGGCCGCCCCGAAAGGCACTCGGAGCCTCCCCGGCCGCCCCGAAAGGCACTCAGAGCCTACCCGGCCGCCCCGAAAGGCACTCGGAGCCTGTCCGGCCTCCCCGAAAGGCACTCGGAGCCTCCCCGGCCGCCCCGAAAGGCACTCGGAGCCTCCCCGGCCCCCCGGAAAGGCACTCGGAGCCTCCCCGACCACCCCGAAAGGCACTCGGAGGCATCCCAGCCACCCCGAAAGGCACTCGGAGCCTCCCCGGCCGCCCACAAAGGCACTCGGAGCCTCCCCGGCCGCCCACAAAGGCACTCGGAGCCTCCACGGCTGCCCCAAAAGGCACTCGGAGGCATCCCAGCCACCCCGAAAGGCACTCGGAGCCTTCTCGGCCGTCCCCGAAAGGCACTCGGAGGTGGCCCGGCCGCCCCGAAAGGCACTCGGAGCCTCCCCGGCCGCCCCAAAAGGCACTCGGAGGTAGCCCGGCCTCCCCGAAAGGCACTCGGAGGCGGTCCGGTCTCCACGAAAGGCACTGGGAGCCGGCTCGGTCGTCCCAAAAGGCACTCGGACGTGGCCCGGCCACCCCGAAAGGCACTCGGAGCCTCCCCGACCGCCCCGAAAGGCACTCGGAGCCTCCCCGGCCGCCCCGAAAGGCACTCGGAGCCTCCCTGGCCTCTCCGAAAGGAACTCGGAGCTGGCCCGGCCGCCCCGAAAGCCACTCGGAGCCTCCCCGGCCGCTCCAAAAGGCACTCGGAGCCTCCCCGGCCACACCGAAAGGCACTCGGAGCCTCCCCGGCCACCCCAAAAGGCACTCGGAGCGGCCTGGCCACCCCGAAAGGCACTCGGAGCCGGCTCGGTCGTCCCAAAAGGCACTCGGAGCTGGCCCGGCCGCCCTGAAAGGCACTCGGAGCCTCTCCGGCCCCCCCGAATGGCACTCGGAGGCGGCCCGGCCGCCCCGAAAGGCACTCGGAGCCAGCTCGGCCGTCCCAAAAGGCACTCGGAGGCGGACCGGCCGCCCCGAAAGGCACTCGGAGCCAGCCCGGCCGCCCCGAAAGGCACTCGGAGCCTCCCTGGCCGCCCACAAAGGCACTCGGGGGCGGCCCGGCCGCCCCAAAAGGCACTCGGAGCCTTCCCCTCCGCCCCGAAAGGCACTCGTAGGCGACCCGGCCGCCTCCAAAGGCACTCGGAGCCTGCACGACCGCCCCGAAAGACACTCGGAGCCTGCCCGACCACCCCAAAAGGCTCTCGGAGCCTACTCGACCGCCCCGAAAGGCACTCGGAGCCAGCCCAGCAGCCCCGAAATGCACTTTAAGGGCGAACGGCCGCCCACAAAGGCACTCGGAGCCTTCCCGGCCGCCCCAAAAGGCACTCGGAGCCTCCCTGGCCGCCCCGAAAGGGACTCGGAGGCAGACCGGACACCCTGAAAGGCACTCGGAGCCTGCCCGGCTGCCCCAAAAGCCACTCGGAGCCTCCCCGGCCACCCCGAAAGGCACTCGGAGCGGCCCGGTCACCCCGAAAGGCACTCGGAACCTCCCCGGCCCCCCCGAAAGGCACTCGGAGCCTCCCCGACCGCCCCAAAAGGCACTCGGAGCCTCCCCGACCACCCCGAAAGGCACGCGGAGCCTCCCCGGCCACCCCGAAAGGCACTCGGAGCCTGCCCGGCCGCCCACAAAGGCACTCAGAGGCAGCCCGGCGGCCCCAAAAGGCACTCGGAGCCTGCCCGGCCGCCCACAAAGGCACTCGGAGCCTCCCCGGCCGCCCCGAAAGGCACTCGGAACCTCCCAAGCCACCCCGAAAGGCACTCGGAACCTCCCAAGCCACCCCGAAAGGCACTCAGAGCCTACCCAACCACCCCGAAAGGCACTCGGAGCCTCCCCGGCTGCCCCGAAAGGCACTCGGAGCCTCCCTGGCCACCCCAAAAGGCACTCGGAGCCTTCCGGGCCGCCCCGAAAGGCACTCGGAGGCGCACCGGCCGCCCCGAAAGGCACTCGGAGCCTCCCCGGCCGCCCACAAAGGCACTCGGAGGCTCCCCGGCCACCCCGAAAGGCACTCGGAGCCTCCCCGGCCACCCCGAAAGGCACTCGGAGGGGGAACGGCCTCCCTGAAAGGCACTCGGAGCCTCTCCGGCCGCCCACAAAGGCACTCGGAGCCTCCCCGACCACCCCGAAAGGCACTCGGAGCCTCCCCGGCCGCCCCAAAATGCACTCAGAGTGGGCCGGCCACACCGAAAGGCACTCGGAGCCTCCCCGGCCACCCCGAAAGGCACTCGGAGCCTCCCCGGCCGTCCCGAAAGGCACTCGGAGCCTTCCCCGCCGCCGCAAAAGGCACTCGGAGCCAGCCCGGCTGCCCAGAAAGGCACTCGGAGGCGGCCCGGCCGCCCACAAAGGCACTCGGAGGCGGCCCAGCCACCCCGAAAGGCACTCAGAGCCTTCCCGGCTGTCACAAAAGGCACTCGGAGCCTACCCGGCCGCCCCGAAAGGCACTCGGTGCCTCCCCGGCCGCCCCAAAAGGCACTCGGAGCCTCCCCGACCGCCCCGAAAGGCACTCGGAGGTGGCCCGACCACCCCGAAAGGCACGCGGAGCCTCCCCGGCCGCCCCGAAAGGCACTCGGAGCCTGCCTGGCCGCCCCGAAAGGCACTCAGAGGCAGCCCGGCAGCCCCAAAAGGCACTCGGAGCCTGCCCGGCCGCCCACAAAGGCACTTGGAGGTGGCCAGGCTGCCCCAAAAGGCACTCGGAGCCTCCCCGGAAGCCCCGAAAGGCACTCGGAACCTCCCCAGCCACCCCGAAAGGCACTCAGAGCCTACCCAACCACCCCGAAAGGCACTCGGAGCCTCCCCGGCTGCCCCGAAAGGCACTCGGAGCCTCCCCGGCCACCCCGAAAGGCACTCGGAGCCTCCACGGCCGTCCCGAAAGGCACTCGGAGGCGCACCGGCCGCCCCGAAAGGCACTCGGAGCCTCCCCGGCCGCCCCGAAAGGCACTCGGAGCCTCCCCGGCCGCCCCGAAAGGCACTCGGAGGCTCCCCGGCTGCCCCGAAAGGCACTCGGAGCCTCCCCGGCCACCCCAAAAGGCACTCGGAGACTCCCCGGCCACCCCGAAAGGCACTCGGAGCCTCCCCGGCCGCCCCGAAAGGCACTCGGAGCCTCCCCGGCCGCCCCGAAAGGCACTCAGAGCCTCCCTGGCTGCCCCGAAAGGCACTCGGAGCCTGTCCGGCCTCCCCGAAAGGCACTCGGAGCCTCCCCGGCCGCCCCGAAAGGCACTCGGAGCCTCCCCGGCCCCCCGGAAAGGCACTCGGAGCCTCCCCGACCACCCCGAAAGGCACTCGGAGGCATCCCAGCCACCCCGAAAGGCACTCGGAGCCTCCCCGGCCGCCCACAAAGGCACTCGGAGCCTCCCCGGCCGCCCCGAAAGGCACTCGGAGCCTCCACGGCTGCCCCAAAAGGCACTCGGAGGCGGCCCAGCCACCCCGAAAGGCACTCGGAGCCTTCTCGGCCGTCCCCGAAAGGCACTCGGAGGTAGCCCGGCCTCCCCGAAAGGCACTCGGAGGCGGTCCGGTCTCCACGAAAGGCACTGGGAGCCGGCTCGGTCGTCCCAAAAGGCACTCGGACGTGGCCCGGCCACCCCAAAAGGCACTCGGAGCCTCCCCGACCACCCCGAAAGGCACTCGGAGCCTCCCCAGCCGCCCCGAAAGGCACTCGGAGCCTCCCTGGCCTCTCCGAAAGGAACTCGGAGCTGGCCCGGCCGCCCCGAAAGCCACTCGGAGCCTCCCCGGCCGCCCCGAAAGGCACTCGGAGCCTCCCCGGCCACACCGAAAGGCACTCGGAGCCTCCCCGGCCACCCCAAAAGGCACTCGGAGCGGCCTGGCCACCCCGAAAGGCACTCGGAGCCGGCTCGGTCGTCCCAAAAGGCACTCGGAGCTGGCCCGGCCGCCCTGAAAGGCACTCGGAGCCTCTCCGGCCCCCCCGAATGGCACTCGGAGGCGGCCCGGCCGCCCCGAAAGGCACTCGGAGCCAGCTCGGCCGTCCCAAAAGGCACTCGGAGGCGGACCGGCCGCCCCGAAAGGCACTCGGAGCCAGCCCGGCCGCCCCGAAAGGCACTCGGAGCCTCCCTGGCCGCCCACAAAGGCACTCGGGGGCGGCCCGGCCGCCCCAAAAGGCACTCGGAGCCTTCCCCTCCGCCCCGAAAGGCACTCGTAGGCGACCCGGCCGCCTCCAAAGGCACTCGGAGCCTGTACGACCGCCCCGAAAGACACTCGGAGCCTGCCCGACCACCCCAAAAGGCTCTCGGAGCCTACTCGACCGCCCCGAAAGGCACTCGGAGCCAGCCCAGCAGCCCCGAAATGCACTTTAAGGGGGAACGGCCGCCCACAAAGGCACTCGGAGCCTTCCCGGCCGCCCCAAAAGGCACTCGGAGCCTTCCGAGCCGCCCCGAAAGGCACTCGGAGGCGCACCGGCCGCCCCAAAAGGCACTCGGAGCCTGCCCGGCCGCCCAAAAAGGCACTTGGAGGTGGCCAGGCTGCCCCAAAAGGCACTCGGAGCCTCCCCGGCCGCCCCGAAAGGCACTCGGAACCTCCCCAGCCACCCCGAAAGGCACTCAGAGCCTACCCAACCACCCCGAAAGGCACTCGGAGCCTCCCCGGCTGCCCCGAAAGGCACTCGGAGCCTCCCCGGCCACCCCGAAAGGCACTCGGAGCCTTCCGGGCCGCCCCGAAAGGCACTCGGAGGCGCACCGGCCGCCCCGAAAGGCACTCGGAGCCTCCCCGGCCGCCCCGAAAGGCACTCGGAGGCTCCCCGGCCGCCCCGAAAGGCACTCGGAGCCTCCCCTGCCGCCCCGAAAGGCACTCGGAGCCTCCCTGGCCTCTCCGAAAGGAACTCGGAGCTGGCCCGGCCGCCCCGAAAGCCACTCGGAGCCTCCCCGGCCGCCCCGAAAGGCACTCGGAGCCTCCCCGGCCACACCGAAAGGCACTCGGAGCCTCCCCGGCCACCCCAAAAGGCACTCGGAGCGGCCTGGCCACCCCGAAAGGCACTCGGAGCCGGCTCGGTCGTCCCAAAAGGCACTCGGAGCTGGCCCGGCCGCCCTGAAAGGCACTCGGAGCCTCTCCGGCCCCCCCGAATGGCACTCGGAGGCGGCCCGGCCGCCCCGAAAGGCACTCGGAGCCAGCTCGGCCGTCCCAAAAGGCACTCGGAGGCGGACCGGCCGCCCCGAAAGGCACTCGGAGCCAGCCCGGCCGCCCCGAAAGGCACTCGGAGCCTCCCTGGCCGCCCACAAAGGCACTCGGGGGCGGCCCGGCCGCCCCAAAAGGCACTCGGAGCCTTCCCCTCCGCCCCGAAAGGCACTCGTAGGCGACCCGGCCGCCTCCAAAGGCACTCGGAGCCTGCACGACCGCCCCGAAAGACACTCGGAGCCTGCCCGACCACCCCAAAAGGCTCTCGGAGCCTACTCGACCGCCCCGAAAGGCACTCGGAGCCAGCCCAGCAGCCCCGAAATGCACTTTAAGGGCGAACGGCCGCCCACAAAGGCACTCGGAGCCTTCCCGGCCGCCCCAAAAGGCACTCGGAGCCTCCCTGGCCGCCCCGAAAGGGACTCGGAGGCAGACCGGACACCCTGAAAGGCACTCGGAGCCTGCCCGGCTGCCCCAAAAGCCACTCGGAGCCTCCCCGGCCGCCCCAAAATGCACTCAGAGTGGGCCGGCCACACCGAAAGGCACTCGGAGCCTCCCCGGCCACCCCGAAAGGCACTCGGAGCCTCCCCGGCCGTCCCGAAAGGCACTCGGAGCCTTCCCCGCCGCCGCAAAAGGCACTCGGAACCTGCCCGGCTGCCCAGAAAGGCACTCGGACGCGGCCTGGCCGCCCACAAAGGCACTCGGAGGCGGCCCAGCCACCCCGAAAGGCACTCAGAGCCTTCCCGGCTGTCACAAAAGGCACTCGGAGCCTCCCCGGCCGCCCCGAAAGGCACTCGGTGCCTCCCCGGCCGCCCCAAAAGGCACTCGGAGCCTCCCCGACCGCCCCAAAAGGCACTCGGAGGTGGCCCGACCACCCCGAAAGGCACGCGGAGCCTCCCCGGCCACCCCGAAAGGCACTCGGAGCCTGCCCGGCCGCCCCGAAAGGCACTCAGAGGCAGCCCGGCAGCCCCAAAAGGCACTCGGAGCCTGCCCGGCCGCCCACAAAGGCACTTGGAGGTGGCCAGGCTGCCCCAAAAGGCACTCGGAGCCTCCCCGGCCGCCCCGAAAGGCACTCGGAACCTCCCCAGCCACCCCGAAAGGCACTCAGAGCCTACCCAACCACCCCGAAAGGCACTCGGAGCCTCCCCGGCTGCCCCGAAAGGCACTCGGAGCCTCCCCGGCCACCCCGAAAGGCACTCGGAGCCTCCACGGCCGTCCCGAAAGGCACTCGGAGGCGCACCGGCCGCCCCGAAAGGCACTCGGAGCCTCCCCGGCCGCCCCGAAAGGCACTCGGAGGCTCCCCGGCTGCCCCGAAAGGCACTCGGAGCCTCCCCGGCCACCCCGAAAGGCACTCGGAGACTCCCCGGCCACCCCGAAAGGCACTCGGAGCCTCCCCGGCCGCCCCGAAAGGCACTCGGAGCCTCCCCGGCCGCCCCGAAAGGCACTCAGAGCCTACCCGGCCGCCCCGAAAGGCACTCGGAGCCTGTCCGGCCTCCCCGAAAGGCACTCGGAGCCTCCCCGGCCGCCCCGAAAGGCACTCGGAGCCTCCCCGGCCCCCCGGAAAGGCACTCGGAGCCTCCCCGACCACCCCGAAAGGCACTCGGAGGCATCCCAGCCACCCCGAAAGGCACTCGGAGCCTCCCCGGCCGCCCACAAAGGCACTCGGAGCCTCCCCGGCCGCCCACAAAGGCACTCGGAGCCTCCACGGCTGCCCCAAAAGGCACTCGGAGGCATCCCAGCCACCCCGAAAGGCACTCGGAGCCTTCTCGGCCGTCCCCGAAAGGCACTCGGAGGTGGCCCGGCCGCCCCGAAAGGCACTCGGAGCCTCCCCGGCCGCCCCAAAAGGCACTCGGAGGTAGCCCGGCCTCCCCGAAAGGCACTCGGAGGCGGTCCGGTCTCCACGAAAGGCACTGGGAGCCGGCTCGGTCGTCCCAAAAGGCACTCGGACGTGGCCCGGCCACCCCGAAAGGCACTCGGAGCCTCCCCGACCGCCCCGAAAGGCACTCGGAGCCTCCCCGGCCGCCCCGAAAGGCACTCGGAGCCTCCCTGGCCTCTCCGAAAGGAACTCGGAGCTGGCCCGGCCGCCCCGAAAGCCACTCGGAGCCTCCCCGGCCGCCCCAAAAGGCACTCGGAGCCTCCCCGGCCACACCGAAAGGCACTCGGAGCCTCCCCGGCCACCCCAAAAGGCACTCGGAGCGGCCTGGCCACCCCGAAAGGCACTCGGAGCCGGCTCGGTCGTCCCAAAAGGCACTCGGAGCTGGCCCGGCCGCCCTGAAAGGCACTCGGAGCCTCTCCGGCCCCCCCGAATGGCACTCGGAGGCGGCCCGGCCGCCCCGAAAGGCACTCGGAGCCAGCTCGGCCGTCCCAAAAGGCACTCGGAGGCGGACCGGCCGCCCCGAAAGGCACTCGGAGCCAGCCCGGCCGCCCCGAAAGGCACTCGGAGCCTCCCTGGCCGCCCACAAAGGCACTCGGGGGCGGCCCGGCCGCCCCAAAAGGCACTCGGAGCCTTCCCCTCCGCCCCGAAAGGCACTCGTAGGCGACCCGGCCGCCTCCAAAGGCACTCGGAGCCTGCACGACCGCCCCGAAAGACACTCGGAGCCTGCCCGACCACCCCAAAAGGCTCTCGGAGCCTACTCGACCGCCCCGAAAGGCACTCGGAGCCAGCCCAGCAGCCCCGAAATGCACTTTAAGGGCGAACGGCCGCCCACAAAGGCACTCGGAGCCTTCCCGGCCGCCCCAAAAGGCACTCGGAGCCTCCCTGGCCGCCCCGAAAGGGACTCGGAGGCAGACCGGACACCCTGAAAGGCACTCGGAGCCTGCCCGGCTGCCCCAAAAGCCACTCGGAGCCTCCCCGGCCACCCCGAAAGGCACTCGGAGCGGCCCGGTCACCCCGAAAGGCACTCGGAACCTCCCCGGCCCCCCCGAAAGGCACTCGGAGCCTCCCCGACCGCCCCAAAAGGCACTCGGAGCCTCCCCGACCACCCCGAAAGGCACGCGGAGCCTCCCCGGCCACCCCGAAAGGCACTCGGAGCCTGCCCGGCCGCCCACAAAGGCACTCAGAGGCAGCCCGGCGGCCCCAAAAGGCACTCGGAGCCTGCCCGGCCGCCCACAAAGGCACTCGGAGCCTCCCCGGCCGCCCCGAAAGGCACTCGGAACCTCCCAAGCCACCCCGAAAGGCACTCGGAACCTCCCAAGCCACCCCGAAAGGCACTCAGAGCCTACCCAACCACCCCGAAAGGCACTCGGAGCCTCCCCGGCTGCCCCGAAAGGCACTCGGAGCCTCCCTGGCCACCCCAAAAGGCACTCGGAGCCTTCCGGGCCGCCCCGAAAGGCACTCGGAGGCGCACCGGCCGCCCCGAAAGGCACTCGGAGCCTCCCCGGCCGCCCACAAAGGCACTCGGAGGCTCCCCGGCCACCCCGAAAGGCACTCGGAGCCTCCCCGGCCACCCCGAAAGGCACTCGGAGCCTCCCGGACCGCCCCGAAACGCACTCGGAGCCTCCCCGGCCTCTCACAAAGGCACTCGGAGGGGGCAAGGCCTCCCCAAAAGGCACTCGGAGCCTTCCCGGCCGTCCCGAAAGGCACTCGGAGCCTCCCCGGCCACCCTGAAAGGCACTCGGAGCCTTCCCCGCTGCCCCGAAAGGCACTCGAAGGCGGCCCGGCCGCCCCAAAAGGCACTCAGAGCCTTCCCGGCTGCCACAAAAGGCACTCGGAGCCTCCCCGACCGCCCCGAAAGGCACTCGGAGGGGGAACGGCCTCCCCAAAAGGCACTCGGAGCCTCCCCGGCCACCCCGAAAGGCACTCGGAGCCTGCCCGGCCGCCCACAAAGGCACTCAGAGGCAGCCCGGCGGCCCCAAAAGGCACTCGGAGCCTGCCCGGCCGCCCACAAAGGCACTTGGAGGTGGCCAGGCTGCCCCAAAAGGCACTCGGAGCCTCCCCGGCCGCCCCGAAAGGCACTCGGAACCTCCCCAGCCACCCCGAAAGGCACTCAGAGCCTACCCAACCACCCCGAAAGGCACTCGGAGCCTCCCCGGCTGCCCCGAAAGGCACTCGGAGCCTCCCCGGCCACCCCGAAAGGCACTCGGAGCCTTCCGAGCCGCCCCGAAAGGCACTCGGAGGCGCACCGGCCGCCCCAAAAGGCACTCGGAGCCTGCCCGGCCGCCCAAAAAGGCACTTGGAGGTGGCCAGGCTGCCCCAAAAGGCACTCGGAGCCTCCCCGGCCGCCCCGAAAGGCACTCGGAACCTCCCCAGCCACCCCGAAAGGCACTCAGAGCCTACCCAACCACCCCGAAAGGCACTCGGAGCCTCCCCGGCTGCCCCGAAAGGCACTCGGAGCCTCCCCGGCCACCCCGAAAGGCACTCGGAGCCTTCCGGGCCGCCCCGAAAGGCACTCGGAGGCGCACCGGCCGCCCCGAAAGGCACTCGGAGCCTCCCCGGCCGCCCCGAAAGGCACTCGGAGGCTCCCCGGCCGCCCCGAAAGGCACTCGGAGCCTCCCCTGCCGCCCCGAAAGGCACTCGGAGCCTCCCTGGCCTCTCCGAAAGGAACTCGGAGCTGGCCCGGCCGCCCCGAAAGCCACTCGGAGCCTCCCCGGCCGCCCCGAAAGGCACTCGGAGCCTCCCCGGCCACACCGAAAGGCACTCGGAGCCTCCCCGGCCACCCCAAAAGGCACTCGGAGCGGCCTGGCCACCCCGAAAGGCACTCGGAGCCGGCTCGGTCGTCCCAAAAGGCACTCGGAGCTGGCCCGGCCGCCCTGAAAGGCACTCGGAGCCTCTCCGGCCCCCCCGAATGGCACTCGGAGGCGGCCCGGCCGCCCCGAAAGGCACTCGGAGCCAGCTCGGCCGTCCCAAAAGGCACTCGGAGGCGGACCGGCCGCCCCGAAAGGCACTCGGAGCCAGCCCGGCCGCCCCGAAAGGCACTCGGAGCCTCCCTGGCCGCCCACAAAGGCACTCGGGGGCGGCCCGGCCGCCCCAAAAGGCACTCGGAGCCTTCCCCTCCGCCCCGAAAGGCACTCGTAGGCGACCCGGCCGCCTCCAAAGGCACTCGGAGCCTGCACGACTGCCCCGAAAGACACTCGGAGCCTGCCCGACCACCCCAAAAGGCTCTCGGAGCCTACTCGACCGCCCCGAAAGGCACTCGGAGCCAGCCCAGCAGCCCCGAAATGCACTTTAAGGGGGAACGGCCGCCCACAAAGGCACTCGGAGCCTTCCCGGCCGCCCCAAAAGGCACTCGGAGCCTCCCTGGCCGCCCCGAAAGGGACTCGGAGGCAGACCGGACACCCTGAAAGGCACTCGGAGCCTGCCCGGCTGCCCCAAAAGCCACTCGGAGCCTCCCCGGCCGCCCCAAAATGCACTCAGAGTGGGCCGGCCACACCGAAAGGCACTCGGAGCCTCCCCGGCCACCCCGAAAGGCACTCGGAGCCTCCCCGGCCGTCCCGAAAGGCACTCGGAGCCTTCCCCGCCGCCGCAAAAGGCACTCGGAACCTGCCCGGCTGCCCAGAAAGGCACTCGGACGCGGCCTGGCCGCCCACAAAGGCACTCGGAGGCGGCCCAGCCACCCCGAAAGGCACTCAGAGCCTTCCCGGCTGTCACAAAAGGCACTCGGAGCCTACCCGGCCGCCCCGAAAGGCACTCGGTGCCTCCCCGGCCGCCCCAAAAGGCACTCGGAGCCTCCCCGACCGCCCCAAAAGGCACTCGGAGGTGGCCCGACCACCCCGAAAGGCACGCGGAGCCTCCCCGGCCACCCCGAAAGGCACTCGGAGCCTGCCCGGCCGCCCCGAAAGGCACTCAGAGGCAGCCCGGCAGCCCCAAAAGGCACTCGGAGCCTGCCCGGCCGCCCACAAAGGCACTTGGAGGTGGCCAGGCTGCCCCAAAAGGCACTCGGAGCCTCCACGGCCGCCCCCAAAGGCACTCGGAACCTCCCCAGCCACCCCGAAAGGCACTCAGAGCCTACCCAACCACCCCGAAAGGCACTCGGAGCCTCCCCGGCTGCCCCGAAAGGCACTCGGAGCCTCCCCGGCCACCCCGAAAGGCACTCGGAGCCTCCACGGCCGTCCCGAAAGGCACTCGGAGGCGCACCGGCCGCCCCGAAAGGCACTCGGAGCCTCCCCGGCCGCCCCGAAAGGCACTCGGAGGCTCCCCGGCTGCCCCGAAAGGCACTCGGAGCCTCCCCGGCCACCCCGAAAGGCACTCGGAGACTCCCCGGCCACCCCGAAAGGCACTCGGAGCCTCCCCGGCCGCCCCGAAAGGCACTCGGAGCCTCCCCGGCCGCCCCGAAAGGCACTCAGAGCCTACCCGGCCGCCCCGAAAGGCACTCGGAGCCTGTCCGGCCTCCCCGAAAGGCACTCGGAGCCTCCCCGGCCGCCCCGAAAGGCACTCGGAGCCTCCCCGGCCCCCCGGAAAGGCACTCGGAGCCTCCCCGACCACCCCGAAAGGCACTCGGAGGCATCCCAGCCACCCCGAAAGGCACTCGGAGCCTCCCCGGCCGCCCACAAAGGCACTCGGAGCCTCCCCGGCCGCCCCAAAAGGCACTCGGAGCCTCCACGGCTGCCCCAAAAGGCACTCGGAGGCATCCCAGCCACCCCGAAAGGCACTCGGAGCCTTCTCGGCCGTCCCCGAAAGGCACTCGGAGGTGGCCCGGCCGCCCCGAAAGGCACTCGGAGCCTCCCCGGCCGCCCCAAAAGGCACTCGGAGGTAGCCCGGCCTCCCCGAAAGGCACTCGGAGGCGGTCCGGTCTCCACGAAAGGCACTGGGAGCCGGCTCGGTCGTCCCAAAAGGCACTCGGACGTGGCCCGGCCACCCCAAAAGGCACTCGGAGCCTCCCCGACCGCCCCGAAAGGCACTCGGAGCCTCCCCGGCCGCCCCGAAAGGCACTCGGAGCCTCCCTGGCCTCTCCGAAAGGAACTCGGAGCTGGCCCGGCCGCCCCGAAAGCCACTCGGAGCCTCCCCGGCCGCTCCAAAAGGCACTCGGAGCCTCCCCGGCCACACCGAAAGGCACTCGGAGCCTCCCCGGCCACCCCAAAAGGCACTCGGAGCGGCCTGGCCACCCCGAAAGGCACTCGGAGCCGGCTCGGTCGTCCCAAAAGGCACTCGGAGCTGGCCCGGCCGCCCTGAAAGGCACTCGGAGCCTCTCCGGCCCCCCCGAATGGCACTCGGAGGCGGCCCGGCCGCCCCGAAAGGCACTCGGAGCCAGCTCGGCCGTCCCAAAAGGCACTCGGAGGCGGACCGGCCGCCCCGAAAGGCACTCGGAGCCAGCCCGGCCGCCCCGAAAGGCACTCGGAGCCTCCCTGGCCGCCCACAAAGGCACTCGGGGGCGGCCCGGCCGCCCCAAAAGGCACTCGGAGCCTTCCCCTCCGCCCCGAAAGGCACTCGTAGGCGACCCGGCCGCCTCCAAAGGCACTCGGAGCCTGCACGACCGCCCCGAAAGACACTCGGAGCCTGCCCGACCACCCCAAAAGGCTCTCGGAGCCTACTCGACCGCCCCGAAAGGCACTCGGAGCCAGCCCAGCAGCCCCGAAATGCACTTTAAGGGCGAACGGCCGCCCACAAAGGCACTCGGAGCCTTCCCGGCCGCCCCAAAAGGCACTCGGAGCCTCCCTGGCCGCCCCGAAAGGGACTCGGAGGCAGACCGGACACCCTGAAAGGCACTCGGAGCCTGCCCGGCTGCCCCAAAAGCCACTCGGAGCCTCCCCGGCCACCCCGAAAGGCACTCGGAGCGGCCCGGTCACCCCGAAAGGCACTCGGAACCTCCCCGGCCCCCCCGAAAGGCACTCGGAGCCTCCCCGACCGCCCCAAAAGGCACTCGGAGCCTCCCCGACCACCCCGAAAGGCACGCGGAGCCTCCCCGGCCACCCCGAAAGGCACTCGGAGCCTGCCCGGCCGCCCACAAAGGCACTCAGAGGCAGCCCGGCGGCCCCAAAAGGCACTCGGAGCCTGCCCGGCCGCCCACAAAGGCACTCGGAGCCTCCCCGGCCGCCCCGAAAGGCACTCGGAACCTCCCAAGCCACCCCGAAAGGCACTCGGAACCTCCCAAGCCACCCCGAAAGGCACTCAGAGCCTACCCAACCACCCCGAAAGGCACTCGGAGCCTCCCCGGCTGCCCCGAAAGGCACTCGGAGCCTCCCTGGCCACCCCAAAAGGCACTCGGAGCCTTCCGGGCCGCCCCGAAAGGCACTCGGAGGCGCACCGGCCGCCCCGAAAGGCACTCGGAGCCTCCCCGGCCGCCCACAAAGGCACTCGGAGGCTCCCCGGCCACCCCGAAAGGCACTCGGAGCCTCCCCGGCCACCCCGAAAGGCACTCGGAGGGGGAACGGCCTCCCTGAAAGGCACTCGGAGCCTCTCCGGCCGCCCACAAAGGCACTCGGAGCCTCCCCGACCACCCCGAAAGGCACTCGGAGCCTCCCCGGCCGCCCCAAAATGCACTCAGAGTGGGCCGGCCACACCGAAAGGCACTCGGAGCCTCCCCGGCCACCCCGAAAGGCACTCGGAGCCTCCCCGGCCGTCCCGAAAGGCACTCGGAGCCTTCCCCGCCGCCGCAAAAGGCACTCGGAGCCAGCCCGGCTGCCCAGAAAGGCACTCGGAGGCGGCCCGGCCGCCCACAAAGGCACTCGGAGGCGGCCCAGCCACCCCGAAAGGCACTCAGAGCCTTCCCGGCTGTCACAAAAGGCACTCGGAGCCTACCCGGCCGCCCCGAAAGGCACTCGGTGCCTCCCCGGCCGCCCCAAAAGGCACTCGGAGCCTCCCCGACCGCCCCGAAAGGCACTCGGAGGTGGCCCGACCACCCCGAAAGGCACGCGGAGCCTCCCCGGCCGCCCCGAAAGGCACTCGGAGCCTGCCTGGCCGCCCCGAAAGGCACTCAGAGGCAGCCCGGCAGCCCCAAAAGGCACTCGGAGCCTGCCCGGCCGCCCACAAAGGCACTTGGAGGTGGCCAGGCTGCCCCAAAAGGCACTCGGAGCCTCCCCGGAAGCCCCGAAAGGCACTCGGAACCTCCCCAGCCACCCCGAAAGGCACTCAGAGCCTACCCAACCACCCCGAAAGGCACTCGGAGCCTCCCCGGCTGCCCCGAAAGGCACTCGGAGCCTCCCCGGCCACCCCGAAAGGCACTCGGAGCCTCCACGGCCGTCCCGAAAGGCACTCGGAGGCGCACCGGCCGCCCCGAAAGGCACTCGGAGCCTCCCCGGCCGCCCCGAAAGGCACTCGGAGCCTCCCCGGCCGCCCCGAAAGGCACTCGGAGGCTCCCCGGCTGCCCCGAAAGGCACTCGGAGCCTCCCCGGCCACCCCAAAAGGCACTCGGAGACTCCCCGGCCACCCCGAAAGGCACTCGGAGCCTCCCCGGCCGCCCCGAAAGGCACTCGGAGCCTCCCCGGCCGCCCCGAAAGGCACTCAGAGCCTCCCTGGCTGCCCCGAAAGGCACTCGGAGCCTGTCCGGCCTCCCCGAAAGGCACTCGGAGCCTCCCCGGCCGCCCCGAAAGGCACTCGGAGCCTCCCCGGCCCCCCGGAAAGGCACTCGGAGCCTCCCCGACCACCCCGAAAGGCACTCGGAGGCATCCCAGCCACCCCGAAAGGCACTCGGAGCCTCCCCGGCCGCCCCGAAAGGCACTCGGAGCCTCCCCGGCCGCCCCGAAAGGCACTCGGAGCCTCCACGGCTGCCCCAAAAGGCACTCGGAGGCGGCCCAGCCACCCCGAAAGGCACTCGGAGCCTTCTCGGCCGTCCCCGAAAGGCACTCGGAGGTAGCCCGGCCTCCCCGAAAGGCACTCGGAGGCGGTCCGGTCTCCACGAAAGGCACTGGGAGCCGGCTCGGTCGTCCCAAAAGGCACTCGGACGTGGCCCGGCCACCCCAAAAGGCACTCGGAGCCTCCCCGACCACCCCGAAAGGCACTCGGAGCCTCCCCAGCCGCCCCGAAAGGCACTCGGAGCCTCCCTGGCCTCTCCGAAAGGAACTCGGAGCTGGCCCGGCCGCCCCGAAAGCCACTCGGAGCCTCCCCGGCCGCCCCGAAAGGCACTCGGAGCCTCCCCGGCCACACCGAAAGGCACTCGGAGCCTCCCCGGCCACCCCAAAAGGCACTCGGAGCGGCCTGGCCACCCCGAAAGGCACTCGGAGCCGGCTCGGTCGTCCCAAAAGGCACTCGGAGCTGGCCCGGCCGCCCTGAAAGGCACTCGGAGCCTCTCCGGCCCCCCCGAATGGCACTCGGAGGCGGCCCGGCCGCCCCGAAAGGCACTCGGAGCCAGCTCGGCCGTCCCAAAAGGCACTCGGAGGCGGACCGGCCGCCCCGAAAGGCACTCGGAGCCAGCCCGGCCGCCCCGAAAGGCACTCGGAGCCTCCCTGGCCGCCCACAAAGGCACTCGGGGGCGGCCCGGCCGCCCCAAAAGGCACTCGGAGCCTTCCCCTCCGCCCCGAAAGGCACTCGTAGGCGACCCGGCCGCCTCCAAAGGCACTCGGAGCCTGTACGACCGCCCCGAAAGACACTCGGAGCCTGCCCGACCACCCCAAAAGGCTCTCGGAGCCTACTCGACCGCCCCGAAAGGCACTCGGAGCCAGCCCAGCAGCCCCGAAATGCACTTTAAGGGGGAACGGCCGCCCACAAAGGCACTCGGAGCCTTCCCGGCCGCCCCAAAAGGCACTCGGAGCCTCCCTGGCCGCCCCGAAAGGGACTCGGAGGCAGACCGGACACCCTGAAAGGCACTCGGAGCCTGCCCGGCTGCCCCAAAAGCCACTCGGAGCCTCCCCGGCCACCCCGAAAGGCACTCGGAGCGGCCCGGCCACCCCGAAAGGCACTCGGAACCTCCCCGGCCCCCCCGAAAGGCACTCGGAGCCTCCCCTGCCGCCCCGAAAGGCACTCGGAGGCATCACGGCCACCCCAAAAGGCACTCGGAGCCTACTCGGCCATCCCCGAAAGGCACTCGGAGGCGGCCCGGCTGCCCCGAAAGGCACTCGGAGCCTCCCCGGCCGCCCCGAAAGGCACTCGGTGGCGGCCCGGTCTCCCCGAAAGGCACTCGGAGGCGGCCCGGCCTCCCCGAAAGGCACTCGGAGCCTTCCCCTCCGCCCCGAAAGGCACTCGTAGGCGACTCGGCCGCCTCCAAAGGCACTCGGAGCCTGCACGACCGCCCCGAAAGACACTCGGAGCCTGCCCGACCACCCCAAAAGGCTCTCGGAGCCTACTCGGCCGCCCCGAAAGGCACTCGGAGCGGGCCGGCCACCCCGAAAGGCACTCGGAGCCTCCCCGGCCGCCCCGAAAGGCACTCGGAGCCTCCCCGGCCTCCCCAAAAGGCACTCGGAACCTCACCGGACGCACACAAAGGCACTCGGAGACTGCATTGCCGCCCCGAAAGGGACTCGGAGGCGGACCGGTCACCCCGAAAGGCACTCGGAGCCGGCTCGGTCGTCCCAAAAGGCACTCGGAGCTGGCCCGGCCGCCTCCCAAGGCACTCGGAGCCTGCACGACCGCCCCGAAAGACACTCGGAGCCTGCCCGGCTGCCCCAAAAGGCTCTCGGAGCCTACTCGGCCGCCCGAAAGGCACTCGGAGCCTCCCTGGCCACCCACAAAGGCACTCGGAGCCTCCCCGCCCGCCCTGAAAGGCACTCGGAACCTCCCCAGCCACCCCGAAAGGCACTCAGAGCCTACCCAACCACCCCGAAAGGCACTCGGAGCCTCCCCGGCCGCCCACAAAGGCACTCGGAGCCTCCCCGGCCACCCCGAAAGGCACTCGGAGCCTCCCCGGCCGCCCCGAAAGGCACTCGGAGCCTCCCCGGCCACCCCGAAAGGCACTCGGAGCCTTCCGGGCCGCCCCGAAAGGCACTCGGAGGCGCACCGGCCGCCCCGAAAGGCACTCGGAGCCTCCCCGGCTGCCCCGAAAGGCACTCGGAGCCTCCCGGACCGCCCCGAAAGGCACTCGGAGCCTCCCCGGCCACCCCGAAAGGCACTCGGAGCCTTCCGGGCCGCCCAAAAAAGCACTCGGAGGCGCACCGGCCGCCCCGAAAGGCACTCGGAGCCTCCACGGCCACCCCGAAAGGCACTCGGAGGCGGCCCGGCCGCCCACAAAGGCACTCGGAGCCTCCCCGGCTACCCACAAAGGCACTCGGAGCCAGCCCGGCCGCCCCCAAAGGCACTCGGAGCTGGCAAAGGCTGCCCCAAAAGGCACTCGGAGCCTTCCCGGCCGCCCCAAAAGGCACTCAGAGGCAACCCGGCCACCCCAAAAGGCACTCGGAGCCTCCCCGGCCGCCCACAAAGGCACTCGGAGGGGCAAAGGACGCCCCGAAAGGCACTCGGAGCCTGCCCGGCTGCCCCGAAAGGCACTCGGAGCCTCCACGGCCACCCCGAAAGGCACTTGGAGGCGGCCCGGATCACCCCGAAAGGCACTCGGAGGCGGCCCGGCCACCCCGAAAGGCACTCGGAGGCGCACCGGCCGCACACAAAGGCACTCCGAGGCAGCCCGGCCGCCCACAAAGGCACTCGGAGGCTCCCCAGCCGCCCCAAAAGGCACTCGGAGCCTCCCGGACCGCCCCGAAACGCACTCGGAGCCTCCCCGGCCTCTCACAAAGGCACTCGGAGGGGGCAAGGCCTCCCCAAAAGGCACTCGGAGCCTTCCCGGCCGTCCCGAAAGGCACTCGGAGCCTCCCCGGCCACCCTGAAAGGCACTCGGAGCCTTCCCCGCTGCCCCGAAAGGCACTCGAAGGCGGCCCGGCCGCCCCGAAAGGCACTCGGAGGCGGTCAGGCCGCCCACAAAGTCACTCGGAGGCGGCCCAGCAACCCCGAAAGGCACTCAGAGCCTTCCCGGCTGCCACAAAAGGCACTCGGAGCCTGCCCGGCCGCCCCAAAAGGCACTCGGAGGGGGAACGGCCTCCCCAAAAGGCACTCGGAGCCTCCCTGGCCGCCCAAAAAGGCACTCGGAGCCTCCCCGGCCATCCACAAAGGCACTCGGAGGCGGCCCGGCCTCCCCGAAAGGCACTCAGAGGTGGCCCGGCCTCCCCGAAAGGCACTCGGAGCCTGCCCGGCTGCCACGAAAGGCACTCGGAGCCTCCACGGCCGCCCCGAAAGGCACTCGGAGGGGGAACGGCCTCCCTGAAAGGCACTCGGAGCCTCTCCGGCCGCCCACAAAGGCACTCGGAGCCTCCCCGGCCGCCCCGAAAGGCACTCGGAGGCATCACGGCCACCCCAAAAGGCACTCGGAGCCTACTCGGCCATCCCCGAAAGGCACTCGGAGGCGGCCCGGCTGCCCCGAAAGGCACTCGGAGCCTCCCCGGCCGTCCCGAAAGGCACTCGGAGCCTTCCCTGCCGCCGCAAAAGGCACTCGGAGCCTGCCCGGCTGCCCAGAAAGGCACTCGGACGCGGCCCAGCCACCCCGAAAGGCACTCGGAGCCTCCCCGGCCGCCCCGAAAGGCACTCGGAGGCTCCCCGGCCGCCCCGAAAGGCACTCGGAGGCGGCCCGGGCACCACGAAAGGCACTCGCAGCCTCCCCGGCCGCCCCAAAAGGCACTCGGAGCCTCCCCGGCCGCCCCGAAAGGCACTCGGAGCCTCCCCGGCTGCCCCAAAAGGCACTCGGAGCCTCCCCGGCCGCCCCGAAATGCACTCAGAGTGGGCCGGACAGCCCCGAAATGCACTCGGAGCCTCCCCGGCCGCCCCGAAAGGCACTCGGAGCCTCCCCGGCCGTCCCGAAAGGCACTAGGAGCCTTCCCTGCCGCCGCGAAAGGCACTCGGAGGCGGCCCGGCTACCCCGAAAGGCACTCGGACGCGGCCTGGCCGCCCACAAAGGCACTCGGAGGCGGCCCAGCCACCCCGAAAGGCACTTGGAGCCTCCCCGGCTGTCACAAAAGGCACTCGGAGCCAGCCCGGCCGCCCCGAAAGGCACTCGGTGCCTCCCCGGCCGCCCACAAAGGCACTCGGAGCCTTCCGGGCAGCCCCAAAAGGCACTCAGATGCAGCCCAGCGGCCCCAAAAGGCACTCGGAGCCTCCCCGGCCGCCCCAAAAGGCACTCGGAGCCTTGCCGTCCGCCCAAAAAGGCACTCGGAGCCTCCCCTGCCACCCCGAAAGGCACTCGGAGCCTCCCCGACCGCCCACAAAGGCTCTCGGAGCCTCCCCAACCGCCCCGAAAGGCACTCGGAGCCTCCCTGGCCGCACCGAAAGGCACTCGGAGCCTCCCCAACTACCCCGAAAGGCACTCGGAGCCTCCCCGACCGCCCACAAAGGCACTCGGAGCCTCCCCAACCGCCCCCAAAGGCACTCGGAGCCTCCCCGGCCACCCACAAAGGCACTCGGAGCCTGGCCGGTCGCCCACAAAGGAACTCGGAGGCGGCCCGGCCGCCCCGAAAGGCACTCGGAGCCTGCCCAGCTGCCACGAAAGGCACTCGGAGCCTCCCCGGCCGCCCCGAAAGGCACTCGCAGCCTCCACGGCCTCCCCAAAAGGCACTCGGAGCCTCTCCGGCCGCCCCGAAAGGCACTCGGAGCCGGACCGGCCTCCCCGAAAGGCACTCGGAGCCTCCACGGCTGCCCCAAAAGGCACTCGGAGCCGGCCTGGCCGCCCCGAAAGGCACTCAGAGGCTGCCCGGCCACCCCGAAAGGCACTCGGAGCCTCCCCGGCCGCCCCTAAAGGCACTCGGAGCCTCCACTGTCACCCCGAAAGGTACTCGGAGCCTCCCTGGCCGCCCCGAAAGGCACTCGCAGCCTCCCCGGCCACCCCGAAAGGCACTCAGAGGCAGCCCGGCGGCCCACAAAGGCACTCGGAGCCTCCCCGGCTGCCCCAAAAGGCACTCGGAGCATCCCCAGCCACCCCGAAAGGCACTCGGAGCCTCCCCGGCCTCCCCAAAAGGCACTCGGCGGCGGCCCGGCTACCCCGAAAGGCACTCCGAGGTGGCCCCAGCCTGCCCGAAAGGCACTCGGAGGCAGCCGGGCCTCCCCGAAAGGCACTCGGAGCCTCCCCAGCCGCCCCGAAAGGCACTCGGAACTTTCCGTGGCCGCCCCAAAAGGCACTTGGAGATTGCCCAGTCACCCCGAAAGGCACTCGGACGCGGCCCGACCGCCCCGAAAGGCACTGGGAGGCGGCCCGGCCGCTCCGAAAGGCACTCGGAGCCTACCCGGCCGCCCCGAAAGGCACTCGGAGGCGGCCAGGCCTCCCCGAAAGGCACTCGGAGCCTCCACGGCCGCCCTGAAAGGCACTCGGAGCCTCGCCAGCGGCCCCGAAAGGCACTCGGAGCCTCCCTGGCCACCCACAAAGGCACTCGGAGGCGGCCCGGCCTACCCGAAAGGCACTCGGAGCCTCCCCGGCTCCCAAAAAGGCACTCGGAGCCCCCCCGGCCGCCCCGAAAGGCACTAGGAGCCTCCCCGGCCACCCACAAAGGCACTCGGAGCCTCCCCGGCCGCCCTGAAAGGCACTCGGAGCCTCCCCGGCTGCACCAAAAGGCACTCGGAAGCGGCCCGGCCACCCACAAAGGCACTCGGAGCGGCCAGGCCACCCCGAAAGGCACTCGGAGCCTCCCCGGCCGCCCCGAAAGGCACTCGGAGCCTCCCCGTCCTCCCCAAAAGGCACTCGGAGCCTCCCCGGCCACCCTGAAAGGCACTCGGAGGCTACCAGGCCCCCCCGAAAGGCAATCGGAGGCGACCCGGCCTCCCCGAAAGGCACTCGGAGCCTCCCCGGCCACCCCGAAAGGCACTCGGAGGCGACCCGGCCGCCCCGAAAGGCACTCCGAGGCGACCCGGCCGCCCCAAAAGGCACTCGGAGCCTGCCCAGCCACCCCGAAAGGCACTTGGAGCCTTCCCGGCCGCTCCGAAAGGCACTCGGGGCCTCCCCGGAAGCCCCCAAAGGTACTCGGAGCCTGCCCGGCCACCCCAAAAGGCACTCAGAGCCTGCCCGGCCGCCCACAAAGGCACTCGGATCCTCCCCGGCCGCCCCAAAAGACACTCGGAGCCTCCCCAGAAGACAGAGGCTCTGCGAAGCTGCAGCAGACATCATGAAGTTGCAGCAAACGACCCACGTTCATCTGGGAGAGCTGAAAGCTTCAGCTGTTGTGCAGAAAGCCTGCCGGGAGCTGGGAGTTGTCAGCGTGCCCAGGGCCCTAGAGACGTAAGTCCCAAGCGGGGCCTCGGAGCTCTTTGCGAGGGGTTGACCCGCTGCAGAGGGCAGGAGGGAACGAACGTGGTGGGGCAGTGGGGGGCGATTTGTTGCTGGGGCCGAGGCTCTCACTGGTGCCGGAGAGCATCTAGGCTGTTGGGGCCAGGAGAGACGAGGCTTGCAGCTCTGTGCCTTGGGCACTGCGCGCGACTCTTTTCCTGCGCGTTCCAGCAACCGCTGTATCTTCCGGGCAGCTCAGATGCCAAAGGCAGTGGGAGTGCTGGCCTGTTCAAAAGGGAGGTGTAGCTGTGGCAAAGAGGCTGGTCTGAAACGTGTCCCACCTTGCTTTGCCTGTGTCAGTCCCTGCTGGATCTGCTCCTTTCCAGGTTCCTGATGCAGAGAAGCTACGGGATCCCATATTACTGCGAGGAACTGCTGAGCGACCTTAAGAGCCACGACATGCTCTTGTTCCACCTGCTGCGGAAGGGCGAGAAAATGGAGGACAAGTGGGAGAGCCTCTTCAGTAAGCGCCGTTGTGGCTGACGGCCTGGTTGCTGTGGCGCATCTTCCAGAGCGCGTTGTTGCCCTGGGCTTCCCCTGTGAAGTTGGCCCAGGCTGGTGTTGCAGCAGTAGAGGCCTTGGCCTGGCTCAGGCGTGGGCTCCTGCATGCCTTGCTGCTGGGCTAGCCTAAGCACAGGCTGGGGAGTTTGGGTGGCTTTGTGGGGCGAAGCAATGCGGACGGGGCAGAAAATTGCAAAGGAGGGGAAGAGACGCTCCCTGGCACTGAGCTAAGCCCTGGTATTGTCTGGAGGCAGCATGAACGGGGGCGGTTATTGTGGAGCAGGGCGGAGAGTGGCGTGGCTGCAGTGTTCCTTGGGTGCAGCCGCGCGGTGGATTTATGCTGCCACGGAGCGCAGGGCCCAGCTGCTGTAAGACCTGCCCGGGGGGGGATGAATGCTAAAGGGTGGAAGATGGAGGGCAAGCAGGAGGTGACGGCCTGAATCGTCTCCCTTTGAAAATCGCTTTACGCTGCTCTCTTGCTCCGCTCAGCTTCTGTAACGGAGGCTTCCCCTGCCGCAGCCTCCTGGAGCTCCAGCGCGGGGAAGGAGCGCAGGGTGTGCACCATCAGACCTGACGTGAACCTGCAGAGCATCGTGCTTCCCTCCACCTTGAAAGGTGAGGGGCCGAGCCCCGCTGCGGCGGCTGGCGGCTGCACGGAGGTTCTTTCCCGGGGCATGGGCTAGAGAGAGGCTGGGTGTCTGTGTGCCCTGGGTTGCGACTGCCCAAGGGGTTTGGTCCCTAGGAAAGAAGGCTACAAATGTAGCGTCTGGTGTGGGGAAGCTAAGGCAGCCTCGGCAGCCTCAGGCTTGGGAGGGGGCAAGAGAGAGAGCTGTGGCTTGTTTTTGACAGGGATTGCGCTGGCTGAGGTGGACAGCATGAAGCCCTCGGAGCGGATGGTCTTGAAGTGCGCAGCCGTCATCGGGCCGACGTTTACCACCGAGCTGCTGTTACGCCTCCTTCCCAGGTGGACCAGGACCAAGATGAACAAGGCGTTGAATGTCCTGGTGAGAGGCAACATCTTGAAGTGGCTGAATGCTGGGAAGGTGCCAGAAGGCAGCAGTGTTCCCACCAAGGGGCCCGCCACCTCTCTGGAGGAAGAGAGCGGTAAGTGGTGATAATGCGCCCCCGGGAGCGTGGTAGGCTCCTGCTGCTCCCGGCTGTGTGCCTGGCGGGGCTCGCCAGGGCACGCTGCACTGCCCCCTCCGGTGGTGTGTAATGGGCCAAATGGCCGGCCTTGCTTCTGCTGCCAGCAGCCTCGGCAGCTGCTTGCGGGAGTGCAGCTGAAGGCTGTGCGTTGGGAGGGAGAGCGCAGGGCAGTAGCCTGTTGCGCAGGCTGTGCTGGTGTCGGCAAGGCAAACGGGTCCCTTTCACCCTAGCGCTGCGAGGCTCCGAGTGCAGGAGCGCTGGTTTCCTGCCAAGGATCCACGCCAAGGCCTGTCTTTCGTCCCCCGGCTGTGGCCCCAGCTGTGGCTGATGTGAAGCCCCGTTGCCTTTCAGGTGCCCAGAAGCGGTGCTTGGGCGAGACCGAGAAGACCGCGAGGCTGCAGTCTGGCGTCCTGACCTTCTGCGCCCCACTGCTGCGGGAGGCTGCCTACGAGCTGTGGCCCAAGGGACAGAGGGTGGCCATGCACCGCAAGTGCGCGGCCTTCCTGGAGAGGCAAGCGCACAAGTGCCAGTGCTGCGGCGGAGGGGACTTTGTGGCCTTCCACCGCTTGGCCCTCGGCAGCGCCCGGGAGGCAGAGAGCTGGGACGACCGTGCCAGCGAACGCTGCTCGTCCAGCTGGGAGGCCTCCCTGCTCAGAAAGGAGGAGTTGAAGAGGGATGAGCTCCGTGCCACTCCGGGTATGCTAGCTGCCGTGCTTTGGAGCCTGGGCCCTCCGCACTGTGCTTGCGCAATTAATGGAAGCGCTGCTCTGTCTCAAGCGCCGTCCGCAGAAGCGTTTTGCTGAAGCCTAGGGATGCTGTCAGCAGAGGGGAGAGGCTTCCCTGAGACTAGCTTAGTCCTCCACTGAGGCCAGCTGCACCAGCAGAGCCATGCTGTGGGCACAGCGTAGAGCCTCTGTGCCCCGGAACGCCCTCCTGCGTTTCCCTGGAATGACCGGAGAGCAGCCCATGTCCTTGCAGTGACAAGAGCCTTGCGGTGCACCCCCCGGCCCCGCAGGCTGAGGCGCCTTTCCTGGTGGGTGTGCTACGCTTGCCCAAAACGTAACAGCCCTGCCGGGAAGGCAGCTCTCGGGGGAAGAGGCCAGGAAGAGAGCTGCCGTCGGTCCCTTTGACTCTGCTCTCCTCCCCTTTCGGATGGAGCATGGCAAGATGCAGCTCTTCCCGCGTGTGAGGTGAGGAAGCGTTTAACTCGTGCTTTGTTTCCAGGTACTGCAAAAGCCCTGCAGAAAGAGAAGAGCTTCTTGGAGGAGACTTTTCGGTGAGGAGAGTAGGTTTTGGTTACGTTGGGAAGTCAGCGGGCTCAGGGTCTGCAGAGGGGGCAAGTGGAGTTTGCAGTTGTGCCTGCTGGCTGTGACTCTAGCTCAGGAAAGAGCTGGCCTGTTGGGTGGGAGCTGGGATGGGGTGGCCCTGGAGATGAGCCTCTTGGAGGAAGCCAGTGGGATCAGGGTGACGATGGTCACGTTAGGGCGGAGCCAGCCCTGCCTTCCTAGCTGTAGGAGAGCAATGTTGCGAGGTGTGCAGGGGCAAAGCAGCCAGCGGGAGCAGGGGGGCTGCTGGAAGGTGGCAGAAAGGCCTGCTTGACTTCCTCCCTGTGGCCAAGAGCAGCGTTGCTCCAGAGCAGGGTCAGCAAAGGCACCAACAGCATCGCGTCCTCGTGGATCTTGTTACCGCTAAAGCCAAAGGAATAGTTTGCTAGGGCTTGAAAGGGGCGATGTTGCTCCTCGCCCCCGTTTTGCCCTGCCTGGCCCCGCTCGCCTTGGGCTCTGGGGCTACGGCGCGCGAGAAGACTGCTCAGCGCGCGCGGGTTGACGTTGCTGCAGTGGAAGAAAACGAATCCTGCGCCCAAGCGCTGTGTTAGTGAGTGGTACTGGCTTGCAGTCAGGGCAGAGCCACAGCTCTCGAGCGAGGAGGGAAGGCAAGAGCGGAAGGGAGGGAGGAGCACAGGGGGAAGACGGAGCAAGGATGGGGGGAGCCAGGCCACTCGGGGGTCGCCCGTGTCAACTGTAATGTGGAACGCTGCTGGGAAACTGTGGTTGTGAATGCGGGGGGCTGAAAGAATAAGCGGCCAGCCCTCTGCACGCCTGGGAAGGCTGTGAAACCCAGCGCTCCCGTATGACGCGCGTGTGCACAGGGCCTTGCTTGTGCTGCGCTAGAATATGCTGTTAGTCTAGGCAGACGGAGCGGTATAGGTGATGCTAGCGTGCGTCGTCTTTCTGCGTGATCTTTGTCTCTGAGTAGAGCGGCAGAGCAGTTTCTGGCCAGGACGGAACGCGTACCTACGGTGCCCAGCAAGGCCAAAGGGACGCCCGGTGCCGCGTGTGCCTGTGAATGCAGGGCCATTGTGGATTTGGTGCTTGTGCCGCTGGCTCACCACCACATGGCAATGGGCAACGATGGCAGAGCCCTTTATTACCTGCTGGAGTGCGCGGCTGCCTACTTGCACGTCTCCGACAACTACCTGGTGAGTCGCCCTGCTTGCCGGAGCCCACTGCACAAGGAGGCCTCTCAGTTGCCTTGTCCTGGGCAAGCCGATTTTGCCATTGCACTAGGACGTGCCTCTGTGGGGACTTGGGGCTGAACCGCTGGCGTCAGAGCCAGGCTTCTCCCCCCCGTTTGCCTCTCCTGGGGCAAGGGAGGCGGGGCAGAGAAGCAGGACCTTTGCACAAGGCGCACGCGCCAGGAGGTGGTGCGAAGGAGCACTCGTGCCCGTGGGCTGTGTTAGGGTGGGCATCGCCAGGGGCAGATGCGTGCCCTCCTCAGAGAGCTGCTGGAGGCAACTGGGAACGATGGGGCTGGATGCAGGCTCTGCACCGACGCTCACCTGCTCTCTGTGTGCTTGTTCCAAGGCCTTTATGAACCTGAAGAAAGCAGAGGTCGTGAGGAGCTCAGCGGCTGAGAAAGCCGATGTGCTTGCCTGCTTTGAAGAAGCCACCTTCCTGAGCCTGAAAGGGGAGGTAAAGTGTCAGGGAGGTTCTGAGGGCTCTGCTGGTGGGTGGAGTTGGACGCCTTTGTTGGGGGGTGGCGGCAGCGGCGATAGGCCTGGCATTTTGAGGCACGGCCGCTACCAGCAGCCTTTCCTGTGAGCGCTTCAGCCTCCGGCCAAAAGCGGTCGAGGCCCTCGGCCTCGGTTCAGGCAGAGACTTGAAATGTGGTGCGTGCTCAGTCGGAGCCCTTTGGGACTGTCTGAAGAAGCCTTCTCCTGTGCAGGTCTGCTACAACATGGGCTGCGTGGAGCTGGCAAAGAAGACGCTCAGGAAGGCATTGAGCCTGCTGAAGAGAAAATTGCCCCTCACCTCAGCTGGCGTCGTCTTCCAGTTTCTGCTGGAGAAGTCAGAGCGTGCCTCCCACAGGAAGAACAAAGAGTCCTCCCTTCATCAAGAGGCAGGGTAAGAAGCCGAAGGGAAAGAGAAGGGAAGGAAGAGGCGTTTGCTGCGTGGTGCCGGGCACCTAGGCCCACACCTGCCTAGGCTTAAGCCCAGACTTTCCCTGAGCATAGGTGTTAGCATGGGGAAAGCTGCTGAGGGACCTGGAGGCTCCTGGGTGGGGGGAGCGGGCACGTGTTGCCTTGTGGGGGATGGTGGGGGTGAGAGCAGAGAGATGTTCCCAGGGAGCACAGGCTGCAGAGGAAAGGGAGCCGGCAGGGAGGAGCAGGACGTGGGCATGGAGGGGTAAGTGGAGGGGAGGTGTGAGAATGAGGAAGCTCGGGGGTTGCAGCCAGGTGCAAGGCTGCCGTAGAACAAGCCTTTCCCTCGCGGTGCCCGGCTTTGCTTCGCCCTCCCTGGGCTGTAGTGCCAACCCGTTCTCGCTAGCAGCGATCTTTCCCCGGTGGTGCTTCTTGGCTCTGCCGCTTCCATGCCTGCAGCCCGGCCTGCATCAGCTGCCGCCCTGCTGGGAGCAGGTGCAGCTGCCTCCTCTGTCGCCCTGCTTCCCCTGGCCCTGCCTGACCTGGCACTGTGTAGCTAGTGGCTGTGGCCCAGCGGTTTCTCTTGTGTGGCAGGAGGGAGAGGCTGCCCTGGCTGTTCCGGCAGAGCCACTGCCTTTCCTTGCTGCGGCAGCTCTTCAGCCTGGAGGGCACTTCCAGCGGCCGGAGGCTGTCGCGCCTGGCAGCGCTCATGAAGGTCAACACGGCCGAGGAGTCTGAGGATGCGAGTCACGTGAGTGCCTCCTCTCTGCGGCAGCAGACGCGTTTCTGACATAGCTCCTTTCCCCTGGCCCGCCTAGAGTACCAGCAGGGTCTGCCCGGGGCGGCAAGAAGAGGCCAAACGCGACGGAGTGGTACCCGTCCCTGAACTTTGCTTTACAAACTTCCAGCAGACGTGCGTTGCTCTTCTTCCTGGTAGTCGCTCTCATGGCGTTTGTTTCA